>NC_132921.1:59536659-59839690 GCF_047675955.1 Chlorocebus sabaeus | reverse complement strand
AATCTTGTCTCACTGCAACCTCCGCCTCCTAGGTTCAAGTGATTCCCCTGCCTCGGCCTCGCGAGTAGCTGGGACTACAGGTGCCCACCACCACGCCCAGCTAATTTCTTTTTTCTGTATTTTAGCAGAGACGGGGTTTCACCATGTTGGCCAGGATGGTCTCGATCTCCTGACCTCGTGATCCGCCCGCCTCAGCCTCCCAAAGTGCTGGGATTACAGGCGTGAGCCACTGTGCCCGGCCGGCAGCGGACCACTTTCACAAAGCACTCCTTCCTGATTAAAAACACCACTGACCATGGGCCAGCTCTGGCCAGTTGAGAGGCTGCCCACAGAGGGGCCTCTGTGTTCTAAGTTTCATCTTTTGATACACAGAGCCTAATTTTACTGCATTTTAATGCTAAGTCTCCATTCCAAAGTGAACATGGGACATATTTAACATGTATGTTTGCTCATTGCATATGTGCGTGACCCCTTTAATGAATATTCATACCTCCCCTTATGACCTGTTAAATATATATATGTTTATCCATATATATATTTTTTGACATAAAATCCCTGTCCCTCCCTTCCTCCCTTGAAGTGCCTGCTTCTGGTGTCAACCAGAGGCTCCACTTCCCCGCACGCAGCAACCCTTCTCCAGAAATAAAGACCTTCCAAATTTATAGCTCTCATGGTTTTAAGTCAACAATAGGAAGTAAAGTGTTTCCTTGAATTCCATGAAATTATAGTAAATCATCAAATCTGAGGAGGCGATTGTGGGAACCCCTGATTTTTTTTTTTTTTTTTTTTTTTTGAGACGGAGTCTTGCTCTGTCACCCAGTGGCCAGATCTCGGCTCACTGCAAGCTCCACCTCCCAGGTTCACGACATTCTCCTGCCTCAGCCTCCCGAGTAGCTGGGACTACAGGCGCCCGCCACCTCGCCCGGCTAGTTTTTTGTATTTTTTACAAAAAGGACTGAGCCCTTATCCTGTAGGATCTGCTCTAACTCCAAGTAGTTAATGTCAGAATTGAATGAAATTTGTAGGACACCCGGCTGGTGTCTGCAAAGACCTGGAAAATTGCTTCATGTGGAAAAACCCACACGTTTGGGGCCAGAAGTGTTGTGAGTAGAGAAACGGTTTTCCTTTACTCCTCCTTCTGGGGCTGGTGTTCACCCCCAGCTGATTCATGTTCATTTCATTGATCAATGGTGTCAAGCAGGAGTAGGGGCTGCCTCAGGTGAAGACATGGACTAAGGTGGTTTCAGTCCAGAGCATCTGTCCCTGTTCCACAGCTGGTCTTGGGGACCACTTAGACACAAACTCAGAGGATTACTCAGAGTTGATTACGGGCTCAAGCTCTAGTAACTGTGCCCAGAACATACTCAGCTTTGGAATCTTCCAGAGAGGTCACTTGACCAGGAGATGTGGGCAAGAGTTAAGGAGCAGAATTGCAAATGCCTATGAACAGGGATCTTGGCCAGTAGGAATTACAGAGGACAGACAGTGTGGAGGTGACTGCTGTGTAAGTATTATTGAGCTTTAGTCAGCCGTCATAATATGTCATCCCTCTACCCCAAGTTTATCAGGGTTCTTAATATCAGCAAAGGCCAGCACTCCACAACCTAGGAAGCCTTTCTAAGCCTGACAAAAGATTTAAAAATTACATTTGGAAGTGCTCTTTACCACAAGCTTTGATTCCACCATCTGCACATCTTTTGATCTCATACAAAAACATTCATCACACTGACCTTGTCTTGTTGAACACATCTCTACCATTTGCTCAGAGGAGCCAAAAATGTCTGTTTTCTTCAAAAAACAGAAAATGTTTCCATGTTTTGTTTTATTCTCAGCTTTTTGGGGTAGAAGATAAACTGACAATGAAAATATGATTGGCATGTTATTTTTAAATGAATTTTTAATAGCAAATAATTTGCTTCATCTGCGAAAAGCTGATCACATTTTCAGCAACTAGGCACAAATCAGGATGGATTATTTCCAGCATTTTTTTAAAAAGCTTATTTAGATTCAATCACACTAGCTGCTCAGGGTCAGTGGCATTTCCTGGTCCTGAAGAGGGCTAAGCCCTCGACCCCGTCCCTTATGCCTTAAGGCCAAATGGTCTCTCAAAATATCAAAGCCCTTTTGCTCACCAGACACCTGCTGTAGTTTCTGTCATCCAGTTTCTGGGACTACTGTGGGTCACGTTGTGGCACTAGTTCACACTGTACTTCACTCCAGCCATTGGCAGAAGCATCAGGCAGTGTCATGGATCAGTCACTGAAGTTGGCTTCTCTGGGTGCTGTTCCCGTAGCACACAGCCTCTTATTTGAGAAACAGGAGCAGAAAGAGACATCAAGTATTTAGGCAAAGCAAGGTTTGGGTTAGTTCTGGGACCACATTTTGATCCATCCAGCTCTCATCTGACCTATGGGAGCTCCTGAATTAAAGGGCTTCATGAAAGGGAAAGAGAGAAAAAATGTTTGCTCGCCCATGTTCATAGCAGCATTATTCACAATAGCCAAAAGGAAGAAACAACTAAATGTCCATTGACAGATGAATGGGTAAACAATATGCGGGTGCCTCCACACAACAGAGTATTATTCAGCCTTAAAAAGGAAGAAAAATCAGGCTGGGTGCGGTGGCTTACGCCTGTAATCCCAGCACTTTGGGAGGCCGCGGCTGTCAGATCACAAGGTCAGGAGATCGAGACCATCCTGGCTAACACGGTGAAATCCCGTCTCTACGAAAAAAAAAATTAGCCAGGCGTGGTGGCGGGTGCCTGTAGTCCCAACTATTCAAGAGGCTGAGGCAGGAGAATGGCGTGAACCCAGGAGGCGGAGCTTGCAGTGAGCAGAGATCCCTCCCGCTACGGCACGCCAGCCTGGGCGACAGAGCAAGACTCTGTCCCAAAAAAAAAAAAAAAAAAAGAAAAAGAAAAGGAAGAAAATTCTAACACATGCTACAACATGGATAAACCTTGAGGAGCACACCATGCTGAGTGAAATAAGCCAGACACAAAAGGACAAATGTTGTATGATTCCACTTATATGAGATACCTAGAATAGTCAAATCATAGATACAGAAAGTAGAACAGAGGTAATTACCAGGGGCCAAGGAAAAGGGTGATATGGTTTGCTGTGTCCCCACCCAAATCTCATCTTGAATTGTCGGTCCGATAATCCCCACGTGTCATGGGAGGGACCCAGTGGGAGGTAAGTGAATCATGAGGATGGTTTTTTCCCGTGCTGTTCTCGCGATAGTGAGTGAGTCTCACGAGATCTGATGGTTTCATAAAGGGCATTTCCCCTGCACACACTCTTACCTGCCACCATGTAAGACATGCCCTTGCTCCTCCTTTGCGTTCCACCATGATTGTGAGGCCTCCCCTGTCATGTAGAACTGTGAGTCCATTAAACCTCTTTATAAATTACTCAGTCTCAGGAATTTCTTCTATAGCAGTATGAAAATTGACTAATATGGGGGTAATAGGGAGTTACTGTTTCATGAGTACAGAGCTTCAATCCGAGATGATCAAAAAGTTTTGGAGGTGGATGGTAGTGATGGTTGCACAAAAATGTGAAGGTACTTAATGCCGCTGAAACTGTACACCTAAGAATGGTTAAAATGGGCTGAGTGCAGTCCTCACACCTGTAATCCTAGCACTTTGGGAGGCCAAGGCAGGTGGGTTGCCCGAGCTCAGAAGTTCAAGACAACCTAGACAACATGGTGAAACCCTATCGCTACCAAAAACACACAAAAAAAGTAGCCAGGTGTGGTGGCATGCACCTGTGGTCCCAGCTACTCAGGAGGCTGAGGTTGGGGGATCACTGCCTCTGGGAGGCAGAGGTTGCAGTGAGCCAAGATCGTGCCACTAAACTCCAACCTGGGTGAAAGAGTGAGACCCTGTCTCAACAACAGCAAAAACAAGTTAAAATGGTAAGTTTTATGTTAAGTACATTTTGCCACAATTTTTTTAAGGGGAGGGAAAATGTGCTTGTGCTTTTCACTGGCCCCAGGTCCTTTCCTAAAGGAAGTCTTCTGGGTGTCACCTTCTGGGTCTCACTTTGGGGTGGCTGAGTGAGGCAATGCTTAGTAACCAAACTACCCACTGATGTGCTGGTAAATGCTTAACAACTGGCTCTCCAACAAAAACAAAAAACAACTGCATGGAAATATTGGTACACAAGTTTATTATACATTTTATCAATAAAAAGGATGTGAGTCACACAATTTGCAGAAAATGATAAAATACACAACACTCTTTAAAAATCCCACATACCCAATTGATATTCATGGAACGATTTAATTGACTTTTGCTAAAGTCTTGTGCCTGCAGCAACAATGGTTATAACTGATGAACAAATAAAGTTCTGACATGAATGCTGATTGATATTTTTGTCTAATAAGACAAAAGTGGCCAAGTGCAGGGGCTCACAGCCAGCACTTTGGGAGGCCGAGGCAGGCAGATCACGAGGTCAGGAGATCAAGACCATCCTGGTTAACACCGTGAAAGCCCGTCTCTACTAAAAATACAAAAAATTAGCCAGGTGTGGTGGCGGGTGCCTGTAGTCCCAGCTACACGGGAGGCTAAGGCAGGAGAATGGTGTGCATCCGGGAGGCGGAGCTTGCATGAGCTGAGATCACGCCACTGCACTCCAGCCTGGGCAACAGAGCGAGACTCTGTCTCAATTAAAAAAAAAGGAAAAAAAGAAAAAGTAAGACACAAGTGAAACAAGGGCATATGTCAGAAGGTCACTCATTCTACAATGCCATAAGCAATATTGTTGATGAGTTGGATTATAGTTTTTGAATACTGGAAAAATATTTCCCTAATTTCTCTTTATTTCTACTCCCCTGTTCTCAATTTCTTGTGTTATTCACAAGGTAACAGCTACACTTTCAAGTTTAATCTGCATTATTAATATTCTCTGCCATGTTGTTACATTTAGACAATAAAACAGTATTTTAAGCCCTGATTTATAGTGTTTGCTGATTTCTGTGGTGTAAATACTCCCACCACGGCTGATTTCAGCCTGTCAGTGTGAATTCACCTCCAGGTGAAGTCAAGAAGAGACGCGAAGTGAGGCACTGCCATGTCGCGTTTCCATACAGAAGACCTGAGTAACCTTCCAAACATCGATACACAGAGAGCAACACATGCCAACATCATTAGGGAATGATGAGGTTCTAGTATTTATTTTGTGTTTTTTAATACCATTTATTCAGTTGTAAGTTCTTACAATTTAATTTTTTTTTTTTTTTTTTTTTTTTTTTTTTTTTTTTTTTTTGAGACGGAGCCTCACTCTGTCGCCCAGGCTGGAGTGCAGTGGCGCAATCTCGGCTCACTGCAAACTCTGCCTCCCAGATTCGCGCCATTCTTCTGCCTCAGCCTCCTGAGTAGCTGGGACTACAGGCGCCCGCCACCACGCCCGGCTAATTTTTTGTATTTTTTTAGTAGAGACGGGGTTTCACCGTGTTAGCCAGGATGGTCTTGATCTCCTGACGTCATGATCCGCCAGCCTCAGCCTCCCAAAGTGCTGGGATTACAAGCGTGAGCCACCGCACCCAGCCACAATTTAATTTTTAAAATAATCATGTTTCACATCTGGCTCATAAAATTCTCAAAAAATTAACAATTGACTCTCATAAGCCACTACAACAGGTTTGGCAAACCATGGAACACTTATCTCTTTGTAAGAATTGTGGAAGAGCTCTCTACCTCCAAAGCTATCCCAGGAAGCACAGACATTGGGGGTGGGGTGGGGGGGGTGTCCCTTACCAAAGGCATGGAATGAGAAGGAAATCCAAAAATAGAAGGAAAAGGAAAATGGGAGGGTGCCATCACACTGGGCTCACGACACTGCTCTAGACTTTTCGTCCTTTTGTATTATCTTCACGCTTCCATGCATCTTTTTCTCCGGTTCTTCTCAGTGTTGCCCCGTGGCTCTCCTTGGCATTGTTGTCATTCATGCTTCTTTGTCGTGTTTCTTCTACTCCCATTGCAGTCTTGGCTCTCCTTCCACTTGTTCTGGTGACGCACAACTTCTCAGTCACTATTTTCCATGACTGTCTTCAATCCTCCCTCTCTTCTTTTTTAAAGTTTTTAAATTTTATTTTTATAGAGACAGAGTCTTTGCAGTATTGCCCAGGCTGGTCTCGAACTCCTGAGCTCAATTGATCCGCCCATGTCGGCCTCCCCAAGTGCTGGGATTACAGGTGTGAGCCACTGCCCCCAGCTCCTCTTTTCCTTTTCTGGCATAGCAGGGGCTTAAGTTGAAAATGAGGCCACGGGAATCCCTCTATCAAGAGGATTAAGGGGAAATCCACAGCAGGCTCAGCCTTCTGGGGCCTTTTCTTTCTAGTTTTCTGATGCTCAGTGTTGCCTTTTCATGAACTGAATGATCAGAAAAAAGAAGGAAACTCTACAAGATTATCTTCAGTTGGATTTTGGGGTGGCTGCCCAATAAATGACTTTTCATTAATGAGGAAAACAGCATAGAAGTGGTGGAAAAAGTTAATAAACCCTATGATAAAATGAGGCAATAACAATGCAAATTTCTAGGGAGCTGATTAAGAAAATATGTTTTAAAAAAACCTCAATAATTTGGTCATCAAATATTTAACAACCCAAGGACCCTTTAAAAGAGAAAAAATTATTACAGTTTCCCCCGGCCCTTTTTTTTTTTTTTTTTTTTTTTGAGACAGAGTTTCCCTCTCACTGCCCAGGCTGGGGTGCAATGGTGTGATCTCAGTTCACCACAACCTCCGCCTCCCAGGGTCAAGCGATTCTCCTGCCTCAGCCTCACGAGTAACTGGGATTACAGGCATGCACCACCACACCTGACTAATTTTGTATTTTTACAAAATATTTTTACAAAAAAGATGAGGTTTCTCCATGGTAGTCAGGCTGTTCTCGAACTCCTGACCTCAGGTGATCCGCCCACCTCAGCCTCCCAAAGTGCTGGGATTACAGGTGTGAGCCACCGCGCCCGGTCTATAGACCCTTTTCAAAGAAGAAAACATTTTCCTGTGGACCCTAAGTGTTGCCTTAAATTATTTTATTATATTTAAAGAGTACAAACATAGGGCCAGGCACGGTGGCTCATGCCTGTAATCCCAGCACTTTGGGAGGCCGAGGCAGGCAGATTATCTGAGGTCAGGAGTTCAAGACCAGCCTGCCCAACGTGGTGAAACCCTGTCTCTACTAAAAATACAAAAAATTAGCTGGGCGTGGTGGTGGGCGCCTGTAATCTCAGCTACTCGGGAGGCTGAGGCAGGAGAATCACTTGAACCCGGGACATGGAGGTTGCAGTGAGCCGAGATCCTGCCATTGCACTATAGCCTGGGCAACAAAAGTGAAACTCTGTCTCAAAAAAAAAAGAGAGTACAAACATAAACTAGGCATGAAGCCCATATGTTTATAACCTCCACATAATTATAAAATATAAACAAAACCACGAAAACCAATAACATTTTAATGAAGAACATTAATTTAATGTGATGAATAATGTTCTTAAAAACACATTACTGCTGTTGGATTAAATAGTTGGTTAGTTGAAAAAAGTAACTGATTAATCAATAAACAAATAAATCTTGTCTTGTTCATTGGTGGAAGTAGACGACAAATCATGGCATCTCTGCTCTCCCCACTCCCCACCAACTCTTCACAACCACAAAAACGTTAGGGAGTGAAACAAGGAAGTATTCCTCTCTCTTATATTCTCCCATATTTGTCACTATTAAAAACCAAACTAAGGCTGGGCACGGTGGCTCACTCCTGTAAACCCAGCACTTTGGGAGGCCAAGGTGGGCAGATCACGAGGTCAGGAGTTCGAGACCAGCCTGGCCAAAATGGTGAAACCCCATCTCTACTAAAAATACAAAAATTAACTGGGCATGGTGGTGCGTGCCTCTAGGCCCAACTACTCAGGAGGCTGAGGCAGGAGAATCGCTTCAACCCAGGAGGCAGAGGTTGCAGTGAGCCGAGATCGCACCACTGCACTCCAGCCTGGGCAACAGAGCAAGACTCCATGTAAAAAAAAACAAAAACAGAAAACAAAACTGGGCTGGGCTGGAGGAGGTGGCTTACGCCTGTAATCCCAGCACTTTGGGAGGCCGAGGTGGGCGGATCACCTGAGGTCAGGAGTTCAAGACCAGCCTGGTCAACATAGTGAAACCCCATCTCTACTAAAAATACAAAAAATTAGCTGGGCACGGTGGTGGGCACCTGTAATCCCAGCTACTTGGGAGGCTGAGGCAGGAGAATGGCTTGAACCCGAGAGATGGAGGTCGCAATAAGCCAAGATCATGCCACTGTGCTCTAGGCTGACGACAGAGCAAGACTCCGTCTCAAAATAAATAAATAAAGACTTTTTGCCTTGCTGTGCATCGAAAGACCCTATTTTAGAACTCAGAGCCAAGAATTTTTTTTTTTTTTTTTGAAATGGAATCTCACTCTGTCACCCAGGCTGGGGTGCAGTGGCGCGATCTCGGCTCACTGCAAGTTCTTCCTCCTGGGTTGACGCCATTCTCCCGCCTCAGCCTCCCAAGTGGCTGGGACTACAGGCACATGCCACCTCGCCTGGCTAATTTTGTTTTTGTATTTTTAGTAGAGATGGGGTTTTGCCATATTAGCCAGGATGGTCTCAATCTCCTGACCTTGTGATCTGCCCGCCTCGGCCTCCCAAAGTGCTGGGATTACAGGCATGAGCCACTGTGCTCAGCCACAGAGCCAAGAATTTGTCTCTTTATTAGCTGTCTCCTAAGAGTAGCACATTTAGAACTCTATCCCTGTTTCCAGTGGTGGGAGAAGGTTAATGGGTACAAGAAAGCCTGGAGAAAAGAAACCTCAATGAATATCCAAAAATATTCTCCACTACTTGCTTGTAACTTTTTTGAATGGTTTGAAATAGCAACTGTATACTGTCAATGGAAGCTCCACTAAGAAACCGTTATCCAACTGATACAAACTTATTATAAAATTAAAGGAAGGATCAACTACTAGGGCCAGTGATGGAGACAGAAAGAGAGAGAGACAGAGAGAGAGAGAGAAAGAGAGAGAGAGAGAGAGGAGGCAGCACAAGGAGGAGACTTCCTAAAGAGAGTTACCAAAAGTATGAGAATATTTTGTTCACATTTAACAAATCGATGGTTTCAGTATATGCGCTCACTAAATACAACTGCATGCCTACCCTCATTTGAAGATGTAATAAGACTAAATTCAGGGTCACGAAGAAGAGGAGGCCCTCCTGGCCCCTCTGTTGGGCTCTGCCGCTGTGCCAGGGGGATGTGAGAAGGAGAGGGAGGAGATGGTGTCTAGTCAGTGCTCACTCCGTGTCCCAAGCCCCTCCCCTCCTTCCTGCCCCCTCTGAGATTATGAGAGCAGAGTTTTGTACCCACCCACCGCCCCCAACTCCTGATCCAGTGGGAGACTCAGACAGTACGAGAGTGGGGTGCAGATGCTCTGGTCCTTTGAGACCTGGGCCTGAGGTGCATAAGACCACAAACTGAAAAATGAAAAGGAAGACAATCTTCACTATCAGGACTACCTTTTGATCACTTGGAAACTGTCTTCTTTGCCCTTCTCCCTCACTTTCACAAGTACCTCCAAGTGTCTTTCACTTGAAACAGCGCATAATAATTCAAAGTGAGAAATTACAAAGACATCGGTTCCAATTAACCTAACTACTGATTGCTTTTGGAGTCCAGGAAAGCGTGGCATCAAGGTCAAGCACTTCTCTTTTTACTAGTTGTGTGACTTTGCAAAAGTTACTTGGCATCTCTTAGTTGCAATTCCCTAATCTGTAAGTGGAAATAATACATTGTAAGGTCGATGTAAGAATCAAGTGAAACTTCATGTAAAAGAGAGATTTGCAAACCAGAGTTCTGTACAGATGTTTGTTACTGTAACTCCACATGGATCTCCTCAAAGGTAGAGACCACGTTTTGTTTAGTAACTATAGTATCTAGCACAGAGCCTAGCCCAGGTCTGCCCTCCATTAAGGTCAGTGGGTTGGATTTTCAAAGAGCCACCTGTGTCAGGCAGAGTGCTGTCAAGAAAAGAGAAGCAGCCAGGCGTGTGGCGGCTCACCCCTGTAATCCCAGCACTTTTGGAGGCCAAGGCGGGTGGATCACCTGAGATCAGGAGTTTGAGACCAGGCTGGCCGACATGGTGAAACCCTGTCTCTACTAAAAATACAAAAATTAGCTGGGCGTGGGGGCGGGCGCCTGTAATCCCAGCTACTTGGGAGGTTGAGGCAGGAGAATAATTTGAACTCTGGAAGCGGAGGTTGCAGTGAGCTAAGATCATGCCATTGCGTGAGCCTAGGCGACAAGAGTGAAACTGCCTCAAAAATAAAATAAAATAAATAAAGAGAGAGAAGCCATGCTATTTTGTGTAATTTTAACAGAGATCACATACAATAGCAATCAGGTAAAGAGGTTTTGGAGTACTGAAAAGGTGAGCAGAGAACATGCAGTAAGGCAGAAAGGGGAGTAACTGTAGGAGGCGGCTACCACCCCTGGGGCTGGCGGAACAGAGGAGGCTGGGTTATTAGGACCTGGAGCTGGAGGAGGCGCCGGGTTGGGGCTGGTGTCTCTGAGGTTGGCCAGGGTAGGAGAAACTGGAAACTGGAACTTCTGGCTACTGGCATCAGTTTCTGGTTGCTGCCAAGGTGAATTAGTGTTGCTGTGGTGACAGTGACAGCAAGAGCAAGAAACATGGGAAAAGGCAAATCATTCCCCGCTTCAGCCCATCGGTCTCCCTCTAACACCCTCTATAGACAGAGCAGCGAGGGCTCCTGCTGGTGACAGAGAAATAGAGGGGGCAGACTGTCTCAGCATCAGGGTGGAGTACAGAGCGGGGAATTCCGCTGAGAGCCAACAGCTTAAAAACTGCCACACTGCTATTTAATAAATGCAGAGGAGACTTTTGCCTACGGGTGAAGATGCCAAGGGCTGCACTTTGAAGAACTCCCTTTTTACACTACCTTAGGGAGGAAAATGGGAGTGTGACAACGTGGGTCACAGGGTTCTTGGCATTCAGAGCCCTGCCGGGCAACCCTACCTCCATCCCAAAGGCAGGCTTGCCCCTCCGCTTCGTCCTCGCTGGCAGAGGCGCTCCTGTTGCTGCTGCCAGCAGGGACTCCTAGGTACACAATCTCACTCCCCAGCCAGTGCAGGTGCAAGCAGGAGAGCAGACTGGCTTTGGCTTCAGCGACACAACTCAGATGTTGGAGACAAGATACAGAGAGGGTCCCCTTGGACTAGGAAAAATGAGAGTGGCCACAGATGCTCCCAGAGTCTTACAGCTGCAGGAGGCCGGAGCTCTGGCACATTTGAGACAGGGTCTTCCTCTGTCACCCAGACTGGAGTGCAGTGACCCGATTCAGCTCACTGAAGCCTCTGCCTCCCAGGCTCAAGGGATCCGCTCGCCTCAGCCTCCTGTGTAGCTGGGACTACAGGCGCATGCCATCACGCCCGGCTAATTTTTATGTTTTTGTTTTGTTTTGTTTTGTTTGAGATGGAGACTCACTCTGTTACCCAGGCTGGAGTACAGTGGTCCAATCTCGGTTCACTGCAACCTCCACCTCCCAGGTTCAAGCGATTCTCCTGCCTCAGCCTCCCGAGTAGCTGAGACCATGGGTGCCCACCACCACACCCAATTTTTGTATTTTCAGCAGAGATGGGCTTTCGCCATGTTGGCCAGGCTGGTCTCGAACTCCTGACCTCAGGTGATCTGCCCACCTCGGCCTCCCAGAGTGCTGGGATTACAGGAGTGAGCCACCAGGCTCAGCCTAATTTGTAGAGATGGGGTTTCACCATGTTGCCCAGGCTGGTCTCAAACTCCTAAGCTCAAGGGATCCACCCGCCGCAGCTTCCCAAAGTGCTGGAATTACAGGCGTGAGCCACTGGCCCTGGGCTGCTCTGGCATATTCTGACTGATGATTTGACCTGGCTCCCTGGGACCAGCACCCAGCTGGCCTCTGTGATCTCATGACAAGGAAGAATAGAGCACCTTTGGAGATTTCCTACATCCCTCCACCCCTGCCCCAGACACATTGATTATACTGAGGCTAAGGGAAGACTTCCCTGTTAGTACAGCTGATTGAGTTTCTGGCTCAAACTTGAAAAGGTTTGTGTTTTCCTTTTTTGTTTGTTTGTTTGAGACAGAGTCTCACTCTGTCACCAGGATGGAGTGCAATGGCACGATCTCGGCTCACAGCAACCTCTACCTTCCAGGTTCAAGCGATTCTTCTGCCTCAGCCTCCCAAGTAGCTGGGACTACAGGCGCATGCCACCATGCCCAGCTAATTTTTGTATTTTTAGTAGAGACGGGGTTTCACCATGTTAGCCAGGATCTCAATCTCTTGACCTCATGATCTGCCTGCTTCGGCCTCCCAAAGTGCTAGAAGTACAGGCATGAGCCACTGCTCCTGGCCTATGTTTTCCTTTTTAAGTCAGAATCTAAATGAAACTATCATGTCTTGCATGACTCTTTTTTTTTTTTTTTTTTTGAGACGGAGTCTCGCTCTGTCGCCCAGGCTGGAGTACAGTGGCGTGATCTTGGCTCACTGCAAGCTCCGCCTCCCGGGTTCACGCCATTCTCCTGCCTCAGCCTCCCAAGTAGCTGGGACTACAGGCTCCCGCCACCGCGCCCAGCTAGTTTTTTGTATTTTTTAGTAGAGACGGGGTTTCACCGTGTTAACCAGGATGGTCTCGATCTCCTGACCTCGTGATCCGCCCGTCTCAGCCTCCCAAAGTGCTGGATTACAGGCTTGAGTCACCGCACCCGGCCTTGCATGACTCTTAAGATGATACTGAAGAGTAATGACCCATCCCTCTATCACGTTGCCGCAGACCGCTAGATGACAGATTGCCATGCGGTTCAGGAGAGGAGGATAGATGCCCTCTACTCCATGCAGACTAACCATTTGCAGACACCCAGCTCTGATTCCATTAGGCAGGCAAGAATAGATGGAGTTGAAGTTATACTAAGTTCTTTTCTTCGCTGGCGTTCTCTCCCAAAGGCATTGCATCTCTCTGATCTTTTCAGGACAGGCAGCACCAGTAAGCTTTCTCCATAGACAGAATCCACCGTGGGGCCCTACAGTAAAAAAGGGCAGCTTCCTACTCCTACTCCACTTTCTACCTGTTTTCAACAGGCTCATTCTCCCTCAATCTACCTGGGAGTATGATGTACTTTTCTGCTGGTCCTTGGCCACCCTAGCACCCTGACCCCCACCCTGGCCCCACCTTGCAGTCTACCTGGGGTTATGATTATTTTCTTCCCAGGCAGAACTTTGTGCTCCAGACCTTTCCCTCACTCCCTGTTCTTGCTGAAATATCAGTCAGATATCTCAGTTTGTCAGGGCTCTGTTCTCTGTCTCCTAAGAGTTTGGTTAATTATCTCAATAGGCAGGGATGGGAGGGGGTGTTGCAATTCAACACACAACAAAAATTGGAGTGGAGTGTTCCTTTGGGCCAGTCATCTTTGTGTTAAGTATTAGCGCTAGAGCAAATTCCACCGAATTCTCTGGACCCACATGACACACCCAGCACCATGACTCTGTGCAGTCCAGGTGGTGAGTGTTCATTGGTAGGCATTGTGCTTTCGCTTTGGCAGCTGGCTGATGTAGCTCATGGGGAAACTGGCATCTATGGTCAGTATCAATCACAATTGACGTTAACAAGAAATCAACATAAAATGGCTAGGACCAGCCATCTGCAGAAGCTAAGCACTTTGAACATGGTTGTAAACATGGTCCAGCAGCTCTGCCAAATAAAATCAGGAAGCAAGAGGGCCTCTCGAGCTGATCAAGAGCCCAGAGAGGCGCCAGAGTGTGGCCCAGTTGCATCCTTAGGACCAGAACACTTTTTTCGAAGTGACCTATTTTATCACATTGTGACTGACTGCCTCATAGAAGGATGGTGCTGTGTATGGATTCTAGAACCCAGGGGAGGAAGCCACCAAGAGTAAATATTTGTTGGTGTTTATCCTGTGCCGCATCTACTATGTTTGATAGGTCACAGCATAAATAAAAGTCAACATTTACAAGACACTTACTATATGTGCCTGGCCAGAGGTAAGGAAGTTTTATGTCCACTCACTCATTTAATCCTCATAGCATATTATAAAATATATTTATTGGCCAGGCACAGTGGCTCACGCCTGTAATCCCAGCACTTTGGGAGGCTGAGGTGGGTGGATCACAAGGTTAGGAGATCGAGACCATCCTGGCTAACACGGTGAAACCCTGTCTCTACTAAAAATACAAAAAGTTAGCCTGGTGTGGTGGCGGGCACCTGTAGTCCCAGCTACTTGGGAGGCTGAGGCAGGAGAATAGCATTAACCCGGGAGGCAGAGCTTGCAGTCAGCCGAGATCACGCCACTGCACTTCAGCCTGGGTAACAGAGCGAGACTCTGTCTCAAAAAAAAAGATACATTTATCCACCAGCCTCTTGTGAGTTTGGTTCCTGGGAATCAGCCCCCCAAAGCCTGATTTGCTCTGGAATATCTGATGGTACTGAGTATTTGACCTTACAAAGCTAAGGGTTTAGAATGTGGTGACATGGCCAACATAGCTACCCTGAGGGTGCCAAGCTGAAACAGATGGCTGGACTCTCTTAAACCATCTTGATTACAAGAGATCATCTGTTCTAGCCCTTGAGTGACCCGGGAAGCTTATCAAAGTCGTGTATTTATTGCAAGATGTGAGACTCCAAATATGCAAAACCCAGATCTGAACAGAGACATGATATGTAGTTCAAATGGGCCAGTCTCTGTGCAAACTCCAACAACTTCCATCATACAAGCTTTATTTTCAAAGACCTGTAAATGGAAACAAGCCTGCATTCCACTAAAGACAGGTGACATGTCTCAGACAGCTTGTAGGGAGACAAAGCAGGTATGGGGTGGGGAATGCATTGGCAAGGATTCTAGCTGCCCAACAAAGGACAGGAAACTTCCCTCCCAAAAAAGGCATCTCGATGGAAGATTTGAAACTTGAGTCATTGACATAATAATAGCTTTCCCATAAAGTATAAATATCTAAAAGGAGAGAATCATCATCATTCTGACACTGTGCAGCTTCCAGCCTAATCTCAGTCTGAGTCGATGACTCTGAGACAACTGAATGCTCTGTGTCTTGTGAAACACCCCTCCTCTGCCCTCACATAATCCAAAACAGCAGGGGCAGGACAGGACTGGCATGCTGTTACTGCACCGAGATGAAAGTGCAGGCTAAGTGGCTCTGATTTAGTGACTAGACCCTTCATTATAGAGCTCACAAAAGGAAAGCCAGGCCCGACAACTTTCTTTGATAGCAAAATATTTCTACCCTATTCTAGACACCAATACTGACCTAAGAGGTATATGTTTATAGTAACAAAAGTATAAACTATGGGTACTGAAGAGCAGATAAAACTTGCAAAACAGTTCATACTTATGATCTGAAGGACCGTGAGACAGCCCTTCTGTTCATTCATCCAAATGTGTACATGTGGATGAAGGAATGTAAACACCAGGATGCTGCATGAACACAGACTTCAACGAGGCACGGATAAGAAGGGAAAGGAATGTTTAAATATATTTTTGAATACATATTGTATATATACACATACATGGTTTGTTTTGTTTTGTTTTGTTTTTTTGGTTTTTTTTTTTTTGAGACAGACTTTCGCTCTTGTTGCCCAGGCTGGAGTGCAATGGTGCAATCTCAGCTCACCGCAACCTCCACCTCCCGGGTTCAGGTGATTCTCCTGCCTCAGCCTCCCAAGTAGCTGGGATTACAGGCATGCGCCACCACACCCAGCTAATTTTGTATTTTTAGTAGAGACGGGGTTTCACCATGTTGGACAGGCTGGCCTTGAACTCTTGACCTCATGTCATTCACCCGCCTCGGCCTCCCAAAGTACTGGGATTACAGGCGTGAGCCACCACGCCCAGCCAAAATATATTTTAACTAATCATTTTCTTTCTTGTCCGTCTCTCATTGAAGCTTAGGTGGATGTAGTATCCCGGGGTCCCCACCCATTCATCCATTCACCACTAGCATGGTCATAGAGGACAAATCCCCTTCTTCCCTATCCCTCCACAATTAAATGAGGGAGATAAGATTGCACACAATGAGCATAGTATTTGTAGTGTTTTAGTTGAAGGATGTGTGGAGTGGTACAAAAAGGCAACTATTTCCAAGACTGTGTCTCCACACAGGAACAGCACAGTTCCAAGAATAATTCCAACTGTCTCTTTCAATCTAACCAAGCATGACGATCCGTCCGCACTCCAGTGTGATTGGAACATCTAATCCTTTGAGCTCTCTACAGTTGTGTGGACAGAGAACATTGATGAGCCTGACCAAAAGCTGCATCCACAGTCATTCTTATAATTTTTGTGATTTTCCTAGTTCAATTATTTTAAGAAGCAGTTTCAGAAGAGTTGCAATGACAAATTGAATGGAAATATGGATGCACCAGTGAAAATAATGTGTAGGCAGAAAAGATGAGTTTTTAAAAATACTTTACATTCTTTAGATTGTGTTAACTGATTATTAAAGAAATACAGCTCATTGCAGAAAATACAGGAAAGCATAATAGAAAAAAAATGAATCACTAATAACCCTCCTCCCACTTTGGGTATGAATGACTTTTTCACCTAAGAGGTGGAACTAAATGAATCTTCCACAATCATAAAATATTGTAAAGTGTTCTGGTGTCTGCCCTTCATTCCAAGCGTTTCTCTTCCACAGTTCCAAAGCCAATGACGTTTACATTTCCTAGGTCAGTCTTCATCTTGGGGAGAGTTAGTAGCCTGAATAAAGTGAATGTTCAAGATACCATAGGAGGCTTCTGCCCAGAAACTTTCTTCCAGTCTGCTCCCCAGAACCAGAACTCAAGAACAACACTTGTTATTTCATACTGATATTTCGCTAAATATAAATTTCCAATGCCTTAACTCATTCACACTAAAATGTAAATAATGACTGGTGTTTTCCGAGAGAACCTGCTGCTACAAGAAGAAGGGGGAACACCCCGGAACTCTAAGCATCAGGGTGTGGGAAGCAACTCACCATGGAGGAATGGTTCAGGAATGAGCCACTTTGATGCCAGGCAACTCTTCTTGTTAGTGACTCTTTGAAAGCCTAAACGGGGCTTACTCTAACTTGAAACATGATGGACAATTCTGTGAACAAAAGCCACCTAGGGGCTGCTGGCTGTCGCCTGGGAAAGCTGGCCTGGGACACAAAAGTCAAATCACAGACATCATTTCCTTTCTACCTTCTTCTCCTTCGAAAATAGCCTCTTTTTCCCCGTTTCCCAACTGTTAAAAATTAATTAAAAATAGCAGTGAGACTATCAGGCCAAGTTGTCCATGTTCACACGAGAATTTCTCATCTTTCTGTAAGCATCCAGTCTTCTCACAGTTTGTTTTCATATTTGACTTAGACATGACTTTGGGGTCATTGAACCCCGAATTGATTAAATCCCTTGAATTGTCTTTGAGAAGGAGTTTTCTGTGTGTTTATTAAATAAAATTATCTGGTGTCTTTCAGATTCCTCGGCAATGAACTAATTCCCTTGTTTCTCTGGAATTCTTTGATGTCCCAAGAGCTTCTGGAACACTTTACACGAGACTTAGGTTCTTCCTTAGAAACAGGAAGTTCACAAAAAGCCCCAAACATTTATTTTAGTTCCCAAAATTGGGATGGGAGATATCTGATGCATTCTAAAAATAGCAAAAGCCCTTCAAACATTGAATTTGACCTTTACCAAAAGAGTAATAGATTTAAATTGAGTCTGAAATTTGTGCAAAACTCACCTAGTTGGATTTGGAGGCATTTTCAAACTCAACAATATTCCTGGCTCTGCTAATATTTTACCTGGGAAATTGCTTTATTTCTTCTCCTTGACAGGATAAATGATTATAATAGCAAACATGCAGGGTGAGGTGGCTCACGCATGTAATCCCAGCACTTTGGGAGGCCGAGGCGGGCAGATCATCTGAGGTCAGAAGTTCAAGACCATCCGAACCAACATGGTAAAACCTCATCTCTACTAAAAGTACCAAAATTAGCCGAGTGTGGTGATGGGAGCCTGTAATCCCAGCTACTTGGGAGACTGAGGCAGGAGAATTGCTTGAACCCAGGAGGTGGAAGCTGCAGTGAGCCGAGATTGCACCATTGCACTCCAGCCTGGGCGACAGAGCGAGACTCCATCTCAAATAAATAAATAAATATAAAAATGTAATAACAAACATCTCTGGCAATAAAAATTCACCATCCTTTGAACCATTCTATACTCTCATTTATAAAAGGAATTAGCATATTACAGTCTATGGACCATATCTACCTTGTGGCTTGTTTTTTGGATTTGTTTTATTTTTTTGAGATGGAGTCTCACTCTTGTCACCCAGGCCAGAGTACAGTGGCGCGATCTCCACTCACTGCACCTTCCACCTCCCAGGTTCAAGCAATTTGCCTGCCTCAGCCTCCTGAATAGCTGGGGTTACAGGCACACACCGCCGTGACTGGCTAATTTTTGTTTGTTTGTTTGTTTATTTGTTTTGAGATGGAGTCTCGCTCTGTCACCCAGGCTGGAGTGCAGTGGCGCTATCTCAGCTCACTGCAAGCTCCGCCTCCCGGGTTTCCACCATTCTCCTGCCTCAGCCTCCCAAGTAACTGGGACTATAGGCCCCCGCCACCTCGCCTGGCTAATTTTTTGTATTTTTAGTAGAGACGGAGTTTCACCGTGTTAGCCATGATGGTCTCGGTCTCCTGACCTCAAGATCCACCTGCCTCGGCCTCCCAAATTGCTGGGATTACAGGCATAAGCCACTGTGCCCAGCCAGTTTTTTGTATTTTTAGTAGAGACAGAGTTTCACCATGCTAGCTAGGCTGGTCTCGAACTCCTGACCTCGTGATCCACTTGCCTCAGCCTCCCAAAGTGCTGGGATTATAGGCGTGAACCACTGCGCCCGGACCCTTGTTTTTTTAAAATAATTTATTGAGGTGAAATTCACATAACATAAAATTAACTTTTTTAAAGAACAATTTCAGCATTTAGTACATTCACAGTCTTATGCAATCACCACATCTATCTAGTTCTAAAACATTTCCATCACTACAAAGTAAAATCCAGTACTCACTAAGCAGTTTCTTATCATTCCCTTGTTCCCTTAGTCCTTGACAATAACTAATCTGTTTTTTATCTCTATAATGTAGGATATTTCATGTAAATAAAGTCAGAACACGTGGCCTTTTGTGTGTGGCTTCTTTCACTTAGCACAGTGGTTTGAAAGTTTACCCATATTGTAGTATATGTCAACACTTCATTACCTCTTATGGACAAATAATTGTATTAGTTTGTTTTCACACTGCTGACAAAGGCATATCCAAAACTGGGAACAAAAAAAAAAGGTTTAATTACAGTTCCATGTGGCCGGGGAGGCCTCAGATTCCTGGCAGGAGGCGAAAGGCTCTTCTTACATGGTGGTGGCAAGAGAAAATGAGGAAGAAACAAAGGTGGAAACCCCTGATAAACCCATCAGATCTTGTGAGTCTTCTTCATTATCATGAGAATAGCAGGGGAAAGACCAGCTCCCATGATTCAATTACCTCCCCCTTGGTCCTTCCCACAACATGTGGGAATTCTGGGAGATACAATTAAAGTTAAGATTTCCACGGGGACATAGTCAAACCATATCAATAATATTATACTGTATGTGTGTACAGGTTAAGCATCTCTAATCCCAAAATCCCAAATCCGAAATGCTCCAAAATCCTGAACATTTTGAGTACCATCGTGACACCAAAAGTGGAAAATTCCTCTCCTGACCCCTGTGATGGGCTGCAGTCAATATATAGTAAAACTTTTGTGTCACACACAATATTTTTAACAATACTGTATAGGGCCGGGCACAGTGGCTGACACCTGTAATCCCAGCAATTTAGGAGGCCAAGGCGGGCAGATCGCCTGAGGTCAGGAGTTTGAGACCAGTCTGGCCAACACGGTGAAACCCATCTCTACTAAAAATACAAAAGTTAGCCAGGTGTGGTGGACACATGCCTGCAATCCCAGCTACTCAGGACACTGAGGCAGGAGAAACACTTGAACCCAGGAGGTGGAGGTTGAAGTGAGCCAAGATTGTGCCACTGCACTCCAGCCTGGGTGACAAGAGCGAAACTCTGTCTCAAAAAAAAAAAAAAAAAAAAAAAATTGGCATAAAATTACTTTTTGGCTGTAAGGTATATATGAAACATAAATGAATTTTGTGTTTAGACTTGGGTTCCATGCCCAAGATATCTCATTTTCTATATGTATATCTAAAATCTGGGAAAAAAAAAAAAAGGAAATCTGAAACACATCTGGTCCCAAGCATTTTGGATAAGGGATACTGAACCGGCACAACAATGTACTGATCCATTCATCCACTGATGGGCATCTGCCCTATTTCCACCTTTCAGCTATTGTAAACAGCGCTACCACTACACACATGTACATGGACTTGCTTGAATCTCTGTTTTCAGTTCTTTGTGGTATATTCACAGGAGTGGAATTGATAGGTCGTATTGTAATCAAGGACCCCCATTTTTCTACAGGTGGTTTAATTATTTTTATTTTTATTTTTGAGACGGAGTCCTGCTCTGTCACCCAGGCTGGAGTGCAGTGGTGCGATCTAGGCTCACTGCAAGCTCTGCCTCCTGGATTCACGCCATTCTCCTGCCTCAGCCTCCCGAGTAGCTGGGACTACAGGTGCCCACCACCACGTCTGGCTAACTTTTTTTGTATTTTTAGTAGAGACGGGGTTTCACCGTGTTAGCCACAATGGTGTCGATCTCCTGACCTTGTGATCCACCCACCTCAGCCTCCCAAAGTGCTGGGATTACAGGCATGAGCCACCGAGTGCTGGGATTACAGGCATGAGCCCCCGAGCCTGGCCTAATTATTCTTTTTTCCTTCTCTCTCTCTCTCCTTTTCTCATTTCCCCAGCTCCCTATGTCCTACTGAGCCCTTCAGACATGCAAACATAACCTTTCCCCTCTCCCCTCACCAGACACTCCACACAGGGCAAATTCTTCTGACTCTGCACTCCAAGACAGATCTCCCCTCCGGAGCTGACAGTCGATTTTCAGACCAAAGCGAAACTGACTCAATAGTCCCATCAACAGTTTTTTTTGATAAACATAGAAATTGACCCTTCTGGTCTTAAAGCTTGAAACTTCGGTTTGTTTTATCTGAGTTCCTTCCTCAGGAAAGGACTGGCAGAACTCTCAAAATGTATCAAAGAGCTGAAACTTACCAGATCATCTTACCCAGACAATGGGGCTCCAGTCCCCTCATTAGTCATGATTGCTTCCTTACCCCCCCAGAATTCCTGTTTTCTCGCACATTGTTACATTTCTTCCCTGCTATATAAACCCCTAATGTTAGTGGGTCAGGGAGTTGGATTTGAGACTGAGCTCTCATCTCCTCAGCCACAGCACCCAATTAAAGGCTTCTCCCTTGGCAATACTTGTTGTCTCAGTCATTGGCTTTCTGTGTTGCAGGCAGCAGGACCGAGACCAAATCTTTGGTGTTTCGGTAACAAAAGTATACCATGGCTAGGTGCAGTGGCTTATGTCTGTAATCCCAGCACTTTGGGAGGCCAAGGCAGGCAGATCACTTGAGGTCAGGAGTTGGAGACCATCCTGGCCAATATGGTGAAACCCTGTCTCTACTAAAAATACAAAAATTAGCCAGGCATGGTAGTGGACATGTTAATTCCAGCTACTCAGGAGGCTGAGGCAGGAGAATCGTTTGAACCTGGGAGGCAGAGGCTGCAATGAGCTAAGATTGTGCCACTGTACTCCAACCTGGGAAACAGAGTGAGACTTTGTCTCAAAAAAAAAAAAAAAGAAAAAGAAAGAAAGGAAAGAAAACAAAAGCATACCTGCCATGAAACTTTCTTTCACTTTCAGGGGGTTGCCTTGGAACTTTAATCCATCAGAAGGGCATATGGAAAGCATGCCCACTTGGCCACTTTTATAACTTCTACCCAGGAAGGCACCAGCTCAACTGTCACCATAAATAAGATGCCAAGTTAGCAGGGGAACCCCTGCCCTTGCTCGTGTCTTCCCTTGCCTTATAAAAATTACCTGCTTTCTGCTCTAAAAACAAAGCAGCACATTTAACAGCAGGACACTATGCCACTTCCCCAAGCTAGCTTTGGAATAAATTCACCTTTTTTGTGTCAGACCTCGCTCTTATTAATGAGACTCCACATGCAGAGAGCCACTAACTAGCATTTTGGTTACAATTTGGTAATTCTATGTCTAAATTTTGAGGACATGCTGAACTGTTTTCTACAGAGGTTGCACCATTTTATATCCCCTCCAGCAACATATGAAGGTTCCAATTTATCCACATCCTTGCCAACACCTATTTTCCTGTTTTTAAAAAAATTGTTGGGCCGGGCACGGTGGCTCACGCCTGTAATCCCAGCACTTTGGGAGGCTGAGGCAGGCGGATCATGAGGTCAAGAGATCAAGACCATCCTGGCTAATACGGTGAAACCCCGTTTCCACTAAAAATACAAAAATTAGCCGGGCGTGGTGGTGGGCGCTGGTAGTCCCAGCTACTTGGGAGGCTGGGGCAGGAGAATGGCGTGAACCCAGGAGGTGGAGCTTGCAGTGAGCCGAGATCACACCACTGCACTCCATCCTGGGTGACAGAGCAAGACGACTCCGTCTCAAAAAAAAAAAATTGTAGCCATCCTAGTGTCATTGCCTATTTTTGTAGTTTTATTGGAACATAGCCATGCTGATTTGTTTGCATGTCTATGGCTGCTTTTGCTACAATGGCCAAGAGGATATTGCCCTTAAGCCAAAGATATATACCATCTAGGCTTTTAAGACAAAGTTTGCTGGCTTCTATTTTAAATTCGCTTTTCTTTTTAATTTGTCACTTTATTTCACAGCTCCCCAACGTAAGACCAAATAATAGTGCTGCAAACTAGGGTGAGTCAGTTTATTTTTAGTCTTAAATTTCCTTATCTATAAAAAAGATAGGATCATTGATTTTCAAGTTGTCTTTTGGCTGTTTATTTATTTATTTATTTATTGAGATGGAGTCTCACTCTATTGCTTGGGCTAGAGTGCAGTGGTGTGATCTTGGCTCACTGCAACCTGTGCCTCCCAGGTTCAAGTGATTCTCCTGCCTCAGCCTCCCAAGTAGCTGGGATTACAGGAGCATGCCACCACGCCCAGCTAATTCTTGTATGTTTAGTAGAGACAGGGTTTCACCACATTAGCGAGGCTGGTCTTGAACTTCTGACCTCAGATGATCTGCCCACCTCAGCCTCCCAAAGTGCTGGGATTACAGGTATGAGCCACCATGCCTGGCCTTCTTTTGGCTGTAATAGTCTACAATGGTATTTCCAAAATAGGTATTTTGCAGTTTATATTTTTTTATGCAGTCTGTAACTTGCCCAGCTTTGTTCTGGCTTAAATTAATGGTTTCTTTCACAACTCTTTTTGATTTATTCATCATATAATCAGGGAACAGTAGCCCATTCCTAGCTCGTGTTGTTCTTTTTCTGTACCGAGCTGCAGTGATTTAGTGGGATTTTCCTAAGAATGTATGAACAAACTATCAAGTGGAAATTCCTGGCTCTCGGAGAGAGGAAAAAGGAATCCTGTTAAAGCCTAATGGCGTCACCGATGATTTCTTAAACAGCTGCATCCAACCTAAGACCAAGTCCTCCTTCTGCAGCTCCTCAACCTGGAAAGGCAGGGCCAGGAAGAAAAAGAGAGAGGAAAGGAGCGAGAGAGAGCGGAGTATCTAATAGTACCTCACAAGAGGAATTGCTGAAACAGAAAGCTTTTACTAATAACCCATTCACTCCATGAGAAGGTTGTGAGGACAAACAAGATAATTATAAAAGACTTTCATCTGATAGCTCTGCCAAATGTTGGGTATGGATGAAACCCCAGGGATCAGTGTAGCCCAGTGTCTCATTTCCAAAATGAAGACACAGAAGTTGTGCCTTGCCCATATTCACAGAGAGAACTGGTTGCCAAACACAGATGGGGCCCAGGTGTCCCAGCTCTAATCCAGTGGAAAGAGGTCCCAGGGCAGCATCTGCTCTGGAGAGTCACGGCAAGGGTTCTGACCAGTTTGACTAGGAACTCCTCAGGGTGAAATGCATAAGCCAGCAGGGAAGCATGGGGGAATGTGCCGCCGTTTTGCCCATCTGACACCAGAGTAAATGTTGATTGCTATGGTCAGGAAAGACCAGCCTGGTCCTTACGTAACTGTTGTTAAAATAAAAACTTCAGGCCGGTCACAGTGGCTCACACCTATAATCCCAGCACTTTGGGAGGTTGAGGCGGGCGGATCATGAGGTCAGGAGTTCGAGACCAGGCTGGCCAAGATGGTGAAACCCCGTCTGTACTAAAAATACAAAAATTAGCCAGGCGTGGTGGCACTCACCTGTAATCCCAGCTACTCGAGAGGTTGAGACAGAAGAATTGCTTGAACCTGGAAGGCAGAGGTTGCAGTGAGCCAAGATCAGGCCACTGTACTCCATCCAGCCTGGTGACAGAGTAAGACTCTGTCTGAACAACAACAACAAAAAAGAGACAGACAGAAAACCTTCAGGGCCGGGCATGGCAGCTCAGGCCTGTAATCCCAACACTTTGGGAGGCAGAGGCAGGCAGATCACCTAAGGTCAGGAGTTCGAGACCAGCCTGGCCAACATGGTGAAACCCCATCTCTACTAAAAATACAAAAGTTAGCTAGGTGTGGTGGTGGGTGCCTGCAATCCCAGCTACAACGGAAGCTGAGGCAGGAGAAGAGCCAAGATCGCGCCACTACACTCCAGCCTGGGTGACAGAGTGAGACTCCGTCTTTAAAAAAAAAAAAAAAAAAAAGAGGCCGGGCGCGGTGGCTCAAGCCTGTAATCCCAGCACTTTGGGAGGCCGAGACGGGCGGATCACGAGGTCAGGAGATCGAGACCATCCTGGCGAACACGGTGAAACCCCGTCTCTACTAAAAATACAAAAAAAAAAACTAGCCGGGCGAGGTGGCGGGCGCCTGTAGTCCCAGCTACTCCGGAGGCTGAGGCAGGAGAATGGCGTAAACCCGGGAGGCGGAGCTTGCAGTGAGCTGAGATCCGGCCACTGCACTCCAGCCTGGGCGACAGAGCCAGACTCTGTCTCAAAAAAACAAAACAAAACAAAAAAAAAGATAAACTTCAGATAAATGCAATATAACAGTTTATTTGAGCAATGAACAATTGGTGACTTGGGTAATCCCCCAGAGTGGAATAGGTTCAGGGAGACTCTGATGTTGCTGCATGGTTGGAGAGGATTTATGAACAGGAAAAGGAAAGTGATGTACAGGAAACAGAAGTAAGGTACAGAAAGAGCCAGATTGGTTACAGCATGGAGTTTGCCTTATTTGAACAGTTGGCTGCCTGTAATTGGCTGAAACTCGGTGGTTGGTACAAGAGTACATTACAGTCTGTTTACTCGTCCAATTAAGTTACAGTTCACTATGTGTGGAGAAACTTTCAGGCTAGACTTACAAGAAAACAGCTTCAAACTAAATTTAGCACTGTTTAAAAAATTAAAAACCTGCCCATTTCTTCTTCTTCTTTTTTTTTTTTTTTTTGAGACTGGATCTCTGTCACCCAGGCTGGAGTACAGTGGTGCGATCTTGGCTCACTGCAAACTCTGCCTCCCAGGTTGAAGGTATCCTCCCACCTCAGCCTCCTAGGTAGCTGGAACTATGGGTGCATACTACCATTCCTGCTAATTTTGTGTTCTTTGTAGAGATGGGGTTTTGCCTTGTTGCCCAGGCTGGTCTCAAACTCCTGAGCGCAGGAGATCTGCCTGCCTCATCTCCCAACGTGCTGGGACTACAGGCATGCACCACTACACCTGACTAAAATTTTTTCTGTATTTTTTTTTTTTTTTTTGGTCAAGATGGAGTCTCACCATGTTGCCCAGGCTGGTCTGGCACTCCTGGACTCAAGCAATCCACCTACCTCAGCCTCCCAAAGTGCTGGGATTATTGGCATGAGCCATTGCACTCAGTCCTCCACACACTTTTAAACAGGCTATTTCCTCTGCTGGAAACCTCAGGTCCTATTCTTTGGCCAACTTCTATAAATCTCTCCAGACACAAGTCAGGTACCACTTCCCCAGGAAGCCTTCCCTTGAAACCGCCTTTGCAAAAATTGTAACAGAAAATCATGACAGTGAAAGAGATCGGATCTAACCAACCCCCATCTTGCCTTTAACCTCCAAATTGCCCTAAATCATTCCTGGGCTTGCACCAAAGTATCTGTGGGAGACATTTAGTTTATAGTTTAAATGAAAACAGCCCTTTCCCCATACCAAACCACCTTTGTAAAGCTTTTGAAAGGCCACCAGGTTAGGAGGAGGAGAGGACACTGAATCCTACTCAGGTGTAGACATAAACGATTGCCAGCCATTATTCTGCAGTTCACAAGATTTGCAACTTTCCCAATTACTCCTGCAGATAACATCACTATTTTAAAACTTAAAATTGGCCTTTTAAAATGTCTTTTCAGGACCAGTGGCTCACTCAGACCCACCAATGGGGTCCTGTGGCCCCACCTAGAATCAGATTCCCTGGCCTGCCAAACTATCCTTGAAAAACCTTGGCCTCCAAATCTTCAGGGAGATTGATTTGAGTAATAACTTCATCTCCCACGTGGTGTGGCCGGCCTCATGTCAATTAAACTCTTTCTTTATTGCAATGCCGTAGTCTCCGTGAACTGGTTTTTCTGCAGTGGGCAGGAAGAACCCATGGGGTGGTTGCACCCTGACCCATGCCCTACCTTCCTTTAACCATAGTGTTTATCATATCTAACATGCTTTTCCATGTGCTTGTCTTCCTTCACAGCATAAATCAAAAAGTGACAGGCAAATCTCAATCGATTTTGACGTTTATTTTGCCAAGGTTGAGGACATGCCCAGGAAAAAGAAACACAAGTCACAGGGGAATCTGTGTCCCATGCTTTTTCCAAAGAGGGTTTTGAGGACTTCAGTATTTAAAGGGGAAAGAGGAAGCAGGAGGCAAAGGAGAAGAGG
Organism: Chlorocebus sabaeus; assembly: GCF_047675955.1. Taxonomy (NCBI): domain Eukaryota; kingdom Metazoa; phylum Chordata; class Mammalia; order Primates; family Cercopithecidae; genus Chlorocebus; species Chlorocebus sabaeus. The sequence continues at coordinate 59,812,610 of NC_132921.1, read as the reverse complement.
GAGAAAAGAGGGTAAAAAAGGAGAAAGCGGGGGGAAAGAGGGTAGGCAATGAGGCAAGTGGTCACATTCCACATTGTGAGGTTCTGCCTAGCTCTCAGTGAATCTACACTTCAAGTGCGAAGAGAGTGGGGGGTAAATGTCAATTACGCGTTCCTCTGTTGCTCAGTAGCTCTACATTTTACATAAGATAAAGTAAACATGTGAAATTATAACTGGTGACTGGGCACGGTGGCTCATGCCTGTAATCCCAGCACTTTGGGAGGCCGAGGTGGGCAGATCACCTGAGGTCAGGAGTTCGAGACCAGCCTGTCCTACATGTTGAAACCCTGTCTCTACTAAAAATACAAAAATTAGCCGAGTGTGGTGGCAGGCACCTGTAGTCCCAGCTACTCGACAGACTAAGTCAGAATTGCTTGAACCCGGGAGGTGGAGGTTGCAGTGAGCTGAGATTGCACCACTTCTCTCCAGCCTGGGTGATGGAGCAAGACTTCGTTTCAGAAAAAAAAAACCAAAACAGTAAGCTGTGCTCTGACCACCTTAAGCACATGTCTTCAGTACTTCCTGAGGCTGCGTCACGGGCCCGCATCTTCAACCTTGGATTCCTCGACCCTGCAAAATAAACTTTCCAGATTAACTGAGACCTGTTTCAGATATTCGGGGTTCACGCGATGACAGCTTAGTTTAGTTCTCACTCTGTCTGACCTCTCCAGAGTAGCTGGCTCTCTGGGTCTCACCCTGCTTCCAGTAACTTGCCCGTCCCCAGGGACACTTCATTCTCTGGCTTTTCTTTCCTCTTATTGGACTGTCTTTTCTCAAACTGTTTCATTGACTCCTCTACCTGCTCCTTAAATGACTGTATTTGCCAAGGGACAGTATTTTCTCCACTGTAAGCTCATCAGTTCCTATTTCTTGAACTATCATACGTCAATGGCTCGACTTTTCTCCCAGCCCCAGCCCTGTGTTTTCTGTGGTCCACTGGATGTTTTCATATTGCTGTCACCTACCACCTCCAACTTAACCTATCAAAGCCTCATTTTGTTATGCCCCTGGCCACGGTCGTCCTCCTGAGTAGGGAGGAACTTGGCCTCTGTCCCCACTAAGGAGACAGAGCAGGGACAGGACTCAGCCCCCACCTCTAACACACCTTTTTCCATACCCTCTGATTACCAGACCTTATATCACCTCCTGTCATTAGTGCCATCCCTGCTGACTGCGAAACATTGAAGAAACGAAGATAAGCAGCATCCCACTGTAAATCTTACAGGAGTTAACCCTATCGCCCGCATGCACACAAGACCAGACAAATGACCGACGTTTACCCCTGGCCTCATCATAATACTAAAATCCCCACCCAGGAAGGGACTTTCCTGCCATTTTGTGACCCTGCAGTGTGGGTACTAACCTGCTTTCTCACTGCACCTGTGCTCCCTGCGCATGTCATGACACTCACATAGCTCGTGTAGATGCCTGTCACCCTTCCTAGAAACACCGAACATACCCTGGGGAACCAGCCGGAGAACTCTCCCTCCAGTGCCGCATCCCTTGTGTTCGAATATAAACCTGGAATAAAGTCTTGTCTGGGGAACTTGCTTGGTCTGTTGCGTGGGGGCCCGAGAACCTGCAGTCGATGGCACTCCTCCTGTGTTCCTGCCTCCACTGAATGGTTCCCACAGCTCAGTCTCCCAAGGACAACGGTGGGTGCGGCCCTTGATGCCTCCACTCCCTGAGTTTTCACATCCCACCAGTCACCAAATCCTGGTGATGCCACCTCAACCATTGCCCTTCAGTTGTCCCTCCCATCACCTACCATAGAGGTGACCCTGGGAGCCCACAAGATGAATTAGGAAGACAGCCTCCTGACTGCTTTTCCTCCCTAAATCTATCCCCACACCACAGCATTCTCAAAACATACGTACTGCCAGAGTGAGATTCTTTTTTTTTTTTTTTGAGACTGAGTCTTGCTCTTTTGCCCAGGCTGGAGTAAGTGGCACGATCTCGGCTCACTGCAACCTCCGCCTCCCGGGTTCAAGCAATTCTCCTGCCTCAGCGCCCAACAGTAGCTGGGATTACAGGTGCCCGCCACCACGCCCGGCTATTTTTTGTATTTTTAATAGAGACAGGGTTTCATCATGTTGGTCAGGCTGGTCTGGAACTCCTGACCTCAGGTGATCCACCAGCCTTGCCCACCCAAAGTGCTGGGATTACAGGCATAAGTCACCGCAACCAGCCCAGAGTGAGCTTCTGACAAATCAATACCACCTCCATCCACTCTCTCTGGCTGCCTGTCTCTGGGCACGTTGCAGGCTCTGAAGCACACAAGACCCCTCCCAGTCAGCCCACATCCTCCCCAGGCACCGTTTGCTAGACACACACACGGTTTCTCACCACTTCCTGGCTGTCTTGTAGTCTTTTCATGACTCTGGGCCTTTGCGTATGTGGTTGTCTTTATTTTGCCCTTCCTCTCACCCCTTGAACTCTTCTCTAGGTGGGAAATCACATTGTCTAGTGACATTTCCCCAGTCCTCTGGCCGACAGAGTCACGACCTCCCCTACCACCATTTCTGGCATTCTGCACACACTTGCATTATGACACTATTAAAATGAGCCTGAACCATTTTTCAACATTTCTCCCCAGTTACGTGTTAATTCCCCAAGGGCAGGGGCCATGCTTTATGTACCTGTGTGTTCTTAATAGTTGATACCGTGACTAGCAAAAGAAATGCCTTGAACGTGAATGTTCAAGTCACCTGGGTTTTTTGGCCTAAAGCAGGCATCATTGCCATAGAGATTAAAAGAGCAAAACAGACAGGACAGGAGCACAGAGGGAGGGGCAATGGTGTGTCTTCTTGGCTAGGAAGGAAAAGCAAACAGAGTCCATACTCTGAACCAAGAGAAAACAGTACATCAGGGATCACGTAGTTCAGCCCCTCTGGACAATACATTTGCAGAGCTACCTCTCTTTCCCATCCTGTCTTTTTGTTTTCTTGTCTGCTCTCATCTCTTCTTTTCTTCTCAATTGAGGAAACCGAAAGCCACGTTGGACAATGCTAGGTGACATGCTCAGAATGACACAGCTACTTCTGGCATTTATTCTGACGCCCGTCCCAGGTGTTGTCCATGGCAGCATGGACCAGTATGAAGGCAAATGGCTAAAATTAATTTTTTTTTTTTAGTAAATAATTTATATTACCTTATCCTCCTAGTTGTAATAATCATTTGAAGGTATCAGATCTGACAACAAAATATTTACTTTAGATACCATAGTGTTTCTTTTTGTTTAATTAATATCAATCTGAAATGTGTTCTTTGCTTTTGCTAGTGTTGTTTGAATTTCTGCCCCCATAAATATTTGTGCCGTTGTCTTAGTTTCAATTAGCATTTGGTGTTTTCCTTGGACTGGTTTTTGTGATGGGATGGGGGTGGAGCATTCACAGCCTGATACGCCTTCTGTGAAACTCTGAGTCCCAAAACCACCACAGCGCAGTGCAGGAGACGACGTCGATGTACCGTCAAACAAGACTGGGAGCATCCTGTGAGCCAGGCCGTGCTGCGTCTCAGCTGCAGAGTGACCCTGAAGCTCAGGACACACAGAGGCAGTCATCACACGGAGGAACACTGAAAACACAAGCCCTCCACTGAGCCTTCCAGAACTTTGCTCTGAACTGACACAAGGTGGCCACCGTCCAGAACCTAATTCTAGGGAATAACTTTTATGAGAGTCAACAGGTGTCACTGAGAAATCTGAATATCAGTTGATAGGGGGTGGTGGAGGAGAGAAATGAGACACTGTAGACCAAAGGCACTTGAAGATACAAGGATTTCCAAGTGCTCCCGTATGAGTCAATGAACTCCTCTGAGTTTTTATTTCCCCATCTGTAAAATGGGACTACTAATACTCATCTTGATGGGACCAAATGAGGAAGTTATGTAAATGAGACCAGTTTAAAAACTATAAAGTGCTCTGAGAATATGACTGCTCTTCTGTAATACATGTATGTATGTAATGTATGTAAGAAGTGGAGTTTCAGCAGCATGACATGAACAACAGTGATTTCCCTAAAACGCACGAGAAAGAATATACAATTTGTGATAAATTTCAAGTGACTGTTGCATTTATTTTTATTATTATTAGTTTTTAAAGACAGGGTCTCTCTGTTGCCCAGGCTGGAGTGTGGTGGCTATTCACAGGTGGGCCATGGTTGTAGCACACTACAGCATCAAACTCCTAGGCTCAAGTGATGCCCCTGCCTCAGCCTTCATAGCTGGGACTCCAGGCAAACTCTACCACACCCAGCTACCTATTGCATTTTTTTTTTCTTTTTTTGAGACAGTGGCAAGATCTCAGCTCGCTGCAACCTCTGCCTCCTGGGTTCAAGAGACTCTTGTGCCTCAGCCTCCCAAGTAGCTGGGAGTACAGGTGTGCACCACCACATCCAGCTATTTTTTGTATTTTTATTAGATACAGGGTTTCATCATGTCGGCCAGGATGGTCTCAATCTCCTTACCTTGTGATCCGCCCACCTTAACCTCCCAAAGTGCTGGGATTACAGGCATGAGCCACTGCGCCTGGCCGCTACTGCATTTTTAAACCTGAGGCAAGCAAGACAGCTTTGCAAACATAACAAAGTAACAACAGTACAGTCTGGTAGTGTTAGATAGGGATTTTGCACGGGCACCGAGCCTTCCAGACAAACTTGAGACTGGTGAGGCAGGTGACACCTACAGCCTGGAGGAGCCAACTCCTCTATGTGTGCTACGGGTGCAGTTTCTGGCTGCAGCTCCAGGCTAGGGAGAGCTCCTTGCATGCATAAATGTTAGAGACAGTGTCTTACAAAAATTAAAAACGAAGTCAAGTTTTCTTTGCAACTTCTACTCATGTACCCAATGAAAATTAGAAAAACAGGCCGGGCGCAGTGGCTCAAGCCTGTAATCCCAGCACTTTGGGAGGCCGAGGCGGGCAGATCACGAGGTCAGGAGATCGAGACCATCCTGGCTAACCCGGTGAAACCCCGTCTCTACTAAAAAATACAAAAAACTAGCCAGGCGAGGTGGCGGGCGTCTGTAGTCCCAGCTACTTGGGAGGCTGAGGCAGGAGAATGGCGTAAACCCGGGAGGCAGAGCTTGCAGTGAGCTGAGATCCGGCCACTGCACTCCAGTCTGGGCGACAAAGCGAGACTCCATCTCAAAAAAAAAAAAAAACCAGAAAATTAGAAAAACACAATTCTAATACTTAGACTGGGCGCGGTGGCTCACGCCTGTAATCTCAACACTTTGGGACACTGAGGCAGTTGGATCACCTGAAGTCAAGAGTTCGAGGCCGGGCGCAGTGGCTCAAGCCTGTAATCCCAGCACTTTGGGAGGCTGAGACGGGCGGATCACGAGGTCAGGAGTTCGAGACCATCCTGGCTAACACGGTGAAACCCCGTCTCTACTAAAAAAATACAAAAAAAAACTAGCCGGGCGAGGTGGCGGGCGCCTGTAGTCCCGGCTACTCGGGAGGCTGAGGCAGGAGAATGGCGTAAAAACCCGGGAGGCGGAGCTTGCAGTGAGCTGAGATCCAGCCACTGCACTCCAGCCTGGGTGATACAGCGAGACTCCGTCTCAAAAAAAAAAAAAAAAAAAAAGAGTTCGAGAACAGGCTGACCAAAATGGAGAAACCCCGTCTCTACCAAAAATACAAAATTAGCCTGCGTGGTGGTGGTGCATGGCTGTAATCCCAGCTACTGGGGAGGCTGACACAGGAGAATCAATTGAACCGGGGAGGTGGAGGTTGCAGTGAGCCGAGATCACGCCATTGCACTCCAGCCTGGGCAACAAGAGTGAAACTGTCTCAAAAAAAAAAAAAAAAAAAAAAATTATAGTAATAATAAAAAAAAATAAAGAAAAACACAATTCTAATTATTATCGATACTTTTTTGTCTCAGAATGGTAGAACGGAGAACAAGTAGATTTTTTTTTTTTTTTGGAGACACAGTCTTGCTCTGTGGCCCAGCCTGGAGTGCAGTGGCAGGATCGCTGCAGCTCAGCCTCCTGGGCTCAAGCAATCCTCCTGCCTCAGCCCCCCAAGTAGCTGGGACTACAGGCACACACCACCACACCTGGCTACTTTTTTTCATTTTTTATAGAGACAGGGTTTCACTTTGTTGCCCGGACTGCATCTCAAACTCCTGGTCTCAAGCAATCGTCCCACCTTGGCCTCCCAAATTGCCGAGATTACGGGTGTGAGCCACGATGCCTGGCCAAAAGTAGGATTTTATAGTGATATTCCACAATCCTTCATCAAGTCTCATCCGAATCAATCTGTTTCTTCAGGTTTTCACAAAATCATCAAATGTTGGGGTTGCAAAGGATTTTAAGTGTTATGTTCTAGTCGTTCACCAGAGATTCAGTTTCATCCCTATAGGGTCAAGGCTAAAAACTCTTGTGTTGGTGTTTGACCACCTGAAATCATATCCTGGCTCTACCATTTCCTGGCTGTAGGACTCTGAGAAATTTAAACGATCACCAAGTCCCAGTTTCCTCCTCTATAAAATGGAAACAATAATAACATGTACCTCAGGCTGGCTGTAAAGAATAAATAAAATAGTGTACCCTAACGTCATGTCCAGCACCCAGCAAGTGGCCAGTTAGTGCTCACTATTACTGTCAATTTTAGAAAAGTCAGATATAAAGCACAAAATACTCTGCAGCCACATTAAGCCTACGCCTCCCATTGGAGACTCTGGCACTCTGTGCCTGCCACTAGCCAACTCCTCTTTTTTTTCTTTTAATTTTTATGATTTATTTATTTTTTGAGACGGTGTCTCACTCTGTTGCCCAGGCTGGAGTGCAGTGGCATGATCTCGGCTCACTGCAAGCTCCACCTCCCGGGTTGACACCATTCTCCTGCCTCAGCCTTCCGAGTAGCTGGGACTACAGGTGCCCGCCACCATGCCAGTCTTTTTGTGTTTTTAGTAGAGGTGGTGTTTCACCACGTTAGCCGGTATGGTCTCCATCTCCTGACCTCGTGATCCACCTGCCTCAGCCTCCCAAAGTGCTGGGATTACAGGCTTGAGCCACCGTGCCCGGCCGCCAATAGCTAACTCCTGATCTGTAAAGCTAATTAACTGAGTATTTATCAGAGTGGGGAAAGAAAAAGGAATTTGAAGGGAGTGACTATAAAATTCATTTAAATGTTGTAAATCCAATTCAGTAAATCCTTTCACTCAAGAGAAGTCAAGGCAGTGTTTCCAGGACACAGACAGGTATGCTTTGTGCAAATGTGCTTTCCACCCCAAAAAGCAAGCCTGGCGTCCATGATCTTATGGTGTGTGGAGGGGATATCAACAAACCAGCTGTCCGGGAGCAGGGACCCTTCCCAGCCTGGCATGTGTGTAAGTGAGAAAAGCAGAGCGCACCAGAGTCACAGGATAAAAAAAACGGCTCAGCTTCCTGGAGCGCTAATCTTATGAAACAGAATGTAAATGTTCGCATGCATTTTTTCAGACAAAGTACACTACTTCAAAGAACTTTCTGGCATGCCGTATTCCATTTCTAGCTGGGCCTCCAGTTCCACAGGGACTGTGTACTCTGCTCTGCCAAGGAGGGCTCTGGGGGAAGAGCTGGTGGTGCCCTGGGGTGGGAGAAAGATCACTGGACCAGGAGGCAGCGTGGGGAATGGCTGAAGTCTAGGTTCCATCCCCTCTGCTCCTCTAACCCCTCCTACTGTCACTAAAGGCACCATCTCAGCTCCTGCACTTAGCGTGGCTTCTCTGAGTTCCCCCAGCAGCCACCCAAGAAGGTGGCTAAGAAAGAAGCACTTCCTTCTTTCACGCAGAATGATCTTTTGAAACCAAATCGATTCAGGCTAAAAGCCTTCTGCGAGTCCCTCTGGCTTCTGGAGTAAAGTCCCTGGCACAAGGCCCCTCACAGCCCAACTCCCAGTGAAGCCTTTGCTATTCCACTGCTCCCTATGCACCCCACATCCCTCAGCTCCCTCCCTGTTCTCCTCGCTTTTCCTGGTGCAGCTCCATCTGCCTTGTTCCCCAATCCACTCCACCGGGGGAACCTTGGCTCACCCCTTGATACCTCATTCGTAGCCCTCCCGAGGAGGATGTGTCCCATCTCAACAAAGCAGGGTCCCCACGTTAGCTGGCAGCTCCTGGTTATCAGTGCATGCTGACTGCAATTGTGTTATTCCCTTTCTTTTTTTCTTTTCTTTTTTTTTTTTTTTTTTTTTTTTTTTGAGATGGAGTTTTGCTCTTGTTGCTCAGGCTGGAGTGCAATAGCACGATCTCGGCTCACCGCAAACTCTGCCTCGCGGGTTCAAGCGAATCTCCTGCCTCAGCCTCCCAAGTGGCTGGGATTACAGGCATGCACCACCATGCCTGGCTAGTTTTATATTTTTAGTAGAGATGGGGTTTCTCCATGTTGGTCAGGGTGGTCTCGAACTCCCGACCTCAGGTGATCCACCTGCCTCGGCCTCCCAAAGTGTTGGGATTACAGGCATGAGCCACCGCACTTGGCCATTATTCCCTTTTCTAGTTGGCGGAGAAAACCTCCTCAAGAAGCTCTTTTGAAACTAAATCTCAGCAGATTTTCTTATTTCCAAACAGAATTAAAACAGGAAGTGAGAGTCAAAGTGTGCTCCACTGTGACAAAAGTCACATTAGGAAATCAAAGTGTCCTCTTCTCTTAGGAAGCTCAGGTCTCCTTAGGGGCGCAGCGAAACTCCCAGGCTTCCATCTGAGAGTCTGTGGAAACGCACTTCAAGAGGTACTCACTGGTTTTTGATTTTACTCCGAGGCAGGGCAAAATGTTTCATGGTTTTGAATGTAAAGAAAGTTCCTGCAGAGGCAAAGTCAGACAGGATGAACTGCAGGGGCTGCAGAGAGCCAGGCTGGGGGCCAGCTGGACTTAGAAGAGACCTCAGTGTTTCGTTCAATTAAAAAAAAAAAAAAAGCCCTTTTGTAGAGGAAGTCCTGTGTCCCTAAGCAAGTTCTAACTTCACTAAAAAAAGCTTAGCTAAGCTCCGCCAACTGATTCCGTTTTTTTCACAGAGAGGGAGAAGAGGGATGGCTGTTTTCTCTCAACTCCAGAGGAGAGTGAGTGAGCAATGAATTCTGTTCGTCTTCCACATAGCAAACCAAACTGGACTCACTTTTACCCGAATGTATCATTGGAAACCACATTGATGTCACTGCAAAAGTCCCAGGTCTCTTGCTGCTTCTGGGCTTACTCCTTGTTGTCAATGTGGTTTATTTCGTTCTTCCCACAAGTTGCAATGAACAATGATGAATCAATGAATGAATAATTAATAATAAGTGAACGAATGAACACACAAAAGAAACTAACAAACTATCCAGGAAGCACAGAGATGTGTCATAGCCAGCAGAGAAAGGCTAGAAGACCTCAAGTTGTTTTCTGCCATTCTTACAAAGATGCTAATTTTTTTTTTTTTTTTTTTTTTGAGACAGAATCTTGCTCTGTCGCCCAGGCTAGAGTGCAGTGGGGTGATCTTGGCTCACTGCAAGCTCTGCCTCCCAGGTTCACGCCATTCTCTACCTCAGCCTGCTGAGTAGCTGGGACTACAGGCGCCCGCCACCACGTCTGGCTGATTTTTTTTATTTTTAGTAGAGACGGGTTTCATCCTGTTAGCCAGGATGGTCTCGATCTTCTGACCTCGTGATCCACCCGCCTTGGCCTCCCAGGGTGCTGGAACTACAGGCGTGAGCCACTGCGACTGGCCAATGCTAATATTTTATCCTGTCCCAAACTCTACTTACAGCTCAAATTTTCATTTTGTCATTCATCATTTATCCGGTACTTACTGAGTTGTTATATGTGAGGCATTGCATTAAAAGTCATCCAGGCCAGGCGCAGTGGCTCACGCCTGTAATCCCAGCACTTTAGGAGGCCAAAGTGGGAGGATCGTGAGGTCAGGAGATCGAGACCATCCTGGCTAACACGGTGAAACCCTGTCTTTACTAAAAATACAAAAAATTAGCCAGGCATTGTGGCGGGTGCCTGTAGTTCCAGCTACTTGAGAGGCTGAGGCAGGAGAATGGCGTGAACCTGGGAGGCAGAGCTTGCAGTGAGCCAAGATGGTGCCACTGCACTCCAGCCTGGATGACAGAGTAAGACTCCATCTTAAAAAAAAAAAAAAAAAAAAGAAAAGAAAAAGAAAAAAGTAATCAGATATATAAAAAAAACTTGGAATAAACAAAAAAAAATTATGGTGTCTCCAGTGGAAAACAATGTGTTGTTTAGAGCACACTGTTCTAGATTATTTAATTTCAGCTATTTATTGTCTTTGAGCTATTTTATAACTTTTTTTGAGACAGGGTCTCGCTCTGTCACTCAGGCTACAGTGCTGTGGTGCAAACACAGCTCACTGCAACCTCCACCTTCCAGGCTCTGGTAGATCCTCTCAACTCTGCCTCCTGAGTAGCTGGGACTACAAGTGTGTGCCACAATGCCTGGATAATTTTTAAATTTTTTATAGAGATGGAGTCTTGCTGTGTTGCCCAGGCTTGTCTGAAACTCCTGGGCTCAAGCAATCCCCCAGCTTGAGACCACCAAAGTACTGGGATTATAGGCATAAGCCACCCTGTCCAGCCTATTTTAACTTTTAAGTTGTCAAATACTGATAGCAATGCAAAATAATTCTCATCTCTAGACGTAAATTCTGTTTGGTGGTGGTTAAATTGACTCCCTCTGCTCATATCCATTAATCTCCCCCACTTCAACCTGCCTTTGAAAAGAGCGAAGTTCACATCGATTTGTAAATTTATTTCAACATTTATTTTATTTTATTTTGTTTTTGAGATGGAGTCTCGCTCTGTCACCCAGGCTGGAGTATAGTGGTACGATCTCAGCTCACTGCAACCTCTGCCGCCTGGGTTCAAGTGATTCTCCTGCCTCAGCCTCCCAAATAGCTGGGATTACAGGCACCCACCACCAGGGCCCGCTAATTTTTATATTTTTAGGAGAGCGGGGTTTCACCATGTTGGCAAGGCTGGTCTCAAACTCCTGACCTCAGGTGATCTGCCCACCTCGGCCTCCCAGTGTTCTAGGATTACAGGCATGAGCCACCGCACCCGGCCTCAACGTTTCTTTATTTCACATCGTATGTGGTTCTTTGCTTTCTCCTTTAAATGATCATAACATCTGTCTGGTTCCCATCTCATAATGAGGTAAATAACATCTTTTTTTTTGAGACAGAGTCTCAGTCTGTCACCCAGGCTGAAGTGCAGTGGTGCAATCTTGGCTCACTGCAACCTCCGCCTCCTGGGTTCAAGTGATTCTCCTGCCTCAGCCTCCTGAGTAACTGGGATTACAGGCGTGTGCCACCACACCCGGCTAATTTTTGTATTCTTTAGTAGAGATGGGGGTTTCACCATGTTGGTCATGCTGGTCTTGAACTCCTGACCTCGTGATCCGCCCGCCTCAGCCTCCCAAAGTGCTAGGATTACAGGCATGAGCCACTGCGCCCAGCCAATAAAATCTTTAACATGTGTTCATTATATATCTATGTGAGAGTCATGATTTTACCTTTTAAGAAAACTTCCTTTAACAAAGGTAACAATCTTTTCAAGAACTGTTAGTGTTTCTGAGTCTTAAGAAATGATTGCTGGGTGCAGTGGCTCATGCCTGTAATCCCAGCACTTTGAGAGGTGGAGGTGGGCGGATCACGAGGTCAGGAGTTCGAGACCAGCCTGGCCAACATGGTGAAACTCCCGTCTCTAATAAAAATACAAAAATTAGCTGGATGTGGTGGCACGTGCCTGTAATCCCAGCTACTAGGGAGGCTGAGACAGGAGAATTGCTTGAATCCCGGAGGTGGAGGTTGCAGTGAGCTGAGATTGTGCCACTACACTCCAGCCTAGGGGACAGAGTGAGACTCCATCTCAAAAAAAAAAAAAAAAAAAAAAAAAAGAAAGAAAAAAGAGAAATGATTATCTCCTGCCCAAGGTTATAAAGATATTTTAATGTATATGCTTCTAGGCCTTTTGAAGTTGTACTTTTAGCCAGGTGAGGTGGTTCATGCCTGTAAGCCCAACACTCTGATGGGCTGAGGCAGGAGGATCACTTGAGTCCAGGAGTTCAAGACAAGCCTAAACTTGGCAAAACCCCAGAAAATACACAGAAAAATACAAAAATTATCTGGGTGTGGTGGTGTGCATCCGTGGTCCCAGCTATTATACGTGGGAGGCTCAGGTGGGAGGATCCTCTGAGCCTGAGGAGACTGAAGCTGCAGTGAGTTGTGTTTGCACCACTGCACCGTAGCCTGGCCAACAGAACGAGACCCTGTCTCAAAAAATAGATAATAATAAAGTTTTGCTTTTATTATTCAGGTAATGTGGAATAGATGTTTGTTTATGGTATGAAACAGAGATGAAATTTAATTTTTTTCCCTGTAAAGGGTCAGTTTTCCCAGCACTATTTATTTATTTATTTATTTTTATTTTTATTTTTGAGGCGGAGTCTCGCTCTGTCGCCCAGGCTGGAGTGCAGTGACGCAATCTCAGCTCACTGCAAGCTCCGCCTCCCGGGTTCACGCCATTCTCCTGCCTCAGCCTCCCCAGTAGTTGGGACTACAGGCGCCTGCCACCACGCCCGGCCAATTTTTTTTTTTTTTGTATTTTTAGTAGAGATGGGGTTTCACCGTGGTCTCGATCTCCTGACCTTGTGATCCGCCCACCTCCGCCTCCCAAAGTGCTGGGATTACAGGCGTGAGCCTCCACGCCCAGCCCCCAGCACTATTTATTAATGCCTTTCCCCACTTCATTGGTAATTCTGCCTCTGTCATGTGTCAAGACTCCTTTATGCACAAGTCTGTTTCAAGGGGCCCCATTCTGTTCCAGGGGCCTACTTTTCCATTTCTATGCCAATATCATATTGCTATATTTCCTGTAGCTTTATAAGAAATTCTAATATCTGAGTAAGCCTCTTGCCACATACTTGGCAATTAAAATTACCATGACTGGCCGGGCATGGTGACTCACACCTGTAATCCTAGCACTTCGGGAGGCCAAGGTGGGAGGATCACTTGAGGCCAGGAGTTCAAGACCAGCCTTGGACAATACGGTGAGACTGCTGTCTCTACAGAAAAAAAATAAAAAGCTGGATGTGGTGGTGCGTGCCTGTAGTCCTAGCCACTCAGGAGGCTGAGGCAGAAGGATTGCTTGAACCAAGGATTTTGAGGCCGCAGTGAGTTAGGATTACACCAGTGTACCCCATCCAGGGGAACAGAGTGAGACCCTATTTCTAAATTAATTAATTAATTAATTATATAAAATAAAATTCCCATGGCTATCATTGGCCCTTTACTTATCTGCATAACTTTTAGAATTAGCATTTGAAGATCATCATAATGCTCATTACAATTTCCATGTAAATGTTATTGGATTCGTAGATGACTTTGGGAAGGATGGACTTCTTTAGGATTGCTTGGCTTTTTATCCACAAACATGATAAATATTTCCATTTGTTCAGATTTCTGAAAATATTTTTTTTCATAGAGCTTTATAATTTTCTCCAGACAACTCTCGCACATCATTTGTTAGTTTGATTCCTAGATACTTTGTGGTTTGGCTGTTATAAATGGAATGTTTCAGATATTTATTGCTTGTATATCGTAATGCAGTTGATTCTTGATATACTGACATTGTGTCTACCAACCTATATGTGTTCTTAAAGTTAAAACTTTAGGCCGGGCGCGGTAGCTCACGCCTGTAATCCCAGCACTTTGGGAGGCCGAGGAGGGAGGATCACGAGATCAGGAGATCGAGACCATCCTGGCTAACACTGTGAAACTCCGTCTCTACTAAAACTACAAAAAACTAGCCAGGCGTGGTGGCAGGCGCCTGTAGTCCCAGCTACTCGGGAGGCTGAGGCAGGAGAATGGTGTGAACCTGGGAGGCGGAACTTGCAGTGAGCCGAGATCGTGCCACTATACTCTAGCCTGGGCGACAGAGTGAGACTCCGTCTCAAAAAAAAAAAAAAAAAAGTTAAAACTTTAATGTGTGATTCCTCTGCCAATTCTTAGTTCTTCTTGGACACCAGGGACTCCTTTCTGTGTGTGTTTTTTGTTTGGTTGTTTTTTTTTTTTAGATGGAGTTTCACTCTTGTCACCCAGGCTGGACTGCAGTGCCATGGGCTCACTGCAACCTCTGCCTTCCAGGTTCAAGGGATTCTCCTGCCTCAGCCTCCCGAGTAGCTGGGACTACAGGTGTGCACCGCTATGCCTGGCTAATTTTGTATTTTTAGTGGAAGTGTGGTTTCACCATGCTGGCCAGGCTAGTCTCGAACTCCTGACCTCGGATGATCTGCCTGCATCAGCCTCTCAAAGTGTTGGGATTACAGGCGTGAACCACTGCTCCCGGCCTTCTTTCTGTTTTTAAATCTACCTGTGGAAGATTTTCTAACTCAGTCCTTTGCAGACTGTTAGGCACACTGCAGACATTCAATAATTACCTGTTAAATAAATAATAGCCAAATAAAGGGATTTTCATTTGAAGAATTGTGCACTCCTTTATGATCTGCAAATTCCATATTCAGCTCCGTTAGCATAAGAATGTGATACATGCATTTTTGTCTCCCAATTTAATATAGGTAAAATTTAGTTAAATGCTGAGAATAGCCCTTAAAGAAGAGAGGGAGGAGAGGAATAGCAAAAATTGATATCTGGGAGGAGGTGAGAAGGCATTGTTGCTAGGCAACAAATTTTATTTCTAGCAGTTGCTGACCCCAGTTCTAGAAGGTCTCCTTTCCCTCTCTCCTCTTCTTCATTCCCCTCCTCTTCTCATCTGATAGAGTCAAGAAAAAGATCACCCAGGATAGTGGGAGGTGGGAGTGGAGGGGGATTTGTTTACTGAACAAATCTCATATCTGTGGCAAAACAATGATTCGGTTTTCTTTTTTTTTGAGACGGAGTATTGCTCTGTTGCCCAGGCTGAAGTACAGTGGTGTGACCTTGGCTCACTGCAGCCTCTGCCTCCCGGGTTCCAGCGATTCTCCTACCTCAGCCTCCCAAGTAGCTGGGACTACAGGCGTGCGCCACCATGCCCAGCTAATTTTTTTGCATTTTTAGTAGAGACGGGGTTTCACCATGCTGCCCAGGCTGGTGGTGTACTCCTGGGCTCAAACCATTCGCCTGACTTGGCCTCCAAAGTGTTGGGATTACAGGAGTGAGCCACTACACCCAGCCGTGTCTCTTTAAAATTGTCTTCAGTTTGAAATCATCCTTATTCCAAAGGGACATATTTTGGGGTAGCATATTCTGCTACCCTTTATAATAATGACTAAAAACGATGCTCAGTATCTTCATGATGTTTCTTGATGAGCCTTAGCTTCTTTTTTTTTTTGAGATGGAGTCTCGCTCTGTCACCCAGGCTGGAGTGCGGTGGGGCCATCTCGGCTCACTGCAAGCTCCGCCTCCTGGGTTCACACTTTTCTCCTGCCTCAGCCTCCGAAGTAGCTGGGACTACAGGCGCCCACCACCACACCTGGCTAGTTTTTTGTTGTTGTTTGTTTGTTTTAAAATTTTCAGTAGAGATGGGGTTTCATCGTGTTAGCCAGGATGGTCTTAATCTCCTGACCTCGTGATCCACCCACCCCAGCCTCCCAAAGTGCAGGGATTACAGGCATGAGCCACTGGGCCGGCCGAGCCTTAGTTTCTTTCATCTTTGTCTTCCTCACCCAAGTCACACCCTCAGCGCTCATCGGACAATCTCCTGCCTCATATACCCATCTAAGCCTCTCTCTGTGTTTGTGTCCTTTGTGTTTAAGTTTTCTGTAAAGACCTCATTGTGACAGGAATGTGCATGATGGGAGAGTGAGTGCTTCACTGAGGCTCCCTTCCTGTGCCCCAGCCTTCTCAGCAGAGGCACCTACCCCCACCCAAACCTCAATAATCCCTTCCGAATGTGACTTGCAGTCTCTGGAAGTTGAGGGAACAAATCAAATAAATGCCTCCTACTCTCCTTAGCATGATTCCCAAGTGGAGACGTTCAAGTGACCCTTCAGATTTCTCCACGGAAAGGATGCATGGTTGCTAGGAAACCAACAATAGGTCTTAACCACACCTAGCATGAAAATACTCCCAACCTAAAGCACTGTAATTACATTCGGGATTTTTAGCTGCTGTTCCATTATCATCGTTCAAAAATTCAATTTGACAAATATTTATGGAACTTGTACGTGCAAGGAACTTGCAAAGCACAGATCTGATCATGTCACTCTTCAGCCTAAAAGCCTTCTATGTCCTCCCTCCAGCCTGTTGACAAAAAGAGTTAAACTCTGCAAAACATCTGAAGAGATTTATTCTGAGCCAAATATAAGTGACCATGGCCCGTGACACAGCCCTCAGGAGGTCCTGAGAATATATGCCAAAGGTGATCGGGGTGCAGCTTGGTTTTATATATTTTAGGGAGGCATGAGACATCCATCAAATACATTTGAGAAATATATTTGTTTGGTTCAGAAAGGCGGGACAACTCAAAGTGGGGGATTCCAGGCTGCAGGTACATTTAAACATTTTCTGGTTGACAACTGGTTGCGTTTATCTGACAACCTGGGATTAATGGAAAGGAATGTTCAGGTTAAGATAAAGGATTGTGGGGACCAAATTTTATTGTGCAGAGGTATCTATCAGCAGATTTTAGAGTGAGAGCAGGTCGTAAAATATTTCTTGTTGGACCTAAAAGGGTGCCTAGCTCTTAGTTGACTGTCTCCCGAATCTAGAAAGAAAGGAAGGAAAACAAAGGGGGAAGGGAATTCTCTTTAGAAGGTGGATGCTTCCCACAAGACACTTTGCAGGGCAGTTTCAAGGCATGGCAAGGAAATCTATTTTGGGGTTAAATATTTTATTTCTTGTCTCATAATATTATGCCAGAGTCAGACTGAAAAGCAAGTCACAATATACAGGGTCAAATAAAACCATGAGATGAGAATCCATGCTTTGCAGGGCTTAACTCCCCAGACCCCTTAGATAGACATTTGGGGAAGATAAAAAGCCAGAGTTGGGCCCAGCGCGGTGACTCACACCTGTAATCCCAGCACTTTGGGAGGCCGAGGCAGGTGGATCACCTGAGGTCGGGAGTTTGAGACCAGCCTGGACAACATGGTAAAATCCCGTCTCTATTAAAAATACAAAAATTAGCTGGGTATAGTGGCGCACGCCTGTAATCTCAGCTACTCCAGAGGCTGAGACAGGAGAATCACTTAAACCTGGGAGGCAGAGCTTGCAGTGAGCCGAGATTGCACCACTGCACTACAGCCTGGGCGACAGAGCAAGACTCCATCTCAAACAAACAAACAAACAAAAGTCAGAGCTTAGTCCTCATGACCTACCCCCCAAAAAATGAAAAATGAAGTCAAAACTGCTTAATCTGGCCTGCCAAGCCAGCCTCCTTTCATGCCTGCTGCGGCCTCACCTGGCGGCTGCTCACTCCTACACCGTAGACTCTGGGGTCTTTCTGAAATCCCATCCTGCTCTTGCCTACACAATGCCTTGTCATCTTTCCAAGTCCGGCTTAAAAGGGACGATTTATTCCAGGCTGAATGAATTGTTCATTCCCGTTCATGAATAATTTGAGGTGTGCATGATTTATGCAACAAAAATGTTTTGTCTATGCAGTACTAAACGCATCTTGTTTTCCTTCTAGCTCAGTTGCTCTTTTTGTTTGTTTGTTTTCAGAGATGGGGGTCTCGCTGTGTTGCCCAGGCTGGAGTGCAGAGGCTATTCACAGGTGCAATCATAGCCAACTGTAACCTTGAACTCTTGTCTTCAAGCAAGGCTCCCCCCTCAGCTTCCAGAGTAGCTGGGAGAAATCACCAGTGAGCTCAGTTTCCTTCGTTCTTTATAGGAAACAGCTGCTAACTATTCTCTGTCTGCTTCTATCATATGGATTCCCTATTGGTAACAAAACTAACGCAGCTGATAATTCTTTTATTTCACAAATTATGGTCCTGACTTAATAAATACAGAGT
Source organism: Chlorocebus sabaeus (assembly GCF_047675955.1). Taxonomy (NCBI): domain Eukaryota; kingdom Metazoa; phylum Chordata; class Mammalia; order Primates; family Cercopithecidae; genus Chlorocebus; species Chlorocebus sabaeus. The sequence goes on along the minus strand of NC_132921.1, from coordinate 59,794,637 downwards.
TAAGAATTTTAAAATTTAAGAGGCAGCTAGTAATTATCGCAGAGTAGTTTTTTAAAAATTATACACGCTCTGCTACCCAATCATGATTAGCATGGCAATGGGAGATGTCCCCCTATATTCAGGCTTTGTTCAGGTTTTATTAAATTTGGATGCTCCCGGAAGTCTTCTACTCAAGAGAACAAGCATTATTTGAAGCTTCATGGTATCAAAAAGTTCATTCCTAAGGAAATAAATGGCTTTTTGTGATAACATAAACAACCTGCCAGCTATCAGCCATGAAATCTGGATTATTGAGATAGCGAACTTCTGGTTTTCTTTAGACACATGCTTACAATTCTCTCCAAACCTTGGTGCATACACAGGCCTTGTTTCTTGCAGCCTCTGCCTTTTATCGCCACCATTGTGACAAGTGGATTTGACGGGACCATGGATCTTTGAAATGTTTTCCCTTCACAATCCTCCTATATGTTTCCCTATATGATCATACTGGGAAAGCATTTCCCAGTATGATCTTAACATGGACAGTTTTAGTGTCACAGTCCTCTCAGAAAGCAGACACTGCCAGGCCCAGCAACGATCCGGCAATCTGGGAGACCAAGACAGGAAGATGGCTTGAGAACAGGAGTTTGAGACCAGCCTAGGCAACAGGGCCAGACTCCATCCCTACAAATTTTTTTCAAAAAACTTAACTGGATATGGTGGTACCAGCACTAGCTACTAGAGTCCTAGCTACTTGGGAGGCTGAGACAGGAAGATTGCTTGATGCCAGGAGTGTGAGTTTACAGTAAACTATGATTGCACCACTGCACTCCAGTCTGAGTAACAGATCAAGACCCTGTCTCAAAAAAAAAAAGGGCCAGGTGCAGTAGCTTACATCTGTAATCCCAGCACTTTGGGAGGCCGAGGCACGCAGATCACGAGAGGCCAGGAGTTTGAGACCAGCCTGGCTAACATGGTGAAACCCTGTCTATACTAAAAATACAAAAATTAGCCACACATGGTGGCACACGCCTGTAATCCCAACTCCTCGCGAGTCTGAGGCATGAGAATTGCTTGAACTTGGGAGGTGGAGGTTGCAGTGAGCCCAGATCATGCCACTGCACTCCTGCCTGGGTGACAGAGTGAGACTCTGTCTCAAAGAAAAAAAAAAGAAAGAAAGAAAAAAGCAGAAACCAATTTGGATATTTTAAGGGGAACTCAAAGGGGATATATTATATAAGAGCTGAATGAGTGGAGAAGCCAAACAGAGAATAGCAACAGCAGGAAGTATTAAGGCTGGAAGACACAGAGTGAACGGAGTCCAGGATTCGGCATCACCGGGCAGATGCTGGAGCCGTTCACAGAGACACCACTGTTCCGGTAGCTTCCATGCTATGTCAAGCCAGAGGGGACAAGGAACTTGAGAAGTGTAGCTCCCTGAGAGAGCTGATGGGAGCCAGGGAAGGCAGGGAATGGGTCTGATGGCAAACAGGGCACCAAGGGAGCAGGCTCCATGACTTTCAGCCCTCGAGGTGCAGCTCTGTGGCCCCAGGTGCTCTCCCAGGCCACCTCATAATCCATCTCATCACAATAAACCTCGCTGATGGGGACTGTGAAGGATGCCCCTCTCTTCTCCATGAGGGCTGGCCAGCTTTGGGGAAATACGAATCTAAGTTTTCTGTTGCTTTTCTAATTAAGTTTTTAAAAAAATTTTCAAGGAAGAAATTAACACCTCTGCATTAGGACCAAGTGCCATATTTAAATTTCAAGTGGTTTTTAGTTTATCTCAAATGAATAAGTCTTTCTTTTCAACATTTAATATTCAAATAGCTGTTCATAAAAATGCATTTTGGCCCTATTTTTGCCATATTCCCTTGGGGATTTTCTTGGTTTGAGTCTTATGTTCAGCAGAAACTTCAAATAGACAAATTGAAATTGGCTGGCTATGGTGGCTCACCCCTCTAATCCCAACACTTTGGGAGGCTGAGGAGGGCACATCACCTGAGGTCAGGAGTCTGATACCAGCCTGGCCAACATGGTGAAAACCCGTCTCTGCTAAAAATACAAAATTAGCTATGCGTGGTGGTGCATGCCAGTAATCCCAGCTACTTGGGAGGCTGAGACAGGAGAATTGCTTGAACCTGGGAGGCAGAAGCTACAGTGAGCAGAGATCACGGCACTGCACTCCAGCCTGGAACACGAGACCAAAACTCCATCTCAAAAAAAAAAAAAAAAAAAGGCGGGGAGGGAGGCTGGATGCGGTGGCTCACACCTGTAATCCCAGCACTCTGGGAGGCAGAAGTGGGTGGATCACGAGGTCAAGAAATCAAGACCATCCTTGCCAACATGGTGAAACCCCGTCTCTACTAAAAATACAAAAATTAACTGGGCATGGTGGTGGGCGCCTGTAGTCCCAACTACCTGGGAGGCTGAGGCAGAATAATCACTTGAACCTGGGAGGCAGAGGTTGCAGTGAGCCAGCTTGGCGACAGAGCGAGACTCCATCTCAAAAAAAAAAAAAAAAAAAAAAAAAAAAAAGCCGGGTGCGGTGGCTCACGCCTGTAATCCCAGCACTTTGGGAGGCCAAGGCAGGTGGATCACAAGGTCAGGAGATCCAGACCATCCTGGCTAACGTGGTGAAACCCCGTCTCTACTAAAAATACAAAAAACACAAAAAAAAAGCCGCGTGTGGTGGCACATACTTGTAGTCCCAGTGTGAACCTGGGAGGCGGAGCTTGCAGTGAGCCGAGATCACGCCACTGCACTCCAGCCTGGGCGACAGAGCGAGACCCCGTCTCAAAAAAAAAAAAAAAAGAAAAGAAAAGGAAATAATCTCCTTTAAATTAGAAGGAAACTCTTAGTGCACTGCAGGATTCCTTTGCTAGGCTGAGCCCCAGCTGTCTGAAAGTCAGTTGCCTAAAACATTTAAAACACACTCTTGAAAAATTCTGTACATGCTAAGAAGATCTGAACCACTTAGTGCAATAGGAATCTGCTGAAAAGCACCTAGGATAAGGGAAAGCAACATAGAAAATCTGTATGTCGTCTTCTTCTTTTTTTTTTTTTGAGACAGCGCCTTGTTCTGTCTGTCGCCCAGTCTGGAGTGCAGTGGTGCGATCTCAGCTCACTGCAACCTCCTCCTCCCGGGTTCAAGCGATCCCCTGGCCTCAGCTTCCCAAGTAGCTGGGATTATAGGCACGCACCACCACGACCGGCTAATTTTTGTATTTTTAGTAGAGATGGGGTTTCACTATGTTGGCCAGACTGGTCTTGAACTCCTGACCTTGTGATCCACCCGCCTTGGCCTCCCAGAGTGTTGAGATTGCAGGAGTGAGCCACTGCGCCCGGCTGAAAAATTGTATTTCTATTCACAATGAGACAGGACTATTAAAACCACATGTTTATTTTTAGAAACTGTAAACCTCAGTAACTCTCATTTACAGTTTAACCACAATATGAAAATCCTTTATTATTTTACATCCAACTTTTATTATAAAAATAATAAATGCCCATATAAATATTTGGAAAATAGAAAGTATAATAACTAATGTTTTTAAAAATGTTTTTAAAGCCATGACTTCAACATCCGATGATAACCTCCGTAATACTGCGATGCCACCACGCCCAGCTAAGTTTTGTATTTTTAGTAGAGTAGAGTAATATTTGTATTTAGTAAAGACGGAGTTTCACCATGTTGGCCAGCCTGGACTCAAACTCCTGACCTCAAGCGATCCACCTGCCTCAGCCTCTCAAAGTGCTGGGATTACAGGCGTGAGCCACTACACCCGACCTAAAAAATTCTTTTTTTTTTTTTTTTTTTTTGAGACGGAGTCTTGCTCTGTAGCCCAGGCTGGAGTGCAGTGGCCAGATCTCAGCTCACTGCAAGCTCCGCCTCCCGGGTTTACGCTATTCTCCTGTCTCAGCCTCCCGAGTAGCTGAGACTACAGGCGCCCGCCACCTCGCCCGGCTAGTTTTTTGTATTTTTTAGTAGAGACGGGGTTTCACCGTGTTAGCCAGGATGGTCTCGATCTCCTGACCTCGTGATCCGCCCGTCTCGGCCTCCCAAAGTGCTGGGATTACAGGCTTGAGCCACCGCGCCCGGCCAAAAATTCATTTTAATTGGCTCATGATACTTCATTGTTTGACAGTACTATAATTTATTGAATTATTTCCCTATTATTAGACATTTTGGAACCACACTACAATTTATGCCTTGACAATCCAACATGAAAATACTTTTTTTTTTTTGGTCTTTAAAAAGGAAGTAACATCATCCCGAAAGAAGCTGGTATTTCCTCTTCTCAACCTCTGGTTCTCTCTCTTCACTGTCTCTGGTTTCATATTAACTTCATCTGAAGGCTTCTTCTTTTGCTGTCTTAAAGAATAGGAGTGAGAAAAGCAGCTACCACCTACCACCTAGAGAAACTCTGACCAAAGGAGTGGCAATGAACAATTATTAAAATGATGATTTTAAAGATAAGCTTTGTTCTTGTTCTTTATATAAATTGCAGGTCATTGCTGAATAACCACTTTTAGGAATATGTATATATTTTTGGCCAGGTGTGGTGGCACGTGCCTGTAGTCCCAGCTATTCAGGAGGCCAAGGCAAGAGTATTGAGCCCAGGAGGTCAAGGCTGCAGTGAGCCATGATGGCGCCGCTGCACTCCAGTCTGGGTGTCAGAGCAAGATCCTGTCTCAAAAATATATATATATATATATGTGTGTGTGTGTGTGTGTGTGTGTATACACATATATATTCCTTTTTAAAATATATACATGTATTCTTATTTTTAAGATGCTTTAGATGAGTCAATGTTCTCCAGATAGATGGATCCAATAGGATATACAGAGACATGAGAAGGGATTTATGGGGGGAATTGGCTCATGTGATTTTGGAAGCTGAGAACTCCCATGAGAGGCTATCTGGAAGCTGGAGACCCAGGGAAGGTGGTAATGTGGCTTTGTCCAAGTCCAAAGCCTCAGAACTGGGGAAGCCAGTGGTATAACTCTCAGTCCACAGCCAAAGACCTGAGAACTTGGGGCAGGTGGAGGAGGGTGCTCATGTAAGTCCCGGAGTCCAAAGGCAGGGAGCCTGGAGTCCTGCTGTCCAAGGGCAGGAGGAGAAGGCCGTCCCAGGTCCAGGAGGGAGCACGAGGCTCTGCCTTCCCTCTGCCTTTCTGTTCTCTGTGGTCCACCAGCCGATTGAATGTTGCCTGCCCACACTGAGACCAGATCTTCCCTACTCAGTTCACCAACTCACACTCCAGTCTCCTCTGGAAATACCTCACCAACACATCCAAAATAATGTTTTACCACCTCTCTAGATATTTCTCAATTCATTCAAGTTGACACCTAAAATTAACCATCACACTTAGAAATCCCTGTTATGTTGGCTGGGCACGGTGGCTTACACCTGTGATTCCAGCACTCTGGGAGGCCGAGGTGGGTGGGTCACCTGAGGTCAGGAGTTCAGCCTGGCCAACATGGTGAAACCTCATCTCTACTAAAAATACAAACATTAGCTGGGTGTGGTGGCGGGCACCTGGAATCCCAGCTACTCGGGAGACTGAGGCAGGTGAATCACTTGAACCCGGGAAGTGGAGGTTGCAGTGAGCCGAGATCGCGCCACTGCACTCCAGCCTGGGCGACGGAGTGAGACTCCCTCTCAAAAAAGAAAAAGAAAAAGAAAAAGAAAAGAAAGAAATAAAGAGAGAAAGAAATCCCTGTTATGTGAGTGATGAGTTATGAATTCCAGAGAAGGCTGTGATTAGGTATCTGTTTTGATTTATTTGGGATACCCATTGGTTTTCTTTTTCTTTTGAGACAGAGTTTTTCTCTTGTTGCCCAGGCTGGAGTGCAGTGGCACGATCTCGGCTCACTGCAACCTCCGCCTCCTGGGTTCAAGTGATTCTCCTGCCTTAGCCTCCTGATAAGCTGGGATTACAGGCGCCTACCACCCAGGAGGCGGAGCTTGCAGTGAGCTGAGTGAGATAGCACCAGTGTACTCCAGCCTGGGCGACAGAGCAAGACTCCGTCTCAAAAATAAATAAATAAATAAATAAATAAATAAATAAATAAAAGTTAAAAATTAGCTTGGCATGGTGGTAGACACCTGTAGTCCCAGCTACTGAGGGAGTAAGGAGGGAGGATTGCTTGAGCCCAGGAGTTTAAGAATGCAGTGAGCTATGTTTGTGCCACTGCACTCCAGTCTAGGTGACAGAGTGAGACTCTGTCTCAAAATACACACACACACACACACACACACACACACATTCTCTGGACCAATCGCACTCCAAATCATTGATGCCTACTACAAAAATACAAAAGGTCACAAGAAAACCTCAGCCTCCCGAGTAGCTGGGACTAAAGGTGCCCGCCACCATGCCTGGCTAATTTTTTTGTATTTTTAATAGAGACAGGGTTTCACCGTGTTAGCCAGGATGGTCTCGATATCCTGACCTTGTGATCTGCCCACCTCGGCCTCCCAAAGTGCTGGGATTACAGGTGTGAGCCACCGCGCCCAGCCCAACTTTTTTTTTATTTCTTAACTTCTTTTTATTTCTTAAATTTTTGTAGAGGTAGGGTCTCACGGTGTTGCCCAGACTGGTCTCAAATTCCTGGCCTCCAGTGATCCTCCTGATTCAGCCTCCCAAATTGCTGGGATTACAGCTCATGCTGGCATGAGCTACTGCACCTGGCCTCCAGAAAGGTTGTTTTTTAGTTAGTTAGTTAGTTAGTTTGTTTGTTTGTTTGCTTTTGAGATGAAGTCTCACTTGGCTCACTGCAAGCTCCGCAGTAGCTGCCTCAGCCCCCTGAGTAGCTGGGACTACAGGCGCCCGCCAACACGCCCGGCTAATGTTTTGTATTTTTAATAGAGACGGGGTTTCACCGTGTTAGCCAGGATGGCCTTGATCTCCTGACCTGGTGATCCTCCCACCTCGGCCTCCCAAAGGGCTGAGATTACAGGCGTGAGCCACCGCGCCTGGCCCCAGAGAGTTTTTATAGCACTAAATACGGCATACTAAACACATATATGTTATTGCTTATACTATATGTATATGACAATAAGAATTCTAACAAAAACGTGATTGTTATGGGAATGAAATGAGATGATGCATAAAGAACTCAGCTCAATGACTTGCTAACTGAAAATACTCCACAGGTGTCATGAGATTAATATCACCATCATTGTCTTCACTTCAATGCGACTTCACAGTTGACACAGGACTTCCACATACCCTTGTGCTTTTAGCTGCTGCAACAACTCTGAGCCGTCGGCAAGGATAGGGTCCTCCGTCTCCGTGTGCTTGCATACCACAGCTCCCAACGGTGATCTGCTGGGTCGCCTATGACCACTTAAAGGGTCATGAGCTGGGCTGCCTTATTATAAACTATGACTTTGACCAAAGCAGACAGAAGAGTGGACAGGGCATGGCAAACTGTACTTTCTATTCTAGCATAGATACAGGCTCCAGACTCCCCTGCTAATGAATTGGCTTTAGGCAAGTTGCTTAAATCACTCTGGATGTTTGGCCAGCATCAACAATAGTAATGATAATAATACCACTGCACGTTCTTGTTTTTTTGTTTGTTTGTTTTTTGAGACGGAGTCTTGCTCTGTCGCCCAGGCTGGAGTGCAGTGGTGCGATCTTGGCTCACTGCAAGCTCTGCCTCCCGGGTTCATGCCATTCTCCTGCCTCAGCCTCCTGAGTAGCTGGAACTACAGATCCCCGCCATCACGCCCGGCTAATTTTTTTGTATTTTTAATAGAGACAGGGTTTCACCATGTTAGCCAGGATGGTCTCAATATCCTGACCTTGTGATCCACCCACTTTGGCCTCCCAGAGTGCTGGGATTACAGGTGTGAGCCACTGTGCCCAGCACCACCCACCCCCCTGCTTTTTTTTTTTTTTTTTTTTTGAGACGGAGTCTTGCTCTGTCACCCAGGCTGGAGTGCAGTGGCCAGATCTCGGCTCACTGCAAGCTCCGCCTCCCGGGTTCACGCCATTCTCCTGCCTCAGCCTCCCGAGTAGCTGGGACTACAGGCACCCGCCACCTCGCCCGGCTAGTTTTTTGTAATATTTAGTAGAGACGGGGTTTCACCGTGTTAGCCAGGATGGTCTCGATCTTCTGACCTCGTGATCCACCCGTCTCCGCCTCCCAAAGTGCTGGGATTACAGGCTTGAGCCACCGCGCCCGGCCTTTTTTTTTTTTTTTTGAGGTGGAGTTTTGCTCTCGTGTTCCAGGCTAGAGTGCAGTGCTGTGATCCCCACCTCAGGTGATCTGCCCATCTCAGCCTTCCAAAGTGTTGGGATTACAGGCATGAGCCACTGCGCCCGGCCTCCCGCTGTACCTTCTAATCATGTTACAAGTACAAAGGAAGATAAAGCAGTCAAAATTATGTTCCTTTTTATGAGTGGAATTTGGATAGGAGACTCTTCTGCTGAGATGTTTGTAAACAAGAGGTCACTTGCTAATTGAATAGAAGGATCTCAGCGCTCCTTTGGGGCGCTCCCCATGAGCATTGAACATCTCCTTCTTTCCACAGGAGCCATGTGCGGCTTCAGTATCCAGGGGTCATCCAGACTATTTATTCTTCACTCAGGTCTACACTCTTTTTAAACACCCAACTAGAGTTAGAGTCAGAGGGGAGTTACATTTGGGAGGAAAAAAGAGAGAAGGGCTATGATTCATGGAGAGAACTGACTCAAAAACCACAATCCAGGCCAAGGTCACAGCTCCCAGTGTAAACTGAAGAGCCAGGGACCCTCGGCATCAATGGCTTCGCTCTTAGCACCGCTTCGGGTCAGGCTTAGTGTTGATACGGTTCATCAGTTTGTTTTCAGAGAGCTGGCCCAAAGTCAGCAGGGTCAGTCAGTTCTAACCAGCAGGCAATCGAGTAGCCAGCAAAGACACCCCAAGGAGGGGGAGGAAGGAAGAAAGTAGGACGCCTCACTTGATCATGCTAATCCTTTAAGAACCAATCCGACAGAGCCCAGTGTTTCAATCTTCTGTGCTTATGAGCACTCAGCCATTAACCAACTCAACACATTTTCTCCTCATTTTCAAAACAGTTCTATAGACAAAATTGAAAAGCCATCTCTGTGGTTTCCTTAAGTACTGGGATGGACATACCTTTTTTTCCAATCTGCAAGACAGGAAGGAAACGGGAGGATTGGTAAAATCATGGACTCAGAGTTCCCAGCCTGGGAGAGAGCTTTCCAGGGAACCCGAGGAAGGGTGGAAACAGACGTGCTATTCCGGTGGTGTTAAACTATATTTCGCTCCACCCGAGAGCGATGTGAATGCCAATTGCCTCATATAGATCACCAAACTAGCACAGATGAAACACAGAATAGTAACAAAACTTGCATGATCCAAACAGCTGCTGAAAGTCTCCTTCTGCCAAAAACACAGAGCATCTGGTAAATCCTGAACTTGTCCGAGCATTTTTGTCTCAAAAGGTAAAGGAAGAAAGGGAGGTGGCTCCAACCCTGGAGCCAAGTCTGGCAACCCAGGAGGCAGGTGTGGGTGGTATGGAAGGGAGGGGTCTAGAGAGTTAAGAAAGCAAAGGAAGTAAGGAAGGGTTAAGTGTTTCACCTTAACCTTTGTTGATTTAAAAAAGCAAAAAGATATCAGAAAGTTTGGCTGGGCCCAGTGGCTCATGCCTGTAATCCTAACACTTTGGGAGGCTGAGGCGGGAGGATGGCTTGAGGCCAGGAGTTCAAGACCAGCCTGGGCAACATGGCGAAACCCCATCTCTACGAAAAATACCAAAATTAGTCAGGTGTAGTGGTGCACACCTGTAGTCCCAGCTACTTTGGAGGCTGAGATGGGAGGATTGCTTGAGTCTGAGAGGTGGAGGTTGCAAGTGAGCAACACTGGAAGGTGAAGATTGAACCACTGCACTCCAGCGGGGGTGAGAGAGCAAGATTCTGTCTAAACAAACAAACAAACAAAAAAAGATATCAGAAAGTTTATCCAAAAGGTATATACACTTGATGATATAATGTCTATCATTTGCTTCAAAATTATCTAGTGGCAGCAGGAAAGGAGCTGAGGACAGCTAGGTGGAAGTATAGAGAAAACAAGATTGTCAACCGGGAAGGTGGTGCACACTTGTGGTCCCAGCTACTTAGGAGGCTGAGGCAAGAGCATTCCTTGAGCCCAGAGTTCGAGGCTGCAGTGCTCTGTGATTGTGCCAGTCGGAAGCCACTGCACTCTAACTCAGGCAACATAGTGAGATCTGTCTCTAATAAAAAAATAAGAAAGAAAGAAGGGAAAAGAAAAACAGGATTATCTATGAATTGATCATTGTTGAAACCAGTTGATAGATTCACAGGAGTTCATTATATTACTATCTTTATTTGTGTGTATGTTTGACATTTCCCATAATGACAAGTAAAATGCAGCAGGGCGCAGTGGCTCACACCTGTAATTCCAGCACTTTGGGAAACTGAGGTGGGAAGATCGCTTTAGCTCAGGAGTTTGAAACCAGCCTGGGCAACACGGTGAAACCCCATCTCTATAAAAAATGAAAAATAAAAAACCGTAAAAATTAGCCAGGCGTGGTGGCACTCACCTGTAGTCCCAGCTACGCAGGGAGCTGAGGTGGGAGGACTGCTTGAGGCCAGGAGGCTGAGGTTGTCGTGAGCATTACTTGCACCACTGCACTCCAGCCTGGGTGACAGAACAGGACCCTGTCTCAAGAAAACAAACAAGCAAAAAAAAACTAAGTAAAATAGAACAAAACAAAATATTTTTTAGTGTAATACCCATTCTAAGGCAAAACAGAAACGCTAAAAGGAAGAATGACTTAAAGATATGACAAGCTTTCAAAAAAGAAACTGTCTATTGATAAGGGCACAAGCAATCCCCTTAAGGGAGAAAATGTGTGTGTATTTTGGGGAGCAGGGTGGGGAGGCAGCACCAAGAGCAGGTGACTCGGCTGGGTGTGGCTCGCCTTCCGTAGGGTCCATATGGACATTTATGTGGACATTTTTGCTTGTTGCATTCATGGGTGGCAATGCTGTTCTCAGTGAGTGGAGGGAGCCAGGATGTTAAAAGTCCTTTAATCCAAGGACGTAGAACTGCCCCCCTCTGGCCCTAATGCCAGCAATGCCCCAACTGAACAGTACAGATGTAAGAAAACCAAAGTGCCAAGGCAGCCGCGCAGGGAGCCCATCTGTTCACCTGATCTTAAAAGCAGATGCTCCATGCACAGGGAGGATGCACAGTAAAGGATGAATACTAGGCCGGGTGCAGTGGCTCACGCCGGTAATCCCAGCACTTTGGGAGGCCGAGGCGGGTGGATCGCTTGAGGTCAGGAGTTCGAGACCAGCCTGGCCAACATGGTGAAACCCCGTCTCTATTAAAAATACAAAAAATTAGCCAGGTGTGGTGGTGTGCGCCCATAGTCCCAGCTACTCAGGAGGCTGAGGCAGGAGAATCGCTTGAACCCAGGAGAGAGAGGTTGCAGTGAGCCAAGATTGTACTACTATATTCCAGCCTAGGCAACAAGAGCGAAACTCTGTCTCAAAAAAAAAAAAAAAGAGAGGGAGAGAATTGGAAGCCAGGCATGGTGGCTGACACCTGTAATCCCGGCAATTTGGGAGGCTGAGGCAGGCAGATCACCTGAGTTCAGGAGTTCAAAACCAGCCTGGCCAACATGGTGAAACCCCATCTCTATAAAAATACAAAAATTATCCAGGCATGATGATGGGTGCCTGTAATCTCAGCGGCTTGGGAGTCTGAGGCGTGATAATCGCTTGAACCCGGGAGGTGGAGATTGCAGTGAGCTGAGGTCGCACCATTGCACTCCAGCCTGGGTGACAGAGTGAGACTCCATCTCAAAAAAAAAGTAAATAAATACAAATTCAAAGAGAATTGGAGAACAAAATGGTAAGAGGGTATATAGTCAGAAAGCACCACCAGGAACTTATGCCCATACTCCGCAACTAGGCTGTGCTGGGACCACTTAATCCTGAAGATTCAACCCCCACCTCAGACTCTGGGAACAATCCTGTCTCTATTCAGGAAAATGTAAAACCACAGGCCAGAGAGTCCATCCTGGGTGAGCAAGCCTGACACGTGGAAATGTGGCCTCTTTTCCTGTTGGTCAGGCTCTACCCTCAAGGAGCTTATAGTCTGTCTTGGAGAAGCAAGACACATGGAACAGCAGTTCCAACAACGTAAAAAGACATCATGAGGTTAAGTCCTAACTGAGGACTCACTGACTCACAAGGCTAAGAGTCAGCTTTGTGAAACACAGAGAGTGTGGCCATCACTTTATCAGAGGAGCAGGTTTTGAATAAGCACGGAAAAAAGAGAATGTGTATTAGTGGAAGGTGCAGAACTGAGGGGAAGAAGTCAAATGAGCAAAGGCCACATTCTTTTTTTTTTTGGAGATGGAGTCTCGCTCTGTCACCCAGCCTGGAGTGCAATGGTATGATCTCGGCTCACTGCAAACTCTGCCTCCTGGTTCAAGCAATTTTCTGCCTCAGCCTTCTGAGTAGCTGGGATTACAGGCGCCTGCCACCACGCCCGGCCAATTTTTGTATTTTGAGACGGGATTTCACCATCTTGGCCAGGCTGGTCTTGAACTCCTAATCTCGTGATCCTCCCACCTTGGCCTCCCAAAGTGCTGAGATTACAGGCATGAGCCACCGCACTCAGCCGTCTTTTTTTTTTTTTTGAAACAGGATCTCACTCTGTTGCCTAGGCTGGAGTGCAATGGTGTGAACATGGCTCACTGCAATCTCAACCTTCTGGACTTAAGCAATCCTCCCACCTTAGCCTCCTGGGTAGCTAGGACTTTAGGCACGTGCCACCCTACCCAGCTTTTAAATTTATTTTTTGTAGAGAAAGGATCTCCCTATATTGCCCAGCTTAAGAGATCTTCCTGCCTCAGTTTCCCAAATTGTCATCCTCTTGCCTTGGCCTCTCAAAGTGCTGGGATTACAGGCATGAGCCACCATGCCCGGCTGTTTGACCATGTCTTGATTTAGTGCTTCAACTCTAACCAAGTGCCTTAGCTGACAGGTGCCTGGACTCTGCCTTCCTGTCTTTGCTCAGCACTCTGGCATTTCTGGGCCCTCAACTTCCGTAGTTTACCCACTTCTGACTCACTGCTGTTTAAGCATTGGGTTTCCGTGTACTCTGGCCTCAGTTCCCCACCCAGCTCTTTTGGCCAAAGGCCACTAATGCCTTGGCCTAATACAAGGAACTGTCACCTGCCACCCTTGGGCAAACAACCCAGACTTCTTTCTAAGAAGGGGAATGACAGCAGCTATTTTCTGTGGAGAAGGAACCAAATTCATAGGCTTGGGGTGCTTTCAAGTAATCAAATCCAAGGGAAAAGTTTGTCGAAAATTTTCCCTTTTTCTCCCTGTACTTTAATAAATTCCTTTTTATTTATTCATTTTTTTATTTTCTAAAAATTGTTATCAAACATAATAGAGATTCACTTAAATGCATCATGAATGATAGACTGGAATATTTTTGAATCATATTTACCAAAACGTCAGAAGTGAATCAGTAGTAGTGCGGTCTCTGGAGTCAACTTTAAAATCATTGATCCATCAGCTCCACCAAGTGCCAATAAATCTGCAGGAGTCATGATAAGACCCGTGATCAAGATAAACCTGCTGTGTAATTCATGTAAATGTTGGGGTCAAAATATTTATGGCGCCTAAAGTAAATCATTATATTCATTCCATATGTGATTTTTAAAAACTACATATGATAGATATTTTTCTTTCTCTTTTTATTTTTTTATTTTATTTTATTATTATTATTTTTTTGAGACAGAGTCTCACTCTGTTACTCAGGCTGGAGTGCAGTGGCGTGATCTCCGCTCACTGTAAGCTCTGCCTCCCGGGTTCACGACATTCTCCTGCCTCAGCCTCCCAAGTAACTGGAACTACAGGCGCCCGCCACTGCGCCTGGCTGATTTTTTGTATTTTTAGTAGAGACAGGGTTTCACCATGGTCTCGATCTCCTGACCTCGTGATCCGCCCGCCTCAGCCTCCCAAAATGCTGGGATTACAGGCGTGAGCCACTGCACCTAGCCCTTTTTTTTTTTTTTTTTTTTTTTTTTGAGACAGTCTTTCTCTGTTGCCCATATTGGAGTACAGTGGTGTGATCTGGGCTCATTGCAACCTCCACCTCCCAGGTTCAATCAAGCAATTCTCCTGCCTCAGCCTCCCAAATAGCTGGGATTATAGGCACATGCCACCATGCCCAGCTAATTTTTGTATTTTTAGTATTTTAATGGAGACAGGGTTTCACCATGTTGGCCAGGCTGGTCTTGAACTCCTGACCTCAAGCGATCTGCCCACCTCAGCCTCCCAAAGTGCTAGGATTATAGGTGTGAGCCACTGTGCCCAGCTATCATAGATCTTTTATACCTTAATTAGGTTATTGCAATTCACTGTCCAGGAATACAGGAAAAATGTTTTTATTCTAAAAATTAGAAAATGTATTTCCTAGGGCAATGCCAAAGTAGATACAAATCGGGATGATGGTTGGCTACCTAATAAAAATGCAGGAAGGCCAGGCACGGTGGCTCATGCCTATAATCCCAGCACTTTGGGAGGCCAAGGCAAGAGGCTGAGGCGAGCGGATCACCTGAGGTAAGCAGTTCGAGACCAGCCTGACCAACATGGAGAAACCCTGTCTCTACTGAAAATACAAAATTAGCCGGGCATGGTAGTACATGCCTGTGATCCCAGAGACTCAGCAGGCTAAGGCAAGAGAATTGCTTTGAACCCAGGAGGTGAAGGTTCCAGGGAGCCGAGATTGTGCCACTGCACTCCAGCCTGGGCAACAAGAGTGAAACACTGTCTCAAAAAATAATAATAATAATAAAATTAAAATGCAGCCCGGGGGCGGTGGCTCACGCCTGTAATCCCAGCACTTTGAGAGGCCAAGGAGGGTGGATCACGAGGTCAGATCGAGACCATCCTGGCTAACATGGTGAAACCCCGTATCTACTAAAAATACAAAAAATTAGCAAGGCATGGTGGCGGGCGCTTGTAGTCCCAGCTACTCCGGAGGCTGAAGCAGGAGAATGGCATGAACCCTGGAGGCGGTGAGCCGAGATCGCGCCTCTGCACTCCAGCCTGGGCGACAGAGCGAGACTCTGTCTCAAAAAAAAAAAAAAAGGAAAGAAAAAGAAAATTAAATGCATGAAAATACAGCGCAGGCAGAGGCAGGTGAGGTGAGGGCAAGTAGAACATGATGCTTGGATTCTTATGTTTGTCCTTATCTGAAATCTTGTTGACACAGGCATGAATGTTCTGAATACTGAAGGGTGTGTGTCTGTCTGTCTGAGGCTGTTATTGCTATGCCTGCTGACATACATTTCTCTTAATGAAGAGCTTTTGATAAGCTGTAAGAACTTCACAACATACAGACACTTGCTAACAACAGCGTGGTTTCCTCAGGAAGAGGAACCAGAGACACAAAGCAGTTGATGCTGTTCATGTTCTGGGGTTCACTCTCAAGCACTTGAAGGGAAATGACTGGACAGTTCCTGTGAAGACAGGGTTTTCTAGAGAGTTTCTAGGAAGATCACAGGTTTTTTTTGTTTTGTTTTGATTTTTTGAGACGGAGTTTCGCTCGTCTCCCAGGCTGGAGTGCAATGGCATGATCTTGGCTCACTGCAACTTCTGCCTCCCTGGTTCAAGCGAGTCTCCTGCCTTAGCCTCCCGAGCAGCTGGGATTACAGGCGCCCACCTTGGTTTATGCCTGTAATCCCAGCACTTTGGGAGGCTGAGGTGGGTGGATCTCAGCCTGGTGGGTAGTTCGAGGCCAGTCTGGCCAACATGGTGAAACCCCATCTCTATTAAAAATACAAAAAGACCACAGTTTTGACACATCATTTTAGCATACTAATTCTTGAGTTTCTAGAAAGGCTGTTCTCAGCTCTTTATTCTTTTTTAAAAACATGTTTTTGTTGTTGTTGAGACAGGTTCTCACTCTGTCACTCAGGCTGGAATGCAGTGATGCAATCTCAGCTCGCTGTAGCCTCAACCTCCCAGGCTCAAGTGATCCTCCCACCTCAGCCTGCCGAATAGGTGGGATTACAGGCATGCCACCACACCCAGTTAATTTAAAAAAACAATTTTTTTTTTTAGAGATGGAGTTTCACCATGTTGCCCAGGCTGGTCTCAAACTCCTGGGCTCAAGCAATCTGCCCACCTTGACCTCCTAAATCCTGGGATTAAAGGGCTGAGCCACCCTGCCTAGCCAGCTCCTTATTCCGAGGTTTCAATCTTTTGCTGCTCCACATTTTAATAGAGTCTAAATTGCTAAAACCGACATAAATTGATAAAGGGATTTCTTCTGAACACTAAGCTAGAAAGAATGTTGGTTTTCCCCCTACAGTTCTGGTAGGGAGATAACAAATCTAGCGCGGTTTCTCCCGCTATGGTTCTTCAAGTAGTCAGTCCAAAGTTTGTTGATTGATTGTTATGCTAAAAGCAGATCAAAGACAAGTATGAAAAATGAAGTACGAAGCTCAGGCTTATTCAAACTCCAAGCACATAGAGTTTCACTCATTTAAAGCAAATGTGCTTCTTTCTAATATCTTATTTTGATTTTTTCAAGTGTTTCACCTATGTTTAGGGAGTATATTGTCAAATCATGTTTTCACGATATATACTTTGTTGATTTTTTTTTTTAAGAGACTAGAAGGAGGCTTCCTGAAAGCACCTGTCCATTCTGGTTTTGAACCAGTTGACTATTGTTTGGTCACTATGCTAAAAGCAGATCAAAGATGAGTATTAAAAATGAATTAGGAGGTCCAGGCTTATTCAAACCCCAAGCACATGAATTTCACTCATCAAAAATCTCCCTTGGTCCAGAGGTGCAGGACAACTTTTCTCACTGTAGTTGGCCTTCACGTTGGCCACCAGCTCCCTGGGGCAGGGGGCAGGGTTGGAAGTGGCTGTGGACCTTTGGCCATGGGAAAGTGGAGTTCTGACTCTGGATGCCCCAGCAAAACCAGGGAGGCCCACCTAGAGAGGGAGTGCCCCGTAGCCCAGAATTGTTTCTGCAGAAACTTTGAAGTCTCTTCTCTTTCTGTTCTTTTGTCCCACACTCACCAAAATGCCTCATAGGTACTATAGCTGAGGGAAGATTTCTTTCCTTTATTTATTTTTTTTTACTTTTTTTAAGAGACAGAGTTTCGCTCTTTTTGCCTAGGCTGGGAGGCAATAGTGCAATCTTGGCTCACCCGCAACCTCTGCCTCCTGGGTTCAAGCGATTCTCCTGCCTCAGCCTCCCGAGTATCTGGGATTACAGGCAGGCACCACCACGCCTGGCTAATTCTGTATTTTTAGTAGAGATGGTGTTTCTCCATGTTGGTCAGGCTGGTCTCAAACTCCAGATCTCAGGTGATCTGCCCACCTCAGCCTCCCAAAGTGCAGGCATGAGCCACAGAGCCCAGCCGCATTTCTTCCTATTGCAGGGTTCATACATGAGATCCCCTACATACAAAAGACAGATTAGCAAGAGAAAAGGAACCAGGCATGGTGGCTCATGCCTGTGATCCTAGCACTTTGGGAGGTCAAAGAAGGAGGATCAGGAGGGAGGATCACTTGAGGCCAGGAGTTTGAGACCAGCCTGGACAACATAGTAAGACCACCATCTCTACAAAAAATTTTAAAAATCATCTGGGCATGGTGGCACATACTTGTAATCCCAGCTATTTGAGGGACTGCAATGGGAGGATTGCTTGAGCCTAGGAGGTCAAGACTGCAGTGAGCTATGATTGCACCACTGCACTCCAGCCTGAGTGACAGAGTGAGACCCTGTCCAAAAAAAGAAAAAATATTATATATTTGCTTACCCAGGTGTGGTGGCACACACCTGTGATCCTAGCTACTCCGGATGCTGAAGCAGGAGAATTGCTTGAGCCCCGGATAGGCAGAGGTTGCAGTGAGCCAAGATCACACCACTGCACTCTAGTCTGGGCAACAGAGTGAGATTTTGTCCCAAAAAGATTTGGCAGGCTAAGGCAGGCGGATCACTTGAGGTCAGGAGTTCAAAATCAGCTAACATGGCAAAACCCCGTCTACTAAAAATACAAAACTTAGCCTGGTGTGTAGGCATGTGCCTGTAGTCCCAGCTACTCGGGAGGCTGAGGCACAAGAATCACTTGAACCTGGGAGGCAGAGGTTGCATGGGGCCAAGATCACGTCACTGCACTCTAGCCTGGGTGACACAGCAAGACTCTGTCTCAAAAAAAGAAAAAAAAAAAAAAGAGGGAGAGAAAAGACATACAAATTTAATTCATTGTAAGTTTTACAGGACACAGGAGACTTCAGCATTTAAGACCCAAATAAATGGTTAAACTTGTGCACTGTTACTTTTAGTTCAATGAAAAGTGGACAGTTGTAAAGAAATAGGACTGGAAGGGAAAAGGATGTGATCCAATGGGAATAAACTGAAGGGAACCCAGCAGGACCTGTTTATTTAGATTCTTCCGTGTCCCTGTCTTCAGAGCTAAGGATGTTCCTTTACTCCAGATACAAGGAGGACACCAAATAAATGAGGGTCTGATGACCTGCTTCCGGCAGAAGAGCAAGGGGAAGGTGAGAGCGACCTTCGCACTTCCGCTGTTTTCTCAAATACCAAGGTGCCATAGTTTAGGGTAGCATGTTCTGAACCCCATCAATTCCCCCTTATAGTGGTTGTTTTTTGAACTTTACATAACAGTAACTTCTTGAGAAGATGGTCGTGTATTTACATATATATTTGGGATACTCTTTTCTCAGAGCCTTTCAAACACCTGCAACTACCAGAGGAGTCCCTTCTTGTTCTTTTCTTTTTTTTTTTTTTGAAATGGAGTCTCCCTCTGTCGCCCAGGCTGGAGTGCAGTGGCGGGACCTCGGCTCACTGTAACCCAGAGGAGTCAATTCTTAAAGGTTCCTAACAGCCTGAGTTTGAAGCTTAGGGTATTGATTGGCCCTGCCCGAAGCGTCAGTGAGAACCCCTGGGCTTTGAACCTCCGCAGGGCTGTGAACCAAGAGCAGATGCTGCAGTTCTTCGCCTCAAAGCCTCCAAAAAAGCATCATGAGAAATAAAGGAACTGTGCAGCCTGGGACAAAATGTCTCCCGCAACTTCCGGGGCGCCATTCACAGGAAACCAGCGTGGACGCCCCTGGGCAGGCCTCTGGGAGCAAGAAAGCTTTTTTCAAGATATGCGGACGGACGATTTTCCTGAGGCGCAGACGTAGTGAGCTTCCGGGGAGAAGGGCTGTTTCCTGTCTTGGGCGTGGAAGCAGATCCACCCACTGAATCTGAGAGGACGTGGGTAGCGGTCGGTAAATGGGACTTAATTCTGTTTCTCTTCCACCCAGAACCCTCCCTGAGGGCCTCCCCTGCACTTTGGAAACAGCCCAAGCTTTGAAATCAGGAAGTTTGAAGACTGGTTCTGCTACTTCCAGGCTGTGCGGCCTTGGGTAAGTTGCTTACCGTCTCTGCTTCAGGTTGCGCATTTGTGGAACCAGTTAACTGTGTAACCGGCTGAGTTCCCGCACTGAATAAGGAGAAGTCGGCCTTTCTTGGTAGATGCTATGCCTGCGTATGTGGGGTTGAAGGAAAGGAGGAAAATGAGAAGGACCAAGATTGACCTGACTTGCTTTACAGGAAAGAAGAGAGAGTTGCGGCCGGGCGCGGTGGCTCAAGCCTGTAATCCTAGCACTTTGGGAGGCCGAGACGGGCGGATCACGAGGTCAGGAGATCGAGACCATCCTGGCTAACATGGTGAAACCCCGTCTCTACTAAAAAATAGAAAAAAATTAGCCGGGCGCAGTGGCGGGCGCCTGTAGTCCCAGCTACTCGGGAGGCTGAGGTAGGAGAATGGCGTGAACCCGGGAGGCGGAGCTTGCAGTGAGCCGAGATTGCGCCACTGCACTCCAGCCTGGGCGACAGAGCGAGACTCCGTCTCAAAAAAAAAAAAAAAAAAAAAAGAAGAGAGAGTTGCTGGAGGAAGAAGTACGCATCCACTGGAAAAGGATGAGAAAAAGGAGAGAGAGAGAGAGAGAGAAGTCAGAGGCTGGGTTGGGAGTGAATTTGGGAGATTGTGGAGGAAAAGGGGAGAGAGATTTGTGCGGTAGCTGTAGGACATGCGCCTGTATGTAGAAGGGGAGAGAGTTGGGAGACTTTGTGGGATTATTAAATTTACCTTTAGCATTTGTAGAGAGCATCCCATTAAATACGCCAATGGCTTTATCAAACAGATTGTTTAAAATCATTCTTGCATCCAAGAATAAAATAAGAACAGAAATATCCAGAAGCCTGTTAGCAGTCCCCGCCGTGGCTCCATTCTCACTCCCAGCTGTCAACTCCATGAGGTCAAGGACTCTAACACAACTGGGTCGTTGGCGGCTCGCAGCCGTGGCTGCTGGCATGGGAAAGATGCCGATCATATGTGTCATTGAATTTATTGTTTTCTGTGGTTTCAAGCCTGAAAAAGTTAAGAGAGAGTTACAGCCTCCTTTGACGTTATTGTCATCGGTCATGAGCCCCGTGCGGTGGGATGTGGAGGTGGTCACTCTCTGGGAATCTCTGAGATGAGCACACATTAACTTTCTAGAAGTATCTGTACAGAGCCCATTTATGCCATTCAAAGCTTCCTGAATCCAAAGGAAACCTCGTAAAAAGTCAGCTAAAACACTTGAGCATTTAGAAACATTTCCTGATCTTTTGGTTCTAGCAAATAGCACAGTGGAAAAAATAAATACCTTGAAGTTGAAGGAAATGCCTTTGTTTATACCCACAGATCCCCTGTGGGTATAACCATTGTGAACTGACAAGGTTTAATATTTGATACAAGCATCGTGAACACATATTGTTAATCCTCCTTTTTTCTGTACTGTAATATTCAGTTGCTTAGTGGTCCCTAAAGTGCAGGGGGGTAGTTTTATATAGGAATTATATTTGGAAATAGAGTCAGAGGAATTCATGAAGATTGAACCATTGGTTTTTGTTTGAGATGGAGTCTTGCTCTGTTGCCAGGCTGGAGTGCAGTGGCGTGATCTCAGCTCACTGCAACCTCCGCCTCCCAGGTTCAAGCATTTCCCCTCCTCAGCCTCCCAAGTAGCTGGGACTGCAGGCATGCGCCACCATGACCGGCTAATTTTTTGTATTTTAGTAGAGACAGGGTTTCATCATGCTGACCAGGAGGGCCTCGATCTCCTGACCTCGTGATCCACCCGCCTCAGCCTCCCAAAGTGCTGGAATTACAGACGTGAGTCACCGCGCCTGGCCCCATTGCTTCATTTTATTATTTATTTATTTATTTGAGACAGAGTCTCGCTCTGTTGCCCAGGCTAGAGTGCAGTGGCACCATCTCAGCTCCCGGGTTCACGCCAGCTGTAGGACATGCTGTAGGACATGCGACTGTATTTAGAAGGGGAGAGAGTTGGGAGACTTTGTGGGATTATTAAATTTCCCTTTAGCATTTGTAGAGAGCATCCCATTAAATATGCCAATGGTTTTATCAAATAGGTTGTTATGCCATTCAAAGCTTCCTGAATCCAAAGGAAACCTCTTAAAAAGTCAACTAAAACACTTGAGCATTTAGAAACATTTCCTGATCTTTTGGTTCTAGCAAATAGCACAGTGGAAAAAACAAATACCTTGTTTGAGACGGAGTCTTGCTCTGTTGCCAGGCTGGAGTGCAGTGGCATGATCTCAGCTCACTGCAACCTCTGCCTCTCAGGTTCAAGCAATTCCCCTGCCTCAGCCTCCCAAGTAGGGAGCCTGCCAGCTCCGCCTTCCGGGTTCACGCCATTCTCCTGCCTCAGCCTCCCGAGTAGCCGGGACTACAGGTGACCACCACCATGCCCGGCTACTTTTTTTATATTTTTAGTAGAGACGGGGTTTCACCATGTTACCAGGATGGTCTTGATCTCCTGACCTCGTGATCCACCCGTCTCAGTGCTGGGATTACAGGTGTGAGCCACCGAGCCCGGCCCATTGCTTTTTTAGTGTTAGAGACTATTCCCATCAGGTTTCTTCTTATGATTCTTCTGTATCCTCATAAAACTGAGAGCTAAATCGAGAAGAGAAGTAAACTTTGTTTCCCTCTTACCATCCAGCTTCTCACACCCATCTGGTTCTATCCTGCAGAATGCTGTCATTCACTTCTCCACCACCCCCATGTGCAGTGTATAGAGCTGATGATATCATCCCTTTATTTCTGATGGGAGAAAATAAAGCACATCCGTCGGATCACTTACTCAGGAAGTAGAAATGCCCCTGATGGGGCTGGTGTGGCATTTAGATTAAGGCAGGCCTCCACTCCCAGACCTTTCCACGTGATGCAGACAGAAGGACAGCAAACCAGACCTATGTGCTTCAGTTCTAGGGAATGCAAAGCACCTATTCCCACAGTCTTAAAGATTGACTGTAGGATGAACTGCAAGTACAGACATTCACCAAAATTCCTCCCACCCTCCCTCTCCTCTCAGGAGAGAACAGACTGTTGTAAATGTGCACCCCTGGGGCCTTGAGATGTTTTCAAAGGAAACAGCCAAACTGGCATTCCCATCTATATTTAAGGGCCAACTTCCACACCACTAAAGAGAAATAATGGTATTTTTTTTCCTGAATAGAAAAAGTAATATAAGTTAGTGTAGAATGTTTAAAAACACATAAAAGAGACAAGAAAAATAAAATCACTCAGATTTCTAAAATTTTGGTATAAATCATTCTAGGCTGCTTATCTGCATGTTAATGTTTATGGAATATATATGTGTATATATATGATGAAAAATAAAATGACATTGTACATTTGCTTGAGAATCTGATTTTCTAATTAGCTATGTAACGTAAATATGCTTCCGTTTCATTACATGTTATTTCATATCAGCATTTGAAATCGCTATATAGTTGTTGGCTATGTAGTGTTGCTTTATAGTGATCTATTTAAGCAGTCCCAATGGCTAGACATTAATTCCAATTTTCTGCTATTAAAAACAATACTTCAAGGAGCATCTTTGTGTACAAATCTTGGCAGACCTGTGAAATAAATTCTTTAGCATGAATCTGGAAATGTCGAAATGCCAGGTCACAGAGCATGCCAATTTTAAAGCCTTCTGACATGCAACTTTTTTTTTTTTTTTAGATGGAGTTTCATTCTTGTTGCCCAGGCTGGAGTGCATTGGCGATCTCAGCTCACTGCAACCTCTGCCTCCTGGGTTCAGGCGATTCTCCTTCCTCAGCCTCCTGAGTAGCTGGGATTATAGGTATGCCCCACCATGCCTGGCTGATTTTATGTTTTTAGTAGAGACGGGGTTTCTCCATGTTGGTCAGGCTGGTCTCGAACTCCTGACCTCAGGAGATCTGCCTGCCTCAGCCTCCCAAAGTGCTGGGATTACAGGTGTGAGCCACCGTGCCCAGCCTATGACTTGCAACTTTAAACATCAATTTTCAGTTTCCCTAGTCTTGCCAACTTTGCACCTTATCTTAACAAAAAATACTCTGCCAGTTTGATAAAAATGTTATTTCCCTGTGGTTTTAGTATGTTTAGTACTATCATTAGCAAATGAAGTTGAAGAGTTTTTTTTAATATGTTTATTAACTATTTATAGTTTTCCTTTTGTTTTGATTATTTATAGCCTTTCCCTAATTTTTTTGGAGTATATGTGTTTTACTTACTGATCTACCAGACCTTTTCATATATCAAGGCTTATTAACCCTTTGTTAATATAGTGGCAATTTTTTTCCTGGCTTACCATTTGCCTTGATTTTATTTACCATGTTTTTTGATGTCCATAAGTGTTTCTTTTCTTTCTTTTTTTTTTTAAGACCGAGTTTCGCCCTTGTAGTTCAGGCTGGAGTGCAATGGCACGATCTTGGCTCACTGCAACCTCTGCCTCCCAGATTCAAGCGATTCTCCTGCCTCAGTCTCCTGAGTAGCTGGGATTACAGGCATATGCCACCATGCCCGGCTAATTTTGTATTTTTAGTAAAAACGGGTTTTCTCCATGCTGGTCCGGCTGGTCTCAAACTCCTAACCTCAGGTGATTCACCTGCCTCAGCCTGCCAGAGTGCTGGGATTATAGGCGTCAGCCACCATGCCCAGCCGAAGTGTTTCATTTTTATGCAGTAGAAACCATCAATCTTCTCCTTTATGTTTCTGACTTTGCCTGTCCATGCTTAGGAAAGCTTTCTCTCTAAGTCCTGCTGTCGTCAGTAGCTCATAATCATGGACTGCCTGTAACAGCTCTTCTGTTGTTGGACAAGATGTCAGTAGTAACTGAAGGCAAGGACCAGCTCTTAGGTTTACGTCTCCCTTAAGTGTCGCGTATTTGGTGGATTGCAGTCCATTCATTGAAAACATGTTTTTGGGCCAAGTGTAGTGGCTCATGCCTGTAATCCCAGCACTGTGGGAGGCCAAAGTGGGTGGATAGTGTGAGGTCGGGAGTTGGAGACCATCCTGGCCAGCATGGTGAAACCCCATCTCTACTAAAAATACGAAAATTAGCTGGCTGTGGTGGCAGGCACCTATAATCCCAGCTACTTGGGAGGCTGAGGCAGGAGAATCGCTTGAACCCAGGAAGCAGAGGTTGCAGTGAGCCGAGACCACACCATTGTACTCCAGCCTGAGCAACAAGAGCAAAACTCTTTCTGAAAACAAACAAAACAAAAACCATGCTTTGGCCCGCATGTAATGGCTCAGGCCTGTAATCCCAGCATTTTGGGAAGCCCGGGTGGATTGCTTGAGGTCAGGAGTTTGAGACCATCGTGGTGAAACCCCATGTCTCCTGAAATACAAAAATTAGCCAAGCATGGTGGTGGGCGCTTGTAATCCCAGCTACTCGAGAGGCTGAGAGAGGAGAATTGCTTGAACCCAGGAGGTGGAGATTGTAATGAGCCAAGATCATGCCACTGCACTCCAGCCTGGGCGACAGAGACTCCATCTCAAAAAAAAAAAAAAGTTTTATGGAGCACCTACTATATTCCAGGATTAACTATTGATGAGCTGGATCCTGGTTCACAATTATTTCTTTGTGAATTCCACCAGCATGTATTGAATAATTAATACATGTGAATAATAGTGGGACCAGGGCAGGAAGGGGAGACAGTAATGAATTAAAAAAATCCCTGCCCTTTGAAAAATCTATAGTTCAATACTCTCTCTCTTTTTTTTTTTTTTTTTTTTTTAGGAGAAGATGTTTTCGCTATGTTGCCTGGGCTAGTCTCAAACTCTTGGCCTCAAGTCATCCTCTCACTCAGCCTCCTGAGTATGAGGGATTACAAGCATGAGCCACCACACCCAGCTTCTTTAAAAAGAAAAAAAAAGTTGTATTGATATATGATTGACATATAGACATCGTATATGTTTAAGGTCTACAACTTGACACTTGAGGGATTAAAGAGAGGTAAGATTTTAAAAGACAGGTGAATAACTAAGGGAGAAGGGGTGAGTAGTGGGTAAGAGGGGGTGGGGAGGGGCTGTGGAAAGGAGCATCTGAAGTGAACCTTACAGGGAGAGCTGAGGGAGAGGGCATTCTTGGCTTCCTGTCCCTGTAGGATTATAAAAGATGTTACCACCCAAATACCCTTGAAGCTTGAAATCAGCCCACAATGTCCAAAGGAGGGGCTCAGTGAGGAGCTAAGGAAGAGGAATTAGCACTTCTTTAACCTGTCTTTTGCATGTATATTGTGCTTGTGATATTTTTTGGTGTATAGATTATTTTCTTTCTTACGGAGTTAAATCTTTGTTTGTTTGAGATGGAGTTTTACTCTGTTGCCTAGGCTGGAGTGCGGTGGTACAATCTCAGCTCACTGCAACCTCCGCCTCCCGGGTTCAAGCGATTCTCCTGCCTCAGCTCCCGAGTAGCTGGGACTACAGGTGCACACCACCATGGCCGGCTAATTTTTGTAATTTTAGTAGAGATGAGGTTTCGCCATGTTGGCCAGGCTGGTCTCGAACTCCTGACCTCAGGCTATCCACCAGCCTCAATCTCCCAAAGTGCTGGGATTATAGGCATGAGCCACTGCACCCGGTCACTTATGGAGTTAAATCTTTCTGGATGGTGTGGTATATTGTGTTTTCCAAGGGTGGCTGCACGAATATATATTCAATTCTAGATGCTTTTCTTAGAATGTGACCTTAGGAGGCCACATTAAGATGTAGAGTTTGTGTTCCCTCCCCTTGAACCTGGGTGGAACTTTGTAACTGCCTCAACCAACAGAATGTGGCAGAAGTGACATCCAAGACTCAGTCCTAGAAAGCAATGTGGTTCTGGGGGACTCTCTTGCTCTCTCTTGGGATGCTTCTGCTCTGAACCCAGCCACCATATTGTGAGGAAGTCCAGGTCACACGGAGAAGCTAGATGTGGATGTTCGGGCCAAGAGCCCCTGCTAGATTCCCAGACAATCACCAGACAGGTAAGCAAGGAGGGCTTGGGGCTTGTGATATAACTGACATCTTGAAATGATCGTTGTGGCTTCTGGAGACTTGATTGTGGGGAAGGGAACTGCAGACCAGGAGTGGAAGCAGGGGGACCAGACAGGACTGTGTAGAGTGTCCAGGAGAGAGATGATGTGGTTTGCATTAGGGTTAAACCCGTGGAATATGTGAGAAGTGTTCCTATTTGGGAAATGTTTTGAAGATGGAGGGCACAGGACTTGCTGATGGACTGAGTGGAGGGTGAGGGAAAGCAAGAACTTACTGACAATGTCTAGATTTCTGGCCTGGGAAATTGGGTATCGGATAAGCGAGGAATTCACTTATTGAGATGAAGATGCCTGAGGGATGAGCAGCTTTGCAAGGCAGGGACGATCAGCTTGACCTGAGCAAGTTCTATGAGAAGCTTGTTAAGTCTCCAAGTTGAAATGCTAAACAGTTTAGATTTGTGAGTCTAGAGCTCAGATGAGAGGCCCAAGTTAGAGATATAAACTTGGGAGTCATTACAGATGATGTTCCAGATGCTATTGCTTTGTTTTTAAAAACAAAAAAGAAAAAAAAATTGGCCAGGCATGGTGGCTCACACCTATAATCCCAGCACTTTGGGAGGCCGAGGTGGGTGGATCACGAGGTCAAGAGATTGAGACCAGCCTGGCCAACATGGTGAAACCCTGTCTGTACTAAAAATTCAAAACTTAGCTGGGCATGGTTGCAGGCTGAGGCAGGAGAATCGCTTGAACCCGGGAGGCGGAGGTTGCAGTGAGCCGAGATCGCACCACTGCACTCCAGCTTGGTGACAGAGCAACACTCCGTCTTAAAAAAAAAAAAACAAACCCAAACTTAGCTTAAACCAGCTATTTCATTTGCCCACCAGTTAGGTGGGCTGGGAATCCAGGGCAGAGCACAGAAGAAATTGTTAGTCTCTACTCCACAGTTTCTGGGACTTCAGCTTGGAAGACTCAAGGATTGGAGTCAACATGAGAGCTGAGACTGGAATCATCTGGAAGCATCTTTACCCACAGACCTGGCTGGTTATTCATTGGAACCTCAGCACAGGCTGTCAACTGGGATACTTACAGTGCCCTCTCCATGTGGATTGGGCTTCCTTCCAGTATGGCAGCCTTCGGGAGTTGGACTACTTAGATGGCAGCTTTCCTAACCTAGCCTTGGAAGTCACACAGCATCATCTCTACTCCCTTCTGTTGGTAACAAGAGAGTCACAAGTCTGCTTAGATTGAAGATCCCTTCTCTCTATGGAAGGAATGTGAAGATCATATTGGAGAAGAGCATATAGAATGAGAGATACTATTGGACCAACTCTGGAAGACAGACTGTCACAGCTCACAGAGCTTTGTTGTTGGATGAGATACTTAGGAAGCGAGTGTAGATAGAGAGGAGAAGTCCTGGACTGGCCTGGGGACACTCAACATTTGGAGACTGAGAGGAGGAAGGACCAGTGGGCAGAGGGAAACCTGGAGCAAAAGACATTTCTTGCAGTGACTGCTACTTCCTGCTGAAGTTCCTTAGGGAATGGGGTCAGGATAGATTCCTCTCTCCTTCCTCCATCTGTGTGGTAAAATATACATAACGTGACATTTACCATCTTAGCAATTTTTTATTTTATTTTATTTCGTGAGACAGAGTCTCACTCTGTTGCCCAGGCTGGAGTACAATGGTGCAGTCTCAGCCCACTGCAACCTCTGCCTTCTGGGTTCAAGCAATTCTCCTGCCTCAGCCTCCCTAGTAGCTGGGACTAGCTAATTAGCCCCAGCTAATTAGCCACCACACCTAGCTAATTTTTATATTTTTAGTAGAGACAGGGTCTCACCATGTTCGCCAGGCTGGTCTCAAATTCCTGACCTCAGGTGATCCTCCCACCTCAGCCTCCTAAAGTGCTGGGATTATCGGCATAAGCCCCTGTGCCCGCCACCATCTTAGCAATTTTTAAGTGTACAGTTGAGTGGCATTAAGTACATTCACATTGTAGTCTAACCATCACTACCATCCATCTCCATAGCTCTTTTCATCTTGTAAAACTGAAATTGTACATTAAACACTAACTCCCCATTCTCTCTTCCCCCTAGCCCCTGGCAACCACCACTCATGTCTCTATGATTTTGATGACTCTAAGTACCTCATGCAAGTGGAATCATAGTGTATTTGTCTTTCCATGACTGGCCTACTTCACTTAGCATAATGTCTTCAAGACAGGACAGGTCTTGCATCAGCTGCAAGCCGGGGCCAGAACCAGCCATCCCTGGTTCTGGGACATCCATGGGCATGGCCTGGGGGCTCACTTGAGCAAAATTCCATGGCCTCACCAAGGCAATCAGAAATCCCCCGTACCTCCATTGTGCACAGGCTCAGTCTTCCAAAACACTGGAGTGTGGGAGGGGGTTGCCTCAGTCCAGTTAAACCCATTTTTTTAGAAAACCATTTTTGCCGCTTTCTTTAAGAGCTAAAGAATCCTCCAATTTACTCAACTCTAAAAAAACCCTTAACACCCAAACAGTAGCATCTGGACATAAATTTAACTTGATTTCAGAGTTTTCTCTAAGAATAGCTGGTGAATGTTGCTTTACGTCTTGGAGAATTTCCTAAGCTAAGAGAGGCCAAAGATAAGGATGATTTCACTTCCAGGAAACAAAACTGCCATTTAGTTCCATAACAGTACAAAACAAGTCTCTCTTTACAAAGCCCCTGCTATGGTAGTTAAAATAAACAGTCTATGTGTTAGAGTTGGAAATTCTATTGTTATACAGATATCTTGCTGAAATGGGTTCTGACCTCCACAAAGAGTTCTCAAGAATGAAACGCATGCTGTTCCTTTAATGTTGTTTTTGCTCATGCAAATGACATCCTATTACACCCACGGATGCTTAACTACTAAGTTAAAACAACTACATGGCAATTTTGATCACTCCAAAGTCCCCTCACTGTTTTGTGGTTTTATGTAATTCGCATATTGTGTACAAAAAGACTTGACCTGGAGCCGGCAGCAAGAAATGTGTAATTAGAAACACTTCCCGAGGAAATGAGGTGACAAGTGAAGGCCTGAGGATTTCCGAGGGAGCCTGGAGCTGCAGATATTCATTATGGGTACTTGAGAGGCACAGCTGCCCCTGCTGAAAACCATGTCAAATGCCGTCCGCTGGATGCCAGCGCGGAGACCAGCCCAGAGCCAGAGATGGTGACTATGGCAACACGCCGCTCCATTTTTAAACTTTTCATTGCTTAAAAGGAAATTGCTTAGGCTTTTTCTCTTTTTTTTCCTTTTTCTCCCTACCAATTTCAGAGTTTGTACCAGACTAAATGTTAGCCTCCAGGTCTAACATTTCCTGGGTAATTAGTGACCGGCTGGGTGAAGTGCTTTTGGCCTTACCTCCAGCCTTGGCAACTCCAGCCAGTTATTAATTGCTGCACTGGGAAACACTTCCCAATCAAGCTATTATTTAATCAAAATAAAAGAAAATGAACTATAATTGCTGTCAACAGCAATGATCAACTCTCCGTAGGAGTCTAAATGGGAACTGTGGAGGTTCTCACTGGAAGAAGTGTTCCTCGGGGTCACATAAGCAGGGCAATGTGAAGTTGTGTGGAGTACCCTTGGGAACTGGTTCTCGTGGGAGGAGAGAATGTGAACTGACAGGAAGACCCAGAAAGATTATACATACCCTGTCCTAGATCTCGGTCATTCATGGTCAGTATAACCTGTAACTTTGATGTTAAGCCGGTGCCCCAAATGCTGCCATGGGAGTGTCTGAAGGGGAAAACACAGTTCACAGAAGCATTTGGGCCACTTCTATCAGCAGTAAATAGTAAAACCCGTAACTACCATAATAACCACACTTCCTGAGTACCCCCAATGTGCCAGGCAGGCACTGTGCCCCCAGGTTTATACTCAGATCTGATCTAAGAGGTCCCCACATTGCCACTGTGGGGAGAGTACAATCACGATCCCTCTTTCACAAGGACACTGAGACTGAGAGAGATGAACTTGGCCAAGACCCACCACACCCTGGTGTGAGTAGCAGAGCCAAGGCTTGAATTCTAGTCTCTGCATCAAGCATTTGCTTTTTTTTTTTCAAGCAACAATATAAACATAACATAAAAGTGACCATCTTAACCATTTTAAAGTGGATAGTTCTGTGGCAGTAAGTACATTGACATTGTATGCAACCATCACCACCAACCATCTCTGGAACTTTCTCATATCTCCAGCTGAAACTCTGTACCGGTTAAACACTAACTCCCCATTCCCTCCTTCCCCAAGCCCCTGGCAACCACTATTCTGTCTCTAAGAGCATGATGATTCCATGGACCTCACTTGGGTGAATCACACACTATTTGTCCTTTGGTGACTGGCGTATTTCACTGTGCATAACGTCCTCAGGGTTCATCCATGTTGTAGTATGACTCAGAATTGCCTTCCTACTTAGGGCTGAATTGCATTCCATCGTTTGTATACACCATATTTTGTTTATCCATTCATCTATAGATGGACATTTGGGTTATGCTCATGTTTTGGCTGTTGTGAATCATGCTACGTTTCCTTCTTTTTATTTATTTATTTATTTTTTTTTGAGATGGAGTTTTGCCCTTGTCATCCAGGCTGGAGTGCAGTGGCGCGATCTCGGTTCACTGCAAGCTCTGCCTTCTGGGCTCCAGCGATTCTCCTGTCTCAACCTCCCGAGTAGCTGGGATTACAGATACCCATCACCACGCCCAGCTAATTTTTTGTATTTTTGGTAGAGGCAGGATTTCATCATGTTGGCCAGGCTGATTTTGAACTCCTGACTTAAGGTGATCCACCTGCCTCGGCCTCCCAAATCGCTGGGATTACAGGCATGAGCCACGGTGCCTGGCCGCTACATTTAACTCTTTTTTTTTTTTTTTTTTTTTGAGGCAGAGTCTCGCTCTGTGGCCCAGGCTGGAGTGCAGTGGCCAGATCTCAGCTCACTGCAAGCTCCGCCTCCCGGATTTACGCCATTCTCCTGCCTCAGCCTCCCGAGTAGCTGGGACTACAGGCGCCCGCCACCTCGCCCGGCTAGTTTTTTGTATTTTTTAGTAGAGACAGGG
Source organism: Chlorocebus sabaeus (assembly GCF_047675955.1). Classification (NCBI taxonomy): domain Eukaryota; kingdom Metazoa; phylum Chordata; class Mammalia; order Primates; family Cercopithecidae; genus Chlorocebus; species Chlorocebus sabaeus. The sequence goes on along the minus strand of NC_132921.1, from coordinate 59,763,148 downwards.
TTTCACTGTGTTAGCCAGGATGGTCTCGATCTCCTGACCTCGTGATCCGCCCGTCTCGGCCTCCCAAAGTGCTGGGATTACAGGCTTGAGCCACCGCGCCCGGCCAACTCTTAACCTTTACTAAGATTCATTGCACCTAGGAGCAGTTGCTCTTCAAGGATAACACATAGCTCACGGACTGCCTGTCACACCCCAACCTCAGAGAATCAGAGACTACCACGGGGCCCATCAGGCCACTAGGCCAGGTGCCACTCCCCTGGCAGGGAGAGACGTGCCTGTGGCCACTGACCTCATAGGGTTCCACCTCTCCACACTGGCACACTGCGGGAGGAATTTCAGTGTTCAATTCCAGGCTGTTTCTCTGAGTCTTAGGTTCTGGGATAAACAAGTTCCTTCAAGTCCAAACTGCTCAGATTCGACTTTATGCTAGATTCCACACCTGGAATCCTGCTCCAGGACTGCAGTCTCATCCTCCAGCTCCTGCAGGCTTCTTCTGAGCTGGTGGGTCTCAGCAGGGATGGGGGAAGTGGCACTCTACACCCAGGGGACACCACCCACAGGAAGCTTTGTGGACATGTGAAGGGCATATGTGGTTGTCATAATGGTTGGGGGACACTGTTAATACTTATGTGAGGCCAGGGACTCAGGTGACCTGCAGTATGTGAGGCAGTCATCCACAACAAAGAATTGTCCTGCATCCTGAACTAATTTCAAAAAACCCATTAACATTTGTCTCCTAAGCTTTGTGACCTGAGTGCCACCTGCCTCCCCAGTTCCTCTCCCTCCACTCTCATGCTTAAAGATAAGCTGTTTTTGGGCCAGGCGCAGTGGCTCACGCCCGTAATCCCAGCATTTTGGGAGGCTGAGGCAGGCGGATTCACAAGGTCAGGAGTTCGAGACCAGCCTGATCAACATGGTGAAACCCCGTCTCTACTAAAAATACAAAAATTAACCATGGTGGCACGCACCTGTAATTCTAGCTACTCAGGAGGCTGAGGCAGGAGAATCGCTTTAACCCGGAAGGCAGAGGTTGCAGTGAGCTGAGATCATGCCATTGTACTCCAGCCTGGGCAACAGAGTGAGATTCCGTCTTTAAAAAAAAAAAAACAAAAAACCCTACTGTTTTCTCTGCCTAAAATGCCTATTTTTCCCCTTTGTCTGGTATGTGAGGGATTCTTTCTTTCTTTTTTCCTTTTTTTGGAGACAGAATCTCGTTCTGTCACCCAGGCTGGAGTGCAGTGGCGCGATCTCAGCTCACTGTAACCTTTGCCTCCCAGGTTCAAGAGATTCCCCTGCTTCATCCTCCTGAGTAGCTGGGATTACAGGCATGCACCACCACACCCAGCTAATTTTTGTATTTTTAGTAGAGATGGGGTTTCACCATGTTGCCCTGGTTGGTCTCCAACTCCTGACCTCAAGTGATCCACCCATCTCAGCCTCCCAAAGTGCTGGGATTACAGGCGTGAGCCACTGCGCCCGGTGGGATTCTTTCTTTAAGGCTCAGATTAAATGTACCTATGTATGAGACTTCCCCAGAACTTCCCAGTAGCATGTGTCCATCCCTAAATGGCACCTCGTAGCTCTTGGTATGTTCATGCATTTCAGAAACACTTTTTTCTTTCTGAGTACCTACTGTGTGCCAGGCACTAGGGTAGGCTAAGAATTTAAAGATGAGTAAGACAGAGTCCTTGTCCTAAGGAATTCCCAGGAGAGTCAGAGACAGACAGTGATCACCATGCAAGGCAACAAGTGCCAAAGAGAGGAGGACTGCAGTGTGGGAGCCGAGGAGCCATGAAGGACCCTTGGGAGTCTTGGAAGACTCCACTGGGAAGAGGTGGTTTAAATTGGGTTTTGAAGAATCGAGAAGGAGAATCAGCCAAAGAAATGTGCCAAGATGCTGAGCTGAGATAATTCCACAGGGCTGCAGTGTAAGAGGCAGATCTAGGAAGGTGGGTCCAGGAAGGTGGGCAGGGCCACATCCTGACAAGCCACTGTTGTTAATGATGAAGAGCAGGGAGCCTGTGTAGCCTTGGATTTCTTGGGATAATGCCTCCCAAGGCCCTGCTTGGGACATTAGGCACTCATCGGCCTCCTGCCTATGCTGGTAGAGCAGGGGTTCCCTCCAAGTCCTGTCCCGGAACGGTTCTGTTCCCAGGGAGGATAGGAACTCGAACTTGTGGAGCAGCTACTTGATGTGCCAAACACTTGTGTTCTCTTCAGCAAGAGGATACTTGCTGGTGTGCCTGGGAGACTGTCCCAGGATAAATGGGGAGTGTCTTTCCAGAATGTTAATTTCACTCAAAGATTGGGGAGGGAAAATCAATTAGTATAAATGGTAAATAATTTAAAACATTATTTTTATATCACATCAATAGTGGATATATTATGGGGCAGAATGCTAAAGTAATACACATTTTTCTTAATTTCATTTATCATTTGAAAAGGTAACACAAGCTCATGGTACAAAATTCAAAACGTGTAAGAGTTTAGAATAGGCCGGGTATGGTGGCTCATGCCTGTAATCCCAGCACTTTGGGAGGCCAATGCGGGCGGATCGTGAGGTCAGGAGTTCAAGAGCAGCCTGGGCAACATAGTGAAACCCCATGTCTACTAAAAATACAAAAATTAGCTGGGTGTGGTGGCATCCAGCTACTTGGGAGGCTGAAGCAGGAGAGTTGCTTGAACCTGGGAGGCGGAGGTTGCAGTGAGCCAAGACCGGGCCATTGCACTCCAGGCTGGGCGACAGAGCGAGACTTCATCTCAAAACAAAACAAACAAACGAAAAAGAGGCAAGGAAAACCCAGCTGATGTAGTATAGTATGGAAGATCTCTTCGGATGGCAAACGGACGGTATGGTATATCTTGTGACCCACTTCTAGGAATTTACCCTGCACATATACTAACATATAAAAATGAAGAGTATTCGGGATCATGTTAGTTGTAGTGTCATTAGTAATAGGAAAATATTGGAAATGGCCATCTTAGGGCTGGTTAACAAATTCTGATAGATTCATATAATGAAATATTATGCAGTCTCACTATGTTGCCCGTGTTGGACTTGAACTTCTGAGTTCACTGCAGCCTCAGCTTTCTAAGCTCAACTGATCCTCCCACCTTGGCCTTCCAAGTAGCTGGGATTACAGGCACTTACCACTGTGCCTGGCTGGAATAATCTACGATTGTGTTATAAAGATCTCCAAGATGTAGTGTCATCTGAGAAAAGCAATCTGTGGAGTAGTGCGTATTTTATGTTACCATTTGCATTTTTAAAAAAACCCCACATACATAGGTATTTACTTAAACTATATATAGAATATCTCTTGGAGGGTACCCAAGAAAGTAGAAATAGTGGTTGCCTCCGGGGAGTGAAGCTGAGTGGCTGGAGAACAGAAATGTAAATTTTGTGTGTGTGTGTGTGTGTGTGTGTGTGTGATGGAGTCTCGCTCTTTCTCCCAAGCTGGAGTGCAGTGGCGCAATCTCAACTCCCTGCAACCTCCGCCTGCCAGGTTCAAGGGATTCTCCTACCTCAGCCTCCCGAGTAGCTGGGATTACAGGTGCCCACCATCACACCCAGCTAATTTTTTTGTATTTGTAGTAGAGATGGGGGTTTCACCATATAGGTCAGGCTGATCTCGAACTCCTGACTTCAGGTCATCTACCCGCTTTGGCCTCCCAAAGTGCTGGGATTACAGCCATGAGCTACCGTGGCCAGCCTTCCTTGCCTCTTAAGTCTATACACACTAAACAATAGTGTTTTCCCAATCTTTCTGACCCTTGCCAATCTGATAGGTGAAAGCTGTATCTCATTAGAGTCTATTTGCTCTTCCTGTATTATGAAAGAGGTGGAGTCTCTCTCTTTATATTCAAGGGGCCTTTGTGTTTCACATTCTGGGAACTGATTCTTCATCTCATTCACTCGTTTTTCTATTGTGTTACTGGCTTTTTCTTATCAATATTTAGGATTTCTGTAAATATTAAGGGAAGGCATTTTTGTGATATGAATTGCAAATATTTCCCACCAATAATGTTTCTCTTTTGATTTTGTTTTTCTGCCCCATATAATTATTTCTAATTTTTTCTTTTTGTAGCTGAATTTACTTTTGTTTTTCTAGCTTCTGAGTTCTATGTTAGAAAGGCTGCTGCTTTATCTGAGGTGATTAAAAAATACTCTCATTAGTTCATTCCATCAAAAGTTTACCAAGCCCTGACTCTATGCCAAGCACTGTCTGGGTGCTGGGATTGCCAGGCTGAACAAAACAAACCATGAGTACATGTTTTGAGGGTTTTTTGTTTGTTTGTTTGTTTGAGACGGAGTCTCGCTCTGTTGCCAGGCTGGAGTGCAGTGGCACAATTTCAGCCCACTGCAACCTCCGCCTCCTGGGTTCAAGCAACTCTCCTGCCTCAGCCTCCCGAGTAGCTCGGACTACAGGCACACGCCACAACGCCTGGCTAATTTTTAAAAAATTTTATTTATTTATTTGTATTTTAGTAGAGATGAGATTTCACCATGTTGCCCAGGCTGGTCTCGAACTCCTGAGCTCAGGCAATCCGCCCGCCTCAGCCTCCCAAGGTGCTAGGATTACAGGCCTGAGCTACTGCACCCAGCAGACCCCTGTTGTTTTATCTGCCCCACAGCTCCCTTCTGAGAATTCCCCACCACACACCATCCATCTGCTTCCCAGCAGGAACACCAATTAGCTGAGACCCCGCCCACTTATGGGTCCAGGGCCTGCTCAACACAGACTTTGCCAATCACAGCCTTTCTTTGTAAATCTGAAACGGAAACCCAGAAGGTCCAATGTCTGTCAATTACAAAAGTGGGAATCCATCAGCGTCCACACTTCCTGCCCCATGGGCCAGAGAAGCAGAGGAACCTAATCTGCAGAGGGAGCCTGAATTAGGCATAGGGAGAGAGTCGGCGGGCAAGAAAAAAAGAGTTCCCACGGGTCCATGTGTGTGTTTGTCAGGTGTGCTGGGGCTCAGGCTGTACTCCCATCTCAATGTTCCTTGAGACCCTCCTACATCCTTCAATTCTCCTGAAGCTTTCGCTTAGGTTTCTGTCACCTGCAATCAGAGTCCTAGAAAGTGGCTGAGATGTCCCTCATCCTGGATAGATTTGTCTCTGATGCCTTCTCTCTCTTTTGTTTTTTAAATTTTTTTGAGACCGAGACTCACTCTGACACCGAGGCTGGAGTGCAGTGATGCGATCTCGGTTCACTGCAGCCTCCACCTCCCAGGTTCAAGTGATTCTCCTGCCTCAGCCTCCCGAGTAGCTGGGACTACAGGCGCATGCCAGCATTCCTGGTTGATTTTTGTGTTTTTAGTAGAGACGGAGTTTCACCATGTTCCCATGCTGGTCTTGAACTCCTGACCTCAAGTGATCTGCCTGCTTCGGCCTCCCAAAGTGCTGGGATTACAGGTGTAAGCCATCGCGTTCAGCCTCCAAAGTCTTCTCTTAGGTATATCACAAAAGTGGGCCAGGAGACTGGTTCAGCAGCTGAATGGTGTCCCAGAGGGCAAATGGAGTGTGATTATGGACAAGGTCCGGGGCTCCAGGGGCCGGCGTTCTCAGCCACTCACTGTTGGAGGCTGTGTCACCAAACTGGAAGACTGTCAGTACAAACTCAAAACCTGCTTCTCTTTCAGTCTGATACATACAAGTGAAATTCTGATTTTTACAAAATGAGAACTTCTTACCCTCTTCACTGGGCGCGCCCGTGTAAGGGTGTAGAACAGGGACTCAGGCCCAAATTTAGCCAGCGTTTTACCCTCAAATCTGTTCTTTCCCGCCTAGGGCGCTTTTGGTTCTTTCAGGAATTACAGCTGCCCCCTAGACTGGAGATCTGGAAATCAGTTTTTCCTCATAATGTCTCTGGTACTTGACCCTTCTTTTCCATTCTCACTGCCAAGTCCAAGTTTTATTGTCTCGGGCCTGAATTGTTGTAATGGAGTCCTAAGTTAATGCCTCTGCACAGCCTGAAATGCCATCTCACATGTAAACTAGAATCTAAATTCAAATATTGCCCTCTCTGTGGGGCTTCTCTGTCCCCAGGAGTCACCGTCCGTAGTCACTAACATCTCAGATGTTAACTATCCAGGGATCAGCCATGTGACCTGAAGCTTAACTCCATGGAGGTCAGTTTCTTCATCTGTCAGATGGAATAAACAGCAGAGTTGTGGTGAGAATTCAATGAAACTGTGTATACAGAAATGACCACTTGCTGGGCACTGTGCTCATGCCTATAACCCCAGCACTTTGGGAGGCCCAGGTGGGAGGGTGGCTTGATTCCAGGAGTTCAAGACCAGCCTGGGTCACCAGGTTGGGTCAATATTAGCAAGACCCTTGTCTCTACAAAAATTTTAAAACTAGCCAGGCATGGGGCACAGTGGCTCACGCCTATAATCCCAGCACTTTGGGAGGCAGAGGCAGGCAGATCACTTGAGGTCAGGAGTTCAAGGCCAGCCTGGCTAACATGGTAAAAAATACTCTACTAAAAATACAAATACAAAATACAAATCTCTACTAAAAATACAAAAATTAGCTGGGCATGGTGGCGGGCACCTGTAATCCCAGTTACTCAGGAGGCTGAGGCAGGAGAATCGCTTGAAGAAGGCAGAGGTTGCTATGAGCCAAGATTGCACCACTGAACTCCAGCCTGGGTGGCAGAGGGAGACCCTGTCTCAAAAAACAGACAGAGAAACAAAAAACAACAACAACAATTTAGAGTTAGCTGGGCATGGTGGCGGGTGCCTGTAATCCCACCTACTCAGGAGACTGAGGCAAGAGAATTGCTTGAACCTGGGAGGCAGAGGTTGCAGTGAGCCAAAACTGCACAACGCCACTGCACTCCAGCCTGGGTGACAGAGAAAAACTCCATCTCAAAAAAAAATTTAAAAAACTAGCCAGGCATGATGATGCACACCTGTAGTTTCAGCTATTTGGGAGGCTGAGGCAGGAGGACCACTTGAGCCCAGGAGTTAGAGGCTGCACTGAGCCATGATCACACCACTGCACTCCAACCTGGGTAACAGAATAAGACCCTGTCTCTAAAAGAAAAAAAAAAAAAGAAATGACCATTTCAGGGCTTGCACATAAATGGTAACGCACCCTTGTCCCCTTTGCTCACTTTGTCTTATTTTCTTAGCAGGCTGTTAACTCTTTGAAACCTGGAAACTTGGCCAGGCGCGGTGGCTGAAGCCTGTAATCTCAGCACTTTGGGAGGCTGAGGCGGGTGGATCACGAGGTCAGGAGATCAAGACCATCCTGGCTAACACGTGAAACCCCGTCTCTACTAAAAATACCAAAAAATTAGCCGGGCGTGGTGGCAGGCGCCTGTAGTCCTAGCTACTTGGGAGGCTGAGGCAGGAGAATGACGTGAACCCGGGAGGCAGAGCTTGCAGTGAGCTGAGATCACCGCACTGGACTCCAGCCTGGGCGACAGAGCGAGACTCTGTCTCAAAAAAAAAAAAAAAGAAACCTGGAACCTTGCCTTGCCCTTAGTGCCTAGCAGACAGCATGGCACAGAGTAGGCACTCAGTGAATGTCAGATGAATAAATACGTAAATGGAGGAATGAATCAGAAAAACCTTTCCACTCCTTTAGACTTTCTCCTCAATCCTTTATGCATATTTTCCAAACTAATGACTTCATTTTGACTTTCGACAAACATATTACTTCTTGTTTAAAAATGATCTATGCTTCTCTAGTACTTATAGGTTCAACTTTTAAATTTTAGATTTGAGGCCCGGTAATCTGGCCTGAGACACAGTTTTTCAACTCATCTGTTATTCACCACTACAATCCTTTTAATCTAGTTGTCCTGGCACATCTATTCATTATTGTCAATTACCTCCAAAAAGCCCTTTCCCTTTTTCTTTTTTTCTTTTCTTTTTTTGAGACGTAGTCTCACTTTATCACCCAGGCTGGAATGCAGTGGCGCATTCCTGGCTCACTGCAACCTCTGCCTCCTGGGTTCAAGCAATTTTCCTGCCTCAGCCTCCTGAGTAGCTGGGATTACAGGCATGCGCCCCCATGCCCAGCTAATTTTTGTATTTTTAGTAGAGGCAGGGTTTCACCATGTTGCCCAGGCTGGTCTCGAACTCCTGACCTCGTGATCCACCTGCCTTGGCCTCCCAAAGTGCTGGGATTACAGGCATGAAACACCATGCCCCGCCCTTTCTCTCTCTTTTTTTTTTTTAAGACAGGATCTCTCTCTGTCACCCAGACTGGAATACAGTGGTACAATCATGGCTCACTGCATCCTCAAACTCCTGGGCTTCATTGATTCTCCGGCATCAGCTTCTAGTGTAACTGGGACTATAGGTAAGTGCCACAATTACACCCAGCTAATTTTTTTGTGCTAATTTTTTTTTTTTTTGAGGCGGATTCTTGCTCTGTCCCCCAGGCTGGAGTGCAGTGGCACGATCTTGGCTCACTGCAACCTCTGCCTCCCGGGTTCAAGCGATTCTCCTGCCTTAGCCTCCTGAGTAGCTGGGATTACAGGAGCCCGCCACCACGCCTGGCTAATTTTTGTATTCTTAGTAGAGATGGAGTTTCACCATGTTGGCCAGGCTGGTCTAGAACTCCTGACCTTATGATCCACCCACCTCGGCCTCCCAAAGTGCTGGGATTACAGGCATGAGCCACTGTGCCCGACCTTTTGTGCTACTTTTTTTTGAGGCTGTCTCTTCCTGTAGTTTGCTCGTCTACATGGGCAGCGAAGGTTACCGTGGCCCACTAACCAGCCCAGCTGAACTGCCCAGTGGCAGGCCAAGTGGTGATGTTTCCCCAGAACCTGGCCACATCCATCCCACTCTGATAGGAGAATATCTAAACACATGCAATCACTATAAAACAGTGCTGCTATCCTGGGAGACAGAGAGCCCTGTAGGCGGGACTGCCTCCTGCCCTGCCTGTCTGTGCAGAGTCTAGAGGAGCCAGCATCCGGAGGTTCATGCACACAGGCCATCTGTAAGTTGTGTGTTTACCAGCTGTAATTACACTAGGGGTGGTTTCTTCATTGTCCCTGAGCTGGTTATTCATGCGTCTCAGTGCAATTTCAAAGAATATAAAACTAGGTTAATTTCAAAGAAAATAAAATCATGAGTTTGCTATGATTTAAGAATAAAGGTAATATAACAAGGTTCATTCGTTTCCTTTGAAATGCCAATATCATATAAACTCTGCAGTTGGATCAGAAGTGGTGTTCTGGGCATGAACGATCCCTTTTTGGAAGATTGAGGACAGCTCATGGAAGCATCTGAAATGCATTTTCCTAACACAGTTTTGATGCCAGGTTTCTTCCAGGGTAGTTAATGCCTTCAGCAGCGTGACATAAGAAATATATATTTGGTCTCTGTCCCCAGTTCCTGGCACAGAGCTCCTAAAACACTCGTAATTTCCAGGCTGCTATGGGTGCTAGGAACATCCTTTGTTCTAATGTTTGGTCTTTAATCCTGGTTCCTGACACAGAGCTCCTAGATTCCTTGTGATTTCCTGGGTTATAGGAGTGTCTTTTGTTCTAACAAGACAACTCCTGATGGGCTCCTGAGTAGCTTCAGGACGGGGATGGTCACCAGAAAGACCAAGCCATGACTAGAAGCTTGGAACTTTCTCCCCTGGCTCCCATCCTCCGGGAAGGAGATTGAATTAATAATCAATCATAGTTACGTGAAGAAGATTCCATAAAATTCCCTAAAATTCAGGCAGGGTGCAGTGGCTCACACTTGTAATCCCAGCACTTTGGGAGGCTGAGGAGGGCAGATCACTTGAGGTCAGGAGTTCCAGATCAGCCCGGGCAACATGGTGAAACCCCATCTCTACTAAAAATACAAAAATCAGCCAGGCGTGATGGTGCATGCCTGTAGTCCCAGCACTTTGGGAGGCTGAGGTGGGCGGGTCACTTGAGGCCAGGAGTTTGAGGCCAGTCTGGGCAACATGGTGAAACCCTATCTCTAACAAAATTAGCCAGGCATGGTGGTGCGTGCCTATAGTCCCAGCTACTCGGGAGGCTGAGGCAGGGGAATCACTCGAACCTGGGAGACGGAGGTTGCAGAGAGCCGAGATTGCACCATTGCACTCCAGCCTGGGTGACAGAGTGAGACTCCGTCTCAAAAAAAAAAAAAAAACCAAAAATACCCCAGCATTCGGAGGGCAGAGGGTTTCCCTGTGGGTGAACATGTGCACATGCTGGGATGGTGGCACCCCCAACTCCTCCAGGACAGGCACTTTTGAGCTTGGGACCCTTCCAGAGCTTGACCTCTGTGCCTCTTCACCTGGCTGTTCTCGGTGTCCTTCATCATCTCCTTTCTAATAAACCTGTCAACAGAAGTGTTTCCTTGTGTTCTGTGAGCCATCGCAGCAAATGATCGAATCTTGGGAGGCCCCGATTTGTAGCCAAGTTGGACAGAAGCGTGGGTAACTTCGGGACCCACTGCCTGCAATTGGTATCTGAAGTGGGGGGCAGTCTTGGGGGACAGGGCCCTTTGCTTGTGAGATTTGACCCTCACTCCAGGGAGATAGTGTCAGAATTGAGCTGACTTTTAGGACACCCAGGGGGTGTCTGAGAGTCCGAGCATTGGTTGATGTAGGAAAATCCCCACACATACTTGGTGTCAGAAACATTCTGTGTGAGTAGAAAAAAACAGGTTTTCACATTTAACAGGGTATCTTGGCCAGGAACAGTGGCTCACACTTGTAACCCCCGCACTTTGGAAGACCAAGGTAGGAGGACAGCTTGAGGCCAGGAATTCGAGACCAGCCTAGGCAACAGAGCGAGACCCCTGTTGCTACAAAAAATACAAAAATTAGCCAGGTATGGTGGTGCACACCTGTATTCTCAGGTGCTTGAGGGGCTGAGGTGGGAGGATCGCTTGAGCTCAGGAGTTCAAGGCTACAGTGAGCCATGATCCTGCTATTGTACTCCAGCCTGGGTGACAGAGTGACACCCCATCTCAAAACTAAGAATAAAAATTAAGCTTTTTTTTTTTTGAGACGGAGTCTTACTCTGTCACCCAGGCTGGAGTGCAGTGGTGTGATCTCGGCCCACTCTGACCTCCGCCTCCCAGGTTCAAACAATTCTCCTGCCTCTGCCTCCTGGGTAGCTGGGATTACAGGCACGTGCCACCACACTCGGCTAATTTTTCTATTTTTAGTAGACGGGGTTTCACCATGTTGGTCAGGCTGATCTCGAACTCCCGACCTCATGATCCGCCCACCTCGGCCTCCCAAAGTGCTGGGATTACAGACGTAAGCCACCGCGTCCGGCCTACAGCTCTTTTGAAACTTTTTAAAAATACACTGTATGATGCAGAAAATATTAGTATGTGTTTCTCTGCTATTAGTTTGAGGGCTCCAGGATAGGACCACATCCTGTTCTCCTTGGTACTCACAGAACCTAACTCAGACCTGGCATGGGATTGGCATTCAGGAAATACTGGGATGAGGGTTATGAGTAAGTCACGTTTGTAAGCTGCTATATGGGGTTCTATATTACTCGTTGGGTTTATTTCTACATCTAACATCCCTGAGCTTCTAGTCAAGTCTTATTCAAATGTTGTATCTGATCTCCGTTGTCCTGGGGAATTAAGGAAGGAAATTAAAGTTTCTATGCCAAATTGAAAAAGGGCAAAGAATAACCCTACCCCTATCCTCTCTTCCTCCCATTCTCTCAGGCCAACAGAAATGATCAAAAGTTCCTATGGGTAAGGCAAACTTCATGGAGAAGAGCTGGGGCATTGAGGACCACCTCTTAATCATTCTCTACTTCTAGTCTCAGAGGATTTAACTGCCTTTTTTTTTTTTTTTTAAAGACAGTCTTGCTCTTGTCACCCAGGCTGGACTGCAATGGCGTGATCTTGGCTCACTGAACTTCATCCTAGGTTCAAGCGACTCTCCTGCCTCAGCCTCCTGAGTAGCTCGGATTACAGGCGCATGCCACCACGCCCAGCTAATTTTTGTATTTTTAGTAGAGATGGGGTTTCACCATGTTGGCTAGGCTGGTCTCAAACTCCTGACCTCAGGTGATCTACCCACCTCGGCCTCTCAAAGTGCTGGGATTACAGGCGTGAGCCACCACGCCCGGCCAGGATTTAACTTTCACTGGATTAAGGAAAGCAGCAGGTTTCTCAGGGAGACTATGCCTATGTTAGATTGACAGTCCAGTGCGTGTTCTAGCAGCCCGCACCAGCCTGTACTTTGATGGAAAATACCGTAAAATAATCTGATTTAAGCAGGAGCTAACAGCTGAAGCTTCTCATGGTCCTGCCTAGAAAGGTATGCTAATATTTCATTGGTCTCAGGATCAGTGAAAACTATAAAAACCTAGAACCTAAAACATTCTGGGCTTTTTAATGTGCACCTTCTGTATTTTGCATTTTTCTAATAATAGTTACCTACTAAACTACAGGTACTCTGCTAGTTACATAATTTATACTGTTGGTAACCCTCACAACCCTGCAAGGTAAAATATTGCAAAACCTACCTTCACCCATAGATAAGGTAGGAGAGGCTACCAAGGTACAAAGCTTATGATATCCCCAAACTGGAGACCTTACAAGGTTGCATGTTTCTTGGAGCCTAAGCTAATTTTCAGACTTCTTACTCTGCTGAATTATTATTTTTTTAAGGGCCAGTGATTACTTGTAGGTTTTTTCCTTTCTTTTTAAAAACTGATCTCCAATATGTCTCCATCAAAACAGTGCATGCATTTTGAATTCATGCGTGCAAAAATGTTTCAGAATGGGCACTCGAAAGGGACAATATAAAAGGGAAGGGGGAGAGGGGAAACGTGGCTGACCAAGTCGAATCACATTTCAAGTTCTAGTCCTCCAGGCCTGTGATGCATGAGGAATCTGTATGCCAAACTTCCTCTTCTGCAAGGATCCTCCTCCTGGCCTTCTGAATCTCCTGGGTCAGCTCAAATCCTGGCTCTTGTTTAAGGCCTTCCCCACCACTGCAAATAAAACACTTCTTTTCCATATTCTGATAATGCTTATAGTCCAATTGCGCATTTGAAACTTAATCAGGGTTGGCTTTGCATTTTCATTTAAATGTGTTTTCCATGGTTTAACTATCAAGGTCACAAGGGCTAAGGGCCACATTTCTTTTTATCCCTTTGCCACAGATGGTACTGTGGATGTAGAAGTTGCTTGATAAAACTTGATCAATGACTAAGTAGTTGAAAAATAAATGAATTTGGAATAATTCAGGGACTAAGTAGATTAGAATGGCATAAATAACAACTGACATTTTAAAAAGTACTTTAAAGTTTGTAAAATATTCCTCAGCAGTCTCATTTGTACCTCACAATAACCCACAGAGAAAACTGACTCAGAGAGGGTAAGTGGCCTGCTCTTGAAACCCAGATCCTCTTACTCCAAAGTTTGCATTATTCCATAATAGTTGACCTCAAGTATGGATGTAAGATTAAGTCTGGACACTGTTCTCTACCATTAAACATCCTTACCAGCAGAGGGCGCAAGAACATGCATGGATGGGTCTTGGAGTCAGATGGGTTTGTATACTGGCCCACCCCAGCTAAGAGCTAGATGACTTGGGGCAAATTATTTAATTTTTCTGAGCCTCGTCTGTAAAATATCGATAATGCTTTCACCACCACCACAGGGTGGTTATAAAGATTAGAAATACTCTGTGGCTGGCATACAGTAGGTGAACAATAAACCATATCTCAAGATCCCCAGAAGGGGGTCATGGAAGCAGTTTGGAGATTAGACATTTTCTTTCTTTCTTTTTTTTTTTGAGACGGAGTCTCGCTCTGTCCCCTAGGCTGGAGTGCAGTGGTGCGATCTCGGCTCACTGCAAGCTCCGCCTCCCAGGTTCACGCCATTCTCCTGCCTCAGCCTCCCCAGCTGCTGGGACTATAGGCATACGCCAGCACCCCCAGCTAATTTTTTGTATTTTTAGTAGAGACGGGGTTTCGCCGTGTTAGCTAGGATGGTCTCGATCTCCTGACCTTGTGATCCGCCCACCTCGGTCTCCCAAAGTGCTGGGATTACAGGTGGGAGCCACCACACCTGGCCGGAGATTAGACATTGATTCTTATTTGATGCTTTAATAAATATTTGAAATTAGTTTCATACTTCACACTTCACGTAGACAAAAGGTTACAGAAAATGAAGGTTATAAAAAATGAATATTGATAGAAACTTTTTAGTATTTTTTTAATCGATGTATCATGGTTGTACATATTTTGGGGGATGATAGAAACATTTCAATACCCAGTAAAATTGTAAGAAAGACTGAACAACCTTTATGGATGAAAACCTTAAAAACATGAAATGCCATTTGCCCTAGCATCTATTTAACCTAAGAAAATAATATTGGGTGGTAGCAAGATTTAGAAAAACAAAAAGGAAGTCATCATCACTTTATAAGAGCAAACGTGGAAACCACAAATGTATTAAATGCACAGGTTTAAAAGGGTACAGTCTCTCCATCAAATTGAACACTATGTAGTCATTAAAATAAAAATTCTTCCATGTAGAAAAATATTCTACATGGAAAGATAATCACAACACAGCAGGCAAAAATCACAAGAGACAAAACAGCCCGATTTCACTTTTGTTTAAAAAACACACCCAAGGCCAGGCATGGTAGCTCACACCTGTAATCCCAGTGCTTTGGGAGGCCACTATGGGAGGACTGATTGAGGCTGGAAGTTCCAGACCAGCCTGGGCAACATAGTGAGACTTCAAGTCTACAAAAAAATTTTTTCTTTTTTTTTTTTTTTGCTCTGTCACCCAGGCTGGAGTGCAGTGGCATGATCTTGGCTCACTGCAACCTCTGCCTCCTGGGTTTAAGCCATTCTCCTGCCCTCCTGCCTCAGCCTCCCCAGTAGCTGGGATTACAGGCATGTACCACTATGCCCAGCTAAGTTTTGTATTTTTAGTAGAGACAGGGTTTCACCATGTTGGCCAGGCTGGTTTCAAACTCCTGACCTCATGATCTGCCCGCCTAGGCCTTCCAAAGTGCTGGGATTACAGGCTTGAGCCACTGTGCCGGGCCAAAATTTTTTTTAAAAATTAGCCAGGTGTGGTGGTGGGTGCCTGTAGTCCTAGCTATTCAGGAGGCTGAGGCGGAGGGAATCGCTTGAGCCCAGGAGTTGAGTCTGCAGTGAGCTATGATCACACCACTGCACTCCAGCCTGGGTGACAAGCTAAAAGAATATATATACATATGTCTCTATAAAATACATGAAAATACAAAACAGATATCAAAAATTAAGTTTAACGTTATTTCCACAGAAGAGATTGTTAGTGATACCCCTCCTTTTTTTTTTTCTCCTCTTTGCTTATCTTATGTTCTCTGAAATTAACGTTTATCACTTTTGAATGAAAGAAAATATATTTTACAGGAACACTGTTGGAGTCTTTCACTTAACACTGCCTTCCAACCAGGCCAGTGGTCATGTAAATTAACTCGATTGTCATAAAAGGGCTTGGAAGTTTCAAGGTAGTTAGCCAAAATAATTAAAATCCTGGTGAAATTTCACAGAGCTGGCCATTGAGCTTTGACTTCACTGATATGAGGCTGCTGTAAATAGACTCCAGGCTCCAGGTTTTCAAAAAATACAAAATAGCAAAAAGCACAAAAATACAAAAAGCACAAAATAAAATATAACAACAATTGTTCATGTAAAGGGCCACGTGCCATCTCTGTCCTGAGCAAATGTAACCTGAAACCCTCTGGCACTCCAGGTTGGGGCACCTCTCTGGACAGGGTGTATTTGCTCTCCATTACTCAATTTACTTTCCTGAGCTTGAAATGGAGTGGAATTTCAATGTAGAGTTACCCATTAGCTCCAGGGCTAAATTTAAACCTTTAATTAAATTAATCCGTTGATCTTAAACACGTTGCTTCTCCCTCAAAAGTGTAGCAGGTGTTTTAGGTGTCACAGAGCTTAATTCAGTGTGGCAATTGTTCCTTACTGCATTTGGTAAGTTGCCCACACCGCCTGGGGAAACCCGCACACGTTTTCAGATCCCTCCAGGTGAATCCCTTCACCCTGTCCCCACCCCCAACCAAAACAAGCATTCATTGCGGGTGGGGACTGCGACTCCTCCCAGATTCAGAGCTACTGCTCTGGGAGGGTCTTCAGGAACCCGTATTTATAGAAGACATGGTAGGTGCCAAACGTGTGTTTATGAAATAAACGACAGATAACTGTCCACATTGGTCCCAGTTTATGCGGGAGAAAGATCATAATCTACAAAAACTTGCAAGGTGATCAGGAGAAAAGAGTGTAAGGTCATTTTAGCCCACCTCGGTATTCACAGAAAATGGAGCATATTTCAGAGCCAAAGTAAAAAATTTGCGTTGGCCTTTGCTAAGAGATGAAAAGTGACAATACCATGGATTGGGGATGCGTGAATTCGTTGGTCACATGGAAGATGTTCGTGCTTCTGGGCTCTTACGCATCCCAAGGCGTGCATTTATCCCGGGGGCTGCATCTTGGCCTGGGAACGAATGAGACCCAACCGCAATGGTTGTTAGCGATAACTTTACGGTGGGACAGTCTCCATAGGGGCTGTAGACTTACCCGTGTTACTATGAATAAGGACCTATTTACTTCTCAGGGACCAACGACCTTGCGGGGTCTAAGTAACTCACTCTCAGTCTAAAACTCTGCAACGCTCCACGTAACTGTCCTGTAGACCCACAACTCTCCCAGGAGCACAGCCCCAGGACCTAACCCACTGGGTTCTGCTCGCTCCGCCAATTCCCAGTGCGAGCGCGCGGGGGAAACGTGCTCGCCTCCCGCACCTGGCTTCCGCGCGCCCCGGGAGTCGCCAACTCCCCCAGCAAGCAGCTTGGACAACCCGGACAGCCGGGCCGATCCCCCGCCCCACCACCCGCTCGGCTCTCCCGTCCTCCTCTTCCTCCTCCCGCGGCCCCTCGCCTCCCGCCGCCTGCCTCTGCGGCCGCCGCCTGCGGCTTTGTTTTCCTCCCAGGTCGCATTCCCCACACGTGATTCCGTGTTATTGCAAAGAGCGCTTTGGAGCGCGAGCGCGGGGCGCGCGCACCTATAAATACGGACACCCGGCCCCGGAGCCCGCGAGCCAGCGGCGAGGCGACCGGCGGGCAGCCAGCCAGCGAGCCGAACAAGCCGAGCGAGTGAGCGAGGCGCGCGCGTGGGCCGGGGCGGCGGCGCCCCCAGCCCGAGCACCGAGGGGCGAGCATGGCCCGCCCGCGGGGGGGCTGGACCGCCGCGCACGCCGCCCGATCCCCGCGCCCTGCCCAGCCCGGGTCGCCGCCGCTCGCGCCCGCCGCTTAGCGCTCGGGCGCCGCTCGCTTCTCCGGGCATCGCGGAAATCCCGCCGCAGACGGACACAATGGCGGCGGCGGCCGCCACCACGGCCGCCTGCAGCAGCGGCAGCGCCGGCACCGACGCCTCGGGCGCCAGCGGATTGCAGCAGCCGCCGCCGCAGCCTCAGCCCGCGGCCGCCGCGCCGGCCCAGCCGCCGCCCGAACCCCCCCGGAAGCCGCGCGTGGACCCGCGGCGCCGCCAGGCTGCCCTCTCCTTCCTCACCAACATCTCGCTGGACGGCCGGCCGCCGCCGCAGGACGCGGAGTGGGGCGGCGGCGAGGAGGGCGGCGCGGCCAAGCCGGGCGCCGGCGGCGCCTGCGGCGGGAGGACTCGGTTCAGCCTGCTCGCCGCCGCCGAGAGGGGCGGCTGCATCGCGCTCGCAGCGCCGGGCACGCCGGCTGCGGGGTTGGCCGCTGGGTCCGGCCCTTGCCTCCCACAGCCCTCGTCGCTGCCGCCCTTAATCGCTGGCGGCCATGCGACCGTGTCCGGCCCCGGGGTGGCTCGGGGATTCGCGAGTCCCCTGGGCGCCGGCCGGGCGTCGGGGGAGCTGTGGCAGCCGCCCGGGCCGGCGCCTCTCGCCGCCTGTGCCCAACTGCAGCTGCTCGACGGGTCCGGGGGCGCCGGGCAGGAGGAGTTGGAGGAGGACGATGCCTTTACCGGCGTGCAGGTGCCGGCAGCCGCCTTTTTGGGCTCCGGGACCCCCGGCAGTGGGAGCGGCAGTCGGGGACGCCTCAACTCGTTCACTCAGGGAATCCTGCCCATCGTCTTCTCCAGACCGACTTCGCAGAACTACTGCTCCCTGGAGCAGCCAGGCCAGGGCGGCAGCACCAGCGCCTTCGAGCAGCTGCAGAGGTCTCGGTGAGTATCAGGGATGCGACGCGCACCCAACCCTGCGTCCCTCCCCGCGCCCGGCGCGTCCAGCCTGCCCGCGGTCTCTGGGTTACGGGCTACGGGTTGCTCCCATTTTCCCGCGCCCTGTGCTCCGGGCCCGAATCCCAAACCACGAGGGCACCCGAAAAGAGGGGGCGTCCGCAGGGAGTGTTTGGTCACACGTGTGTGCACGAACCCAGCACTCTCAGAGGAGCACCGTACTTGTGCAGTGGGTCGGGAGTTGCAGGAGGCCAGTAAAAAGCGGCGTCTTAGCCTCCCCACACGGTATCACAAACTTCCTGAAACCCGGTCCAGACCCGGAGTCGCACTCCTCCCGCGCGGGGCGAGACTCGGCCGGGCGCAGAGTGGAGCAGTGCAGGCCGGCAGCTGAGCGGCGCGTGTGAGCCTGAACTTGTAGGAGACACGCGTGACCCTCCGGAGAAGTTATTGCCTGCGCTCCAAGTCTTCCTGCGGCCCGGGGAAACTTGGCTTTTTCCATTTGCTTTCCT
Organism: Chlorocebus sabaeus; assembly: GCF_047675955.1. Classification (NCBI taxonomy): domain Eukaryota; kingdom Metazoa; phylum Chordata; class Mammalia; order Primates; family Cercopithecidae; genus Chlorocebus; species Chlorocebus sabaeus. The sequence goes on along the minus strand of NC_132921.1, from coordinate 59,744,442 downwards.
GAGCAATGGAAAGTCCTTCTTACATTCCCTTCAACTAGGCCTAGGGGGTGGGTAACTAAAGAGGAAATAGGGCTTGACGGGTTTTTTTCCTGTTCCAAGATGAATTCGCTTGAGTTCGTTAAACGCTTGTTTTACTTGTTTGTTAGCTGAAGTTATCTGGCGGCATTATGCATCTTAGCAAAAACATGAAATGCTGGACGTTTGCTTATTGTTCAGGAAACAGAGTTTGTCACCATATATTCTAAGGGGCAGTCGGAGGTTGGGACTGCGTGAACTGAAGCTTGCAAAAGAAGTAGGCGGGAGCAGGTGGGGAGATGCAGATCCGTCCCCAGGGAGTGCCCTCCCTTGTTGGTTAATAAGGCCTCTTGTGAAGTTAGCAATAGCATAGACTCTACGTTGACAAAGTTGTCCTAACTTCCTGAGGCCTCAGTTATCCCTTCTGAGAAGGAATGCCTTTCTCTGCTAGAATTTCTCTCTCCTATTATGCTTATCTGAAAGCTTGATCTGGCCCAAGTAAGAAGGTGCCTGTGGGAAAACTTAACTTCCTCCCGCAATGGACAAATGGGGAAGAACAGGACCGCCTCATCCACAAGTTTGCTCCTAGTGTATGTACTTCTTCCTAAGTGAGTGAAATCATGAGGGTGCTAGTTACGTAGCCTCGCTGTTTCAGTGCACATGGCCCTCAAGCAGGGGTGTGGAGCCGGGGAAGCAGCCTCCTGAGTGCATGGATGAATTAGCGACACTGGGCACAGGTGACAGCCCTACTCCGGTGTTTCTTGTCAGAGCATGCATCTGCTCAGCAGAAGGTGAGTGCAGGGAGGTGGAATCCCTTGTTTCTGGGTGAGTCCTGCAAACTCAGCGGTTTCTTAGCTCAGTATTACCGCTTGACATCACACACTGGCTCATGATGACTCCAGAATTGCAGCCTAAGCCCAGCAGTCAAGAGGGTTATGACAGGAATTGTAATAAACATACATGTTATTTTAAGCCAGTGTGCAAAGCTGGCTTGTATCTCCTGATGGACAGATGTGTCGTCCATGCTAAAGGCAGCTGGAGATCAGATTACCTCGCACGCTTTCTCCAAGAAACTCATTTCACGGGATATGGAGGATCTTGTGTGTTCACATTTCTGAACCAAAGAATATCCAGAACTACACCTCCAGTCCTATAAATATGAACCTTTTAGGCGTTTTATTGATCCTTTCCACCTTGACACACACATTAAGATGAGTTAATCACTGGAAGATGCTTCTTTACCTGACAGTCACTTTAGTCCTATTTCTGAATAATCCATATCTGGCAACCTGATAGGCTTTTATAAAATTACAGCTGTGAATAGAAACAGCATAAAATTTCAGTACAAAGGGGAAAAATAGGTTAAACTGATTTAAGAAAGGTGGAAAGGCTAGGTTAGCTGTGGAAAGGCTACAGACTGGAAATATCCTAGGACACTTTGTTTCCAACACCCCGTGGCTTGCCTATCACTAGAGTACTTCCACCTGCCTAGTCAAAGTGTGCTGAGAGCACAGACTCACTTAAGGCCCTGGGCCAGCTTTTCTGGTTTCCATTTGTGGAAACCTTTCCTGGTGTGCCTCCTTGCTAGCCTGTGTGTTTCCATGTACATGTGACCTCACAGATGTTCTCCTGGGATGTTTTCAAATCAAATGGTGTTTTCCTTGGATTCATTTCTTGCCATTAGAGGAATACCATAGCACCTTGCTCCTCCAAAATGTGGGCTTTGCACCTTCAACTTGACAGGGAGCAGTTAGAAATGCAGACTCTTCCCCTATTCCAGACTAAGTAAGTCCAGATCTGCATTTTAACAAGATCCTCAGGTGATTTGTATACACGTTAAAGTTCCACAAGCGTTGCCACAGTGTATCTGAAATCTGCCCTTTTAAAAAAATGAATTTGAGGTTTTATATATTGGGTTTGTTTCGGGTATATAAAAATTAGAATGTCGGGCCGGGTGCTATGGCTCATGCCTATAATCCCAGCACTTTGGGGAGGCCGAGGTGGGCAGATCACCTAGGGTCAGGAGTTCAAGACTAGCCTGGCCAACATGGTGAAACCTCATCTCTACTAAAAATACAAAAATTAGCTGGGTATGGTGTTGCACTCCTGTAATCCCAGCTACTTGGGAGGCTGAGGCAGGAGACTCGCTTGAACCCAGGAAACGGAGGTTGCAGTGAACCAAGATTGCACCATTGCATCCCAGCCTGGGCAACAAGAGTGAAACTCCATCTCAAAAAAAAAAAAAATTAGAATGTTTCCCAATCTGCAATCTTTGAAACCCTTTCTTCTTGGTTACTTTCATTGGAACACTTGTAAAACCAATCACAAATAATTGCTTGGACTTCCAAACTTTACAACACACAGGTAAGAAAATTTCTGTGTTCAAGCTTTGGCACGACAAGGTGCACAGTAAATGCTTGTGGATGCCGTGATTACACCACCTCTGTTCACTGGACTGGATTCTTGACATCTATTGTATTTAGCCCTCATAGTCACCCTGAGTATAGGTTCTTTCACAGTTGAGGAGACCACAGGCTCAGAGAGGTAGTAATTTCTCAGACTGGCCCAGCTACTGAGAGGCACATATGATAATCTGACTTAGTTGGGCCAGGATAGGAACCTGGATCATTGATGTCCAAGCTCTGCCACTCTACCATGTCACTATACCTTGCACACAATAGACCCAGAGATAATTTTTGAGCTGTTGGCTGTAAATGTTTGTCTCTTATACAACCGGCCAGTCACACTAGTGTAATTCAGCAGCCCCTTTCTTATCCTTCCAAATTTAGCCTCTTTGTTTGGATCCCCTAGCTTTGATATTTCACCGTCTCTACTCTGTTGCAGTGTCCTGGGAACCCAGGACTGTGAGCCTGGGTTCCTCCCAGCCTCACGGACGGGACTCTAGCAGTAGGAAGCCCAACAGGCTAGGTTTGCTCTCAGGCTGCAGTGTCAAGAGGTGGGAAGCCAAAAAGATGCCTCTTAGCTTCATGCCCTTTCGTGTTTCTCTGCTCTGGCAGTGAACGGTGCATCTGGAAGGTGTTAATAGGTGAAAGGGAGTGTGAATTTATAAGGTATGCATTAAGTCTTCCTTTCCCTTCAAAAACTTCCTTGCAGCCAGCAGCTGGCCTCAGCCCTGGGTTACTCCCTGGAGATTCTGGCTAGTGGACAGCTCCCCAGGAGGACATGAAGTTGAGCCCAGGTGAACGCTGTGCATGGTGACCAGGGTACTATTTTTCTTTCTTTCGTTTTCTTTTTTGAGATGGAGTCTTGCTCTGTCGCCTAGGCTGGAGTATAGTGGCACCATCTCAGCTCACTGCAACCTCTGCCTCCCGGGTTCAAGCAATTCTGATGTTTCAGCCTCCCGAGTAACTGAGACTGCAGGTGTGTGCCACCACGCCTGGCTAATTTTGGTATTTAGTAGAGATGAGGTTTCACCATGTTGGCCAGGCTGGTCTTGAACTCCTGACCTCAGGTGATCCACCTTACCTCGGCCTCTCAAAGTGCTGGGATTATAGGCGTGAGCCACCACGCCCCATCCAGGGTACTATTAAAAAATAGCATGAGGGTTTTGCCTCTGAGAACACGAGTTAGCATCGTGCCTTGCGGGCTTGTGATACAGAAGAGCCCTAGGTCCTGGGTTCAGAGGCTGGTGCCACTGTGACAGCCGTTTGACCCTGGTGGGTTAACCAGCCCTCTGGGTCTGTTTCCTCCTGAGAACCTTGGCTTGTGCCTCAGGCCCTTTCAAGTGTAAAATACACTTACATTTGTAATTGAGGTCTGAGTGTGGCCTTGTGCTCAATGCTTCATATTTGGGCTTCTCAAATGTAAATGCATTTGGAATCACTTAATCTCTTAAAAGCAGATTCTGTGTTTCTAACCAGTTCCCTGGAATGCAGAGTGGCCACCATTTGAGGAGGGAGGCTTTACCCACTACTACGGTTTGTTCCTGTTGTCAGGCCAAGGAACCCGGACTCAGATGTTAAGTGGCCTGCCCGAGGCCAGCTAGCGATTAATAGCAGAGCTCAGGCTGGGATTGCTCAGCCGACTTAGAGCTTCTGCCGGCCCCTCCCTCTGCATTGCCCCTCTTCGGAGGAAATCTGGGCTTGTGCTGTAATTGTAATCTGTGTCTTCACTGAAAAGAAAAATGTGAGCCAACCACAGATCAGGAATCAGGGTAAGGGGAGATGGATACTGTTTCCTAGCTTTTTCACCACCTGCTTTGTGACATCAGGCAAGTCACCAGTCTGTGTGTGCCCCAGCTGTGAGCCACCTGACCCCTCAGGATTTCAGAAGTCTGTAAAGAACTTTGATCTCAGCAGTAAGCAAACACAAATTATTGCTGAGCCATTTTTCCAGCAACCATGGGTTTGGGAGGTTGGAGTTGCAGCCCCAGGCCAGGCGGGGCCCTGTGGATGGCGGGTGCAGCTGAGGCTGGCCGGCTGCCCTTCTTGCAGTCACAAAGCCTGCAATGTGGGCAAGCTCAGGAGAAATGCATAGGAAGCCTGCTCACTGCTGGCAAGTGCCTGGGGAGGCTCGTGAGTTCCAGGGTGAGCTTTTGCTCTCTGGAACGGGTAGGGAAGCACCGCATGGCTCTGTACCACGTGCTCAGTAGCTTTCCCAGGAAGCCCCGTGCCTGGACTTTTTTTCTCTCTTCCGAAAGATAGCTGTGAGGTGGCAGAGGGCCAAGGGTAGGTGGCCTGGAGAGTAGAATAGGAGACAGTGCAGGTGAGCCTGTGCCGTGACCTGGTGTGGCATAAGAGAGGTCAAAGCAGGACTTGGGACTGCTGGGTTCTGGGTCTTAGTTTCCTTACGGAGCTCAGGGGTTGGGACAGATGAGCCTGCCACCACTTCTGGGTCCACCATTCCCTGTGTCTCGGTCCTGTGGCCTGCTGCAGGGTCTGGGGGCATGTTTAGCCTGGGGGCATGTGGATAATCTAACCTCAGAATCAGGTACAAAGTAGTGAAGTTTGTTCCATGTGGCTCTGATGGGCAGAACATGCAACTAATGAAGAAATGAATGGATGAATGAATAGGGTTCTCCCAGTGTAAGGGAGAACTTTAAAAACTACCTTTAGCTGTGTTCCTTCGGCCACGGGCAGTATCACAGCTGGACTGACAATGTTAGGAGGCCATCCAAGCAGGAAGTCACTGCCTGGGGGGGCAGTCAATCCCCCAGCTGAAACTACTCCCACACCAAGGACATGATCCATAGTAACCTCTGTTGCTAAAGGGCCTTCAGGTTTACAAAGCACTGTTGTACATGTTGATATCAGACCCCAGACACCACAGAGGGCCAGGGGTCCAAGGTCAGAGTGGCCAGGGGGTGACTAAGGTTGCAGTGTTATCTGTCAGTTACGTAGAAAAGGAAATCTTGGTGTTGAGACTTAATGCCTGGTATCATTTATTCATTCAACAAGCATTGAACACAATGAGTATCGTGAGTCACCACTGTCCTAGTCATGGGAGATGGAGGCATAAAACATGGTCCTTGTCTGTGTTGGGTGACATAAGTAAACGGGCGAGTTGGTAGAGTGGTGAGTGGTTAGAGGTGAGCGTGTTGTTTGAACTCCCCCCACCCAGGGAGGGGTGCAGGGACATTTCACACCCTTCCCTATGGGAGCTGGCACAGGGCCTTGGACACAGTATTCTTACTTAACGAATACGTGGCAGGCATTATTCTAAGCACTTTATGGGGACTGAGTTCATACCTAGAAACACCCTGAGAGTACTACCATCACCGCCATTTGGAAGCACAGAGAAGTTAAGTAACTTGTCTGGGGTCCTGTGCTCTGACCCGCCTCCCTCTGCTGTGCTACAGTTTATGGGTCAGGCTCATACATGCTTATTAAACAGGCTTCAGCTGAACTGAGCAGAAATGGACCTAAATGGCCTCAAAGGTTACCGATCACTTGTGATTTCCTTGTTTCAGTTTCCACTTTTCTGTCACCTAGGGAAGACCTCTGTGTACTTGGGCCCAAAGGACAGGCCAGGTAAATAGGGATTCCTGTGACTCTGGCAATTAACTCCCGCCCGCTGCCTGCCCGTGCTTCGTCTCTTTTTGGCCACAGCTGAATCCCTGACACCTTTATTGCATTTCTTACTCACCTGCTATATTACATGTCTTGCGTTATTTAGAGCATGGTGCAATTAGCAAGAGGAACCTGGCCTCCCAAAGTTTAAAGCTCTCCTGGGTCCTCATCTGTGAAATGGGAATGGTACCACCACCTCTTCCCTGGGCGGGTTTCCTCCTGTATCTTCTCAGCATCACCCTTTCCCCAGCTGCCCCACTGGCTGTTTATAAATAACACTTTCTTGGAAAAACCACACCCACTCGTGCAAGTCTTGCCTTTGGCTGCCTTTGCGCTACAACGACAGAATCGAGTAGTTGCGACAGAGACCACATGGCCTATTCCCTGGCTTGTCACAGAGTCATTGTGCTGCCCCCGCCCTTGCCCAGTGCTCTGTGCCCGGGAGGTGTGCAGGTCCCCTTGGCCCCTTCCTGCCCGTCTGCACCCTCCTTGCTCTGGTTCACAGCCTGGATAATGTGGTGGCCCGAGGGGCTCCTGGCTTCTGTTTGGATCCCTGTCGATCCCTCCCCTCTGGGCTGTCAGAGGGACCCTTATGAAACCCACATCTGATCCTGCCAGTCTTGAATTCCTGGTATTTCAGACGAGGCAGCTGTTGGCTTGGGTCCTGGTTGCCACTGCAACCTCCACCGCTCCCACACACCCTCTGAGGCCTGTTGCTGCCATACTGTGTTGTCTTTACAGAGGGCACCCACGCTGCTCCGTGCCCCAGGCTCTGGCACTGTCAGGCTTCTCCTGGGGCAAGGTCCCCACCGCCTTCCCACAAGAGGCCCCTTCTTTCCATCTCTGTCACCCACAGAGCCAGCTGCTGCGCTCCCCATGCTCACACACTCTCCTGGCTGGGCCTCTTCCTTCCCTGTGGGTCTGTGCTTCAGCCCTGGCCTGACTGGAGGGCCCCTCCTCCGTGCTCTGGTCAGAGCTTGGTGATGGATTGCCCTGGGGCCGGCTTTTGGTGAAACAGACCACATCTCTCCATAGGGAACACAAACGAAACTCCAATTCCCTAACAGTAAGAGTAGGAGAATTCGATTCTAACTGTTCCCCTACCCCACAACGTTCTACGTCTTTGTTTTTATCCAGCAGTTGCTCCTGACTCTTGATTTGCTAAAACAATCCGTCTTGGGGCTCAGGTGAGACAGATTTTGGAGGCTGCCCCGCCCAGCCCACCCCACCTGTGCCTGTCTCTCCCACCCCCTGGAGGGAGGCGACTTGTGTGGAGTTCTGAGCACCTCTCGTGTGCCATATACTTCACGTATGTTGTTTTATTTGTGTGGCAGTCTGTGAAACAGGTTGCCTACTTTAGAGCTGAGAGGACTGAAGCTGGATGGTTAAGGACATTTGTTTAATGCCACATAGCTGGAATCTAGAGTTAGAATTGAACCCTGGTTTTCCTGGCTTCTAAGCTGGGTTTCTTGTAGACCCTGTAGTGTCTTGGAGCTGACTCCTACCCACTTATTAGAGACAATTGAGGAATCTGAGCTGGTTGATCATCTGAAATACGTTGTGGTGGGAATATTTACACCACAGGAGTCGGCCAGTGCTACAAGTCAAGGTTTTTCTTTTTCCCCTTCCAGAGAGTTGGTTATCAGCATGTGCACCTAAGGCTTTACCACACATCTTTTTAAATTAAAAAAAATTTTTTTTTGAGACGGAGTCTCACTCTGTTGCCAGGCTGGAGTGCAGTGGCGCAATCTCGGCTCACTGCAACCTCTGCCTCCTGGGTTCAAGCAATTCTCCTGCCTCAGCCTCCCAAGTAGCTGGGATTAAAGGCACCTGCCACCATGCCCAGCTAATTTTTTTGTATTTTTAGTAGAGATGGGATTTCGCCATGTTAGGCAGACTGGTTGCGAACTCCTGAACTCTGGTGATCTGCCCACCTGAGCCTTCCAAAGTGCTGGGATTATAAGCATGAGCCACCGCACCTGGCCTAATTTTTGTATTTTTAGTAGAGATGAGGTTTCACCATGTTGGCCAGGCTGGTCTTGATCTCTTGACCTCGTGATCCACCTGTCTTGATCTTGTGGTCCACACGCCTCGGCCTCCCAAAGTGCTGGGATTATAGGTGTGAGCCACTGTGCCCGACTCACACATCCTTTTTGTTCTGTTCTCCTCTTTGGGGGCTGTGCAAAATGTTGCTATCAAAGGAAGCATGTTAAAAACCAGAAGTTTTTATAAGAATCTGCTGCTTAACATAATGACGTAAATTTCCCCTGGGTCACCACTATCCATTTTTTCCACTTCAGAAAAATATCTTTCCCCCTTAAGTTTCTGCCTGTGTACCATTTAACCAGCAAACTTTTCACAGATTCTGGGGCTCAGATCGCTTAGTATTACAGGAATCATGAAATCATTAGCTATTACTTTGTTTGACCAACTGTGTAATGTTGTGTTTTTATGTTTGTTTGATTTTGAAAAGCCTCTAGGAACGTATAATCAATTGGAGTTTCCTAGTTTGTCTTTTCCTCTTTGTTTGTGTTAGTAGTTTGGATGGCTGCACACTAGATCATATTTAACGAGGTTATTCCTCGTGGTTTGGGGCTTATTGCTGCACATTTGGTCCCAGACAAGAGCTTGTAAAGCAGGACGTGCAGATACCAGGGGCTTAGGACTTTGGGATATTGTAATGATATGTGTGTGCAAGAGGGACCCAGTCTTGTCCCTGGTTTAAAGCGCAGGGTATATGTAAATCTAAGTTAGGTTTTACAATAAATAGAAGAAAAAGCATTCAACCAGAGACTAGTAAAATATTCAGGAATGCCAAAGATGTTTATGTGCCTGGCACATTGATTTGTATTTTAAAGCACTTTACTCATTGACCAAATTATTTATAAAGCAAAATGTCTGCTTCGATAGTTTTAGGAAGGGCTGGGTTGGAGAGGTAGAGGAAGGAATGTGAGGAGCTGGAAGATATTCAAAGTCTGACGTTTTTTGCTTAAGGACAAAAACTGGCATGTTAGGGAGACAATGGTTGATGTGAGGTTGAATGGTAGTTCTTTTTTTAATCTTTTGGAGATGAAGTCTTGCTCTGTCGCCCAGGCTGGGTGCAACGGCATGATCTCGGCTCACTGCAGCCTCTGCCTCCTGGGTTCAAGTGATAGGCCAGGCTTGTCTTGAACTCCTGACCTCAAGTGATCAGCCTGCCTCAGCCTCCCAAAGCACTGGGATTACAGGCATAAGCTACTCTGCCCGGCCTGAATGGTAGTTCTTGATGAATTATTTTATTTATTGAGTTGAATAAAGTTTGTTTTTGGAGGGTGAATAGTGAAGAAGGAAGATGAGATTACAAATGTCTAAAGTAATTGTGGGATTCCATTTATCCATCACGAAACAATTGATAATAAGTTTTGTTTATTTGTTTGATACTTAACAGCTTAAGAAGTGCTTTTTAAAAAATCAAGTAATTTTCAAAAACGCAATGTGGTAGCTGTTTTATGGATTTGAAAGTCACCGTATGTAGTAGAGCTAGAGTTTTAAAATTTACATTTTCTAAGTTGAGAGTTTTAAAACAAAAACTCTATTATAGCTGTACCATTTTAAGAAAAATGTAAGAAAGAATCGAGTACTGTAAAATTTTATTCTCCTTCCAGTCTCAGATCTTCTACTTGTGTGTTTATTAACCAAAATGCTAGGGCCTCGTCTGTTTCAGACCTATGGGCCGGAGTCAATCAAGGTCAGTATGTTAAAGTACAAAGAAATACTGTACTATAGTTCTGGCGAGCCGGCGCCTTCTCATCCAGTGAGCATGCTGATTTTCACGTGATAACCTCGGGCAGGCCAATACAACCCGGATTTGGGGCCAGAGTCATGGAAAATTTTCCCAATAACAACAGCTCTCTCCAGATAGTATTAATAGCTTGGTATCAGTTCCTCCCGCAGGGAGTAAGCTCCTTCTCCTTCCTGCACCCCTGCCCCTAGGCCTCTGTCTCAGCAAAATGGGTGAGCAGAAGAGTGGAAAGACCAGCTTTGGAGCTCCGTAGCTCTGCCGCTTAACGGCGCCTTTTGGGCAACGTGTGTCACCACTCTGAACCTCATGTTCTCACCTGTAGAATGGGGATAAGGACGCCAGTCCGTTTGGGGTGTTGCAAATATTAAAATAAGAATGCAGAATGCAACACTAAACACCTAGCAGAGGTTTGGCCCTTACTGATTGAGCAGGAAGATTGTAACTGTTATTTCCATTCACAATTGCACTGCACCTTACACTGTCCAAGAAGCCGTTGAGAAACATGACAAAGTCTGCCCTGATCATGAGGAGCCGATCCTGAACAGCTACCTTGCTGCATTGTTTTAGTTTCATCAGTAGTAGTGAAATCAGAGCAGCAAAGAGAAACAGTACCCCTCTGTTAGGTGCTGCATTTTGCCCCTGCTTACACTGGAATCTTGACAATTTGTTTTGCCAAAATAAATCAAAGTAGGGGGAATTCCCATGTTCATCCTCGTACCTTTAGAGTGGTGAGGCTGTGAGGTGAAGAGCAGCAGTTGGTTTTGCCCACATGCGGGCCCAAGAAGATGCTGCCCTACTTGGAGGGTCCTGCAGCCCCCGTGGGGCACATGCTGGGGGAGGGCTATCTCCAGAGACAATTTGGGAAGACATACCTTTCCTCACTTATTAGCAGAGCTGTAGCCCTCATTCCATGGTCTGTGTGGTGCCTGCTTGGCCTCCATTTCTTTTTTTTTTTTTTTTTGAGACAGTCTCGCTCTGTCGCCCAGGCTGGAGTGCAGTGGCGTGATCTCGGCTCACTTCAAGCTCCGCCTCCTGGGTTCACGCCATTCTCCTGCCTCAGCCTTCCAAGTAGCTGGGACTACAGGCGCCTGCCACCACGCCCGGCTAATTTTTTTTGTATGTTTAGTAGACAGGGTTTCACCGTGTTAGCCAGGATGGTCTCAATCTCCTGACCTCGTGATCTGCCTGCCTTGGCCCCCCAAAGTGCAGGGATTACAGGCGTGAGCCATAGTGCCTGGCCCGCTTGGCCTCCATTTCTAAGCAGGATACCCTCTCCGGTGTGGATACCCTCTCCTCAGGGTCTGTGTGACCGTGACGTGGAGTTGAGTTGGGTGTTACGTGGGTGACTTGGCCTTACCTTTCAGCCCCGTTTCCCCTCTGCACATGGCTTCCACCTCCTCTCCTTGACCCCATGGTTGGTTGGGTTGTTGTCCAGGGATCCCAGATATCGCCCATTTGGCATTGGGTCAGCGGGGACTTCTGTGCCAATTCTGCACACACATCTGCATGCCAGGCAAGTGTGGTCTTGTTCTTCAGAGATAAATGGGGCCCAGTGCCCATTCCAGAAGAGGACAGCCCAGCACAAGGCAGCTGGACTCTGGGGCAGCAGGACAGGTTAGGGGTCACCATTCCTGCAGTGGGAGCAGTGGTTGTCCTGGAGATGCCCTTAGAACTGGACCCTCAGGTCAGCTGTGACCTCAGAGTGGGTGCACTGTGGCAAAGCACACTGGATGCTTGGTTTAAGACGGTGAGTTTAATCTGGAGGAAAATGGGAAGACTTTGAATAGGAATAGGTGTGAGCAGAGCTGGATTTTTCAAAACTGGAGACAGGTTGAATGGAGGAAGGAAACTGTAGCAGTGCTCTTGTTTTGAGATGGAGTCTTGCTCTGTCTGCCCAGGCTGGAGTGCAGTGGCGCAGTCTCGGCTCACCGCAACCTGCCAGGTTCAAGCCATCCTCCTGCGTCAGCTTCCTGAGTAGCTGGGACTACAGGTGTGTGCCACCATGCCCGGGTAATTGTGTGTGTGTGTGTGTGTGTTTTTAGTAGAGATGGGGTTTCACCATGTTGGCCAGGCTGGTCCCCAACTCCTGACCTCAGGTGATCCACCCGCCTCAGCCTCCCAAAGTCCTGGGATTGCAGAGGTGAGCCACTGTGCCCGGCCTCATGCTTTTTGTTTTTAACCCCTTTGGCATCCTAATTGTCTCTTGAGATAAATCAACCTATAGTCATCCAAAATTTTTACTTTTAGGAAGTTTGTCTACTTTTTTTTGAGATAGAGTCTCGCTCTGTTGCTCAGGCTGGAGTACAGTACTGCAATCTTGGCTCACTACAGCCTCTGCCTCCAGTGCTCAAGCCATCCTCCCACCTCAGCCTCCTCAGTAGCTGGGACCCACAGGCATGTGCCATCTCACCAGCAGATTTTTGTATTTTTGGTGGAAACAGGGTTTCACCATGTTGCCTAGGCTGGTCTCAAACTCCTGAGCTCAAGCAGTCTACCAACCTCAGTCTCCCAAAGTGCTGGGATTACAGGAGTGAGCTACTGTGCCCAGCCATGGAATTTTTGGGAAAAAAGCTAAACTCTATCCTAGATTCATCTGTTTTTGTTTGATTCTTTGGTGCGGTAGCCCAGTAGTTTTCAGAATGTGCTCTCTGGACCAACGGTGGCCAGGAACTTGTTAGAAACACGATTACCAGACCCAGCCTCAGACCCACTGAGTCAGAAGCTCTGGGGTGGGGCCAGCAATCTGTGTTTCAACAAGGCCACTACATGCGCCTGTCGCCCATTCACGCTTGGGAGCAGCCACTGTGGACAAAGCCTTGTGTACCTCCAGCTTTACTGGACCTTCTGAAAGATGTGAACAGCATCTAGTGCTCCAGAAAGGATTTTATATATTCTAGCACAAATCGACGGAAGTTCTCTCTGATGCGGGGCTCGGCTTCCCTGGTCATGCAAGGTTGAGACTTGGCATCACCACCATTAGGCTCGCCACTCCTTTTCTATTGCCGACACGGCCATGCTATATCTCCAGTGAACTTCTAGGCTTGGCTCTGACGAGTCCCTTCTGCATTGGCTTTCTCTGCCTCCTTGTATCTGGGGTATCTGTTCCCTCATCTGTGTCCTAAAGCATTTCCTCTTTGCCCCTATTTTAAGGTCATAGTAGTTTGTCAAGTATCCAAGCAGATTTGTGGAAAGCCTCTGCCCTGTGCCAAGCACTGGGATACAGGGGAGCCCCCCGGAGGGGTGGGACCCTTGCCACCACAGACCTTAGTGTCTCATGCTGGCAATGGGGAAAAGAGGCAACCAAACCAACTACAAGTAGACTAAACTCTGGAGGTTCTGTGAAGGGTTGTGGGAGTCTGTGAACATCTATTAGGTGTTGTGGCTGGGAAAGGCTTTCTTAGGAAGATGAGAAAACAGTTCACCACTGAGAGATGGGACGCAGGTTTCAGGCACAGGGAGCCATGTGTTCTAGGGTCCTGAGATGCCAATACACTTGATCTGTTGCAGGAAGAAGACCAGGGTGGTTGGAGCATAGTGAACTTGGGGAGCCAAGGGGGCTGACCTGAGAATTGGGCAGATGCCTCGTAACGCCAGGAACTCTCATTGTCTTTATTAGAAGCCGCTGGGGAGCAGAGTGCCCTGGCCTGTGTTTTAAGGTCCTGCTGACTGCCATGGATTGAACGAGGGCAGGCATGGATGTGAGGAGACCTGTGGGAGCCTCTTGCCTTTAGGTGAGAGCGTCCTGCTGAGACACACAGTAACCTGGGCAGAGGTAGAGGTGGTGAGGGGTGGATGGATGGCAGGTGCATCTTGGAGGTAGAACTGATAGAACTTGTAGGTGACTTGAATGTTCCCTGCCATTGTGGAGCTTCTGTCTAATTGGAGAGAGGCTCTTGAGTAATCCACTGACACATGGAAGACTGCAGGTCTGGGGTGAGTCACAGAGTGGGGACAGCCTTGATCCTGTTGACCTGTGATAAGTGATGGTGGATTGGACTCCACTGTGGCAAGTTAAGGAAGGCTTGCTTCGGGAGGTGACTGCTGAACTAAGGTCTAAGAATGGATAGGTATCAAGGACTTGACAAGGGCTAAGAAGGATTGGGGCAGACAGGAGGAGCAGCTTATTGGGGGAAACCCCACTCCCGATATTCAATGTGGGTTCTTTTCTATTTCCCTAAGTGTTGGCTGGTCTGAGAAATAAAGGGAAAGAGTACAAAAGAGAGAGATTATTTAAAGCTGAGTGTCCGGGGGAGACATCACATGTCGGCAGATTCCGTGATGCTCCCTGAGCCGTAAAACCAGCAAGTTTTTATTAGTGATTTTCAAAAGGGGAGGGAGTGTATGAATAGGGTGTGGATCACAGAGATCACATACTTCACAAGGTAATAAAATATCACAAAGTAAATGGAGGCAGGGCAAGATTAACATTGCTAATGAAGTTTCCGCCCGCATTGTCATTGGTAACATCTTATCAGGAGACAGGGTTTAAGAGCAGATAACCGGTCTGACCAAAATTTATTAGGCGGGAATTTCCTCATCCTAATAAGCCTGGGAGCGCTACAGGAGACTGGGGTTTATTTCATTCCTTTGTCTTTGACCGTAAAAGACAGCCACCCCTAAAGCGGCCATTTTAGAGGCCTACCCTCAGGGGCACATTCTCTTTCTCAGGGATGTTCCTTGCTGAGAAAAAGAATTCAGTGATATTTCTATTTGCTTTTGAAAGAAGAGAAATATGGGTGTGTTCTGCCTGGCTCACTGGCAGTCAGAGTTTAAGGTTATCTTCCTTATTCCCTGAACATTGTTGTTATCCTGTTCTTTTTTCGAGGTGCCCAGATTTCATATTGTTCAAGCACACATGCTCTACAAACAATTTACACAATCATCACCAGGTCCTGAGGCGACATATATCCTCCTCAGCTTACGAAGATGACGGGATTAAGAGATTTAAGTAAAGACAGGCATAGGAAATCACAAGGGTATTGATTGGGGAAATGATAAGTGCCCATGAAATCTTCACAATTTATGTTCAGAGATTGCAGTAAAGACAGGCGTAAGAAATTATAAAAGTATTAATTTGGGGAGCTAATAAATGTCCATGAAATCTTCACAATTTATGTTCTTCTGCCATGGCTTCAGCCAGTCCCTCCATTTGGGGTCCCTGACTTCTTGCAACAGCAGCTGGTGCAGAACAGGGCCAGAAGGGCTCATGCAGGCAGGAGGAACAGCAGATGTGAAGAAACGAGAGCACTGATGCTCCAGGCAGGACACGGGGGCCACTTGCACCACAGTGGTAATGAAGTGGGTGGAGAGAAGTGAATGGATTCAACAGAGACATAAGGCACAATGGAGATGGATTAGATACGGAGCATGGGGAGTGGAGGGCATTGAGGAGATCCCAGGGTTTCTGGTCTGTGGACTGACTGGGTTGCAGTGCCATCTCTGAGACAGGAGTGTTAGCTTGATCCAGTGTTATGAGTTTAAAAATGCTACCAAGGTAGGCATGGTGGCCTGTGTCTATAATCTTAGCTATCTGGAGGCTGAGGCAGGAGGATTGCCTGAGCCCAGGAGTCCAGCCTGGGCAACGTAGTGAAACCTTGTCTTTAAAAAAAATTAATGAATGAGCTAAAATGCTACCTGGAAGAAAAATTGTGCAACTAAAGATGACCCTATTTCTTCTCATTGCCTGTTTCTCCCCCTAATCCTGTGCCGTTGCTGTCCTGACGGCTTGAGGTAGTACATCTGTAGGGTCATAAGTAACTTGTTGATTAAATATTTACATATGGAGATTTTCCTTTTTCTCCCAAGGTGGAGAATGATATTTATAGTTAGAGATCATTTCAAGTTTATAATTGTGGTCTGATTTTTTTTTTTTTTTTTTTTTTTTTTGAGACTGAGTCTCACTCTGTTTCCTAGGCTAGAGTGCAGTGACGAGATCTCAGCTCACTGCAACCTCTGCCTCCTGGGTTCAGGCGATTCTCATGCCTCAGCCTCCTGAGTAGCTGGGATTACAGGCACCTGCCATCATGTCTGGCTAATTTTTGTATTTTTAGTAGAGATAGGGTTTCACCATGTTGGCCAGGCTGGTCTCAAACTCCTGACCTCAAGTGATCTGCCTGGCTCGGCCTCCCAAAGTGGTGGGCTTATAGGCTTGAGCCACTGTGCCAGGCCTTGGTCTAAAATATATATATATTTTTTTCTTTTTTGAGACAGAGTTTCACTCTTGTTGCCCAGGCTGGAGTGCAATGGCGTGATCTTGGCTCACTGCAACCTCCACCTCCTGGGTTCAAATGATTCTCCTACCTCAGCCTCCCAAGTAGCTAGGATTACAGGTGCCCACCACCATGCCCTGCTATTTTTTGTATTTTTAGTAGAGACAGGATTTCACCATGTTGGCCAGGCTGGTTTTGAACTCCTGACCTTGTGATCTGCCCACCTTGGCCTCCCGAAGTGCTGGAATCACAGACACGAGCCACCGTGCCCGGCTGGTCTAACATTTTTAATGTTACTTTTTTTTCTCCTTCCAGGCTGGAGTGCAGTGGCATAGTCTCGGCTCACTGCAGCCTCGACCTCCTGGACTCAAGCGATCCTCCCACTTCAGCCACCCAAGTAGCTGAGCCTACTGGCATGCCCTACCACACCTGGCTAATTTTTATATTTTTTTTTTTGTGGAGACGAGATTTCACCATCTTTCCCAGGCTGATCTCAAACTCCTGGGCTCAAGCCATCTGCCTGCCTCGGCCTCCCAGTGTGCTAGGATTTCAGGCATGTGCCACTATGACCAGCAATATTACCTTTTAGATGAATTTTGAACATAACAATTTAAAAAAAGTAGGCTAGCGCCGGGTACAGTGGCTCATGCCTGTAATCCTAGCACTTTGGGAGGCTGAGGTGGGCAGATCACTTGAGGTCAGAAGTTCTAGACCAGCCTGACCAACATGGTGAAACACTGTCTCTACTAAAAATATAAATAGTAGCCAGGCGTGGTGACACATAACCTGTAATCCCAGCTACTTGGGAGGCTGAGGCAGGAGAATTGCTTAAACCCAAGAGGTGGAGGTTACAGTGAGCTGAGATCGCACCACTGCACTCCAGCCCGGGTGACAGAGCAAGACTCCATCTCAAAAAATGAAAAATAGGCCAGGCACCATGGCTCATGCCCGTAGTCCCAACACTTTGGGATGCTGAGCTGGGCAGATCGCTGGAGACTAGGAGTTTGAGACCAGCCTGGCCAACATGGCAAAACCCTGTCTCTAGTGAAAATACAAAAATTAGCTGGGTGTGATAGTGCATGCCTGTAATCTCAGCCACCTAGGACGCTGAAGCACAAGAATAGCTTGTAACTGGGAGGCGGAGGTTCCAGTGACCTGAGGTCACACCACCCACTCCAGCCTGGGTGACAGAGCAAGACTGTCTCAGAAAAATTTGTAGAAATACCCCAAATCAGATTTCATTCATTCAGTTTCAGTTGAACACATATAGTCTTTTAATTAAAAAAAAAAAATCTAGAGCAAGATCATTAGCTTTTTCAAACAATTTCTAGTTCAACTTGCACATGTTTGCACCTGATTGCCAAGTGCCAAGGTCTGAGCGATCTCACATGGGAAGAAGATGCCTTCTGGAAACTGTGTAATCATGTGCCGTGGTGACTAAACAAGCACCTGGTGTGCTGTCCATTTGCTCTTGCTCGGCAAGTCAGATTAAGGCTGAGGTGCAGTTTCCACATACAGCAGCATTTTACGTCTTTCTCCCATGTTATTGGTGGTTTCATAATAGCATGCCTATTGTACTTTATGATCGACTGAGCCATGGGGAAATTGCACATCCTCCATCTGCCCGTTCCTTAATCTCCTTGAGCCTCGGTTATCATCCGTAAAGAGGAGGAGACGATATTTAACAATCGGGTGCCTCATAGTGTGACCGCGAAGAGCAAATCTGAGATCTCTGTAAGGTACTTATAGTACCTAGAATGTAGGTCTCAGTAAATATCTGATATGACTCTTGTATCCCATATACTCTGCTGGGGCCGTGCAGATTTTGTGGGGGCTGATGTCACCATGTCAGTAAGGGATTTGAACTTTAGAGAATTAAGTTGTCTCACCAAGTCACGTAGAGCGGGGATCGCTTCTAACGGAAGCCCATCTTCTCCCTCTCTGCTCTCTTGCCTTTTGACACTTGTGACATTTTATCTAAACAAGTTTTGTGACCTTCCTGAACAAAACAGGTTGTTTTAGGATGGGGCGGGGTTTCCGGACACCTGTACTGTTCAACACTTGCACTGTGTAAGAACATACACTGATATGGCACTTACCCATCCAGTCCCTGTTAGTGGGAAGCTGCTACGTGTGTACAGAATGACTAAACCAGACTTTTTTATTTGACCCTGTTTGCTACAAACGTAATCGAATAATTGGGGCCTGGCAGATTGGAAGCAATGGAAACAAAATATTTCAATCCAGTACTCTTGTGAGCAGCAGCATTTCACAGAGCCAGAAATAATTTCGCCTGTAGAGCTTATTAAGAAGCGCAATGTTCTTTATGCGTAACTTTAGTTCTGTTAGAGCCAAGAAAATAAAAGTCAAGGCTGAAGTATAAGGAAATGAATAAGATACATGGAGGCTGGTGAGATCTGGAATAAAAAAATATTTACATAGGAGTTCAGCTTTGATTTTATATTGTCACAAATTGGTACCAGATGCCTGCATTTCAGACAGACTCCTGAGCCGATCCCAGAGTGTGAGTTGGGAAGCAAATCACTTTGCCATTTGGAACGCCGATTGATATTTTAGGAGTTTCTTTTTGTTTTCAAAGGGAAAATAATGCATATTACAGACCTAGAAAACAGAACTTTTATAAATGGCAATTAACAGAAGATGCCCAAGGGAGGAAGTCTCCAGTTTCTTTTTATAACCCTGGCAAAAGTATTGGAGGTGACATTTTATTAGCATTGGCATCTCCCGCTTTCACTGGGAGCTAGTTCAGCCTTGTGTAGCTGTGTCCAGAGCTGGTAGCTTCATTTCCATTTTCCTTCAACCCCAGGGAGAAACACAAGCGTATTTCTGTCTGGGGCAGCAGGACCTCATGTGGTCTCCACGTGGCAGGATCCCAGAATCTCGGGGTGGCGGTACACATTTTCCCCTATGGCTTTAAGAAAATAGCTTTTTCATTTTGAGTCTTAGGTTTGGTCTCAACAGTGCTTGCTTAGGCTCCAGGCTGTTTTTCTTGCTGGTGTTCGAATGACTCATAAAATGAGCTTGGAGTGGTCTGACGCCTCTGCCTCCTTCCTTGAATGCTTTCTAAGAGGGGTTGCCATGTAAGAATATATGCTGATTTTCCCCACGTAAGCTGTCAGAGGATCGCCTGGGTGACCCAGAAAACTGAGTCTGGGTTTTTGGCTTCCACCTTTGGATGCTGATGGTCTTTTGTTGGGAATCGCTCTCTGAGGCTCAGCCTGGAAAAGCGGGATGTCAGTCCTGATGTGGGCCAGCAGCGGGGCTGGAGGGTGGTGTGAGTGGCGTGAGGTCATCTGGAACAGAGGGGGCTCCATGGAGGGTCCTCCAGCCCCCAAGACCAGCCTTGGTATTTCCTACAGGGGCTGGGCCGTAGGCTCTCACATGGATGACAAGGAGCCGTGGAGGCCCTGGGAGGTAAGCCTGCCGTGTGCTTCTGAGCTCCATGGACCTTGGATGGAAGGACGAGAGCCCTTGTCTCTGCTCTCTGGGTTGATGCTGGCCAAAGGCTGCTTGGCTGTGAAAGGGAGGGAGACCTGGGGGCCCAGCGGGCACCAAGATTGTGTGTTTCCTCTTTCGCTTCAGGACCCCTGGATGTCAGTGCCTGTGCTTTGTCCTCCTACGGTAGCTGCCTCTACTCTGAGGGAGTGAATGTTCATTATACAGCTTTTAGCTAATATAGTCAAATCTCATTACTCCCAGTAGTTTGTTTTATAAAGTTGCTGCAAGCACTGGATTAGGAAATACTAATCCGTTGCTCCTGAGGCAAATACATGGGTAGCTATGTTCCTGTGAGCCTCTGGTCACACATTTCCATCATCCAATCAATGCATACCTTGTTCTAGGTGCATTTCCATTTAAAGACACCTAATTTAATATATATATTGTTGATTCTTCATTGAGCTCACGAACAGTGGCACTGTAACTCACGCCTGAATAAAGCTTCTTGAACATGTATTTTCTCTGTAAGGCACGCTGCAGCCTGCTTCTGCTTAGGAATGCGAGACAGCACTTCAGCACTGTGCTTGGGACCCTTTTAAACAGCGAAATCACCAACAAAAAGCACAAAAGTGCAAAAAATATGGCACTAACATGCTAAGAAAAGGACAAGAATGAGCTGAAAGAAGGCATGTAGCCTTGGTCACCTCAGGTGGGAATCTGTGTCGGGTGACTCAAATTTTTTGCCACTTTGCACACACTCATGTCAGCGAAATGACTGTGAAAGTGCCATGAGTGTCCATTTTGGGGTTACAAATAAATTTTAGCAAGTAGGGACCGGCTCAGTAGCTCGCACCTGTAATCCCAGTACTTTGGGAGGCTGAGGCAGGAGGATCACTTGAGCCTGGGAGTTGGAGACCAGCCTGGGCAACATGGCTTAGTCCCATCTCTATTTTACTTAAAAATAGATATGTGTTAAAAATACTTGAGCAGGTAGGCAAATCTGCAAATACAGAAATTGGGGTTAATAAGGATCAGTTATACTTTATCCAGGTGGTCAAGCGCTTACTGTATGCTGGGGGGGCTTCTGTAGATTGGGGGTTCCTAGAAAGAGTCTGCTTTCTCTTTTACAAAGACCTGCCTCAGCCAGTCTCATTTATTCCTCGCAATATGCTTGAGGTGGGAAGGGCTGCCTCTCTGTCCTCTTCCCTGTTGATCAGGAAGCCAAGAATCAGAGAGTTAATGTGAGCCAGGCTTATGGCAGAAGGAAAGTGGAATCTTTCAGGCTCTGAAGGCCTCTTCCTTCTCACCTGGCTGTGCTGGCAAGATAGGACGAGTGCCTTAAATGATGGAATTTAAATGCTGACATCATACTTTAATACTGTTTAAAAAGTTATCTCTTCCTAGTAATTTGTATATGATTTAATTAGATGAAAAGCAGCGTAGTAAACCAGGCATAGTGACACGTGCTTATAGTCCCAGCTACTCTGAAAGCTGAGGTGGGAGGATCGCTATTCTCCAACCTGGGCAACAGAGCGAGACCCTGTCTCAAAAAATAAACTGCAGCATAGGATTGTGATTTGGAGTGTAAATCCTGGAGCCACCCTTCCCAGGTTTGAATCCTAGCTTTGCTATTCTCCACTTTGGGCAATTTTTAAATAAAGTAAAACATTTCCGATCCTTGGTTTCCTTAATTGTAAATAAAAATAGTAATAACAGCCAGGCTCAGTGGCTCATGCCTGTAATCCCAGCACTTTGGGAGGCTGAGGCAGGTGGACCACTTGAGCCCAGGAGTTTGAGACCAGCCTGGGCAACATGGAAAGACCCCATCTCTATGTAAAAAAAAAAAAAAATTAGCTGGGTGTGGTGGTATGCTCCTATAGTCCCAGCTACTCTGGAGGCCGAAGTGGGAGGACTGCTTGAGCCTAGCAGGTCAAGGCTGCAGTGAGCTGTGTTTGCGTCACTGCACTCCACCCTGGGCATCAGAGCAAGACCCTTTCTCAAAAAAATGGTAACACCAAACATTTGAGGTTAATGTGAGACCTAATTTATATTTAGTGCTTGAATCCATGCCCGGCACCCTGTAGCGTGTAGACCTTCTATGTATTTCAACCATGGTTATCAGTTAGTGTGATTGGTACTTGGGAAATGTATGTTGAGTCCATCCGTGATGACCCCAAATAAATTAGGAAAATATATAGTACAGCTGTCATTGCACCGTATACAGCCAGTAACGGATTTTGTAATTTCCAGTTCTTTTCATCTGTTTCAGTTACATAGTTTGGGCCTGGAAAGTGTTTTGGAGCTTTATTTATCCAGTTTAACTGTCAGCAGTGAGCAGATTAAATAGACCTTTGTCAAAGTCTGTGTCATTTTCGATGAGTAGACAGCTAAGCTAATGAACAGATATTTGTGGGCACCTGTTGGGTTGAGTAGTCCCTGCCTTGAACGCGTGAGAATTTAAGGAACAGAAGATGAGATATAAAGAGATGCCGCAAAGCAGTGTAATTGAGTGAAGAACAAATGACCATGCCACCCCCAAAGCACTATCTCAGTGGCCACTAAAGTGTGTTTAAAACTGCCCATTTCCCTTCCTTTCCTTCTGCTACCCAGCATCTGGTAGAGATGCTAGTAAACAGCAGTCACGTGCCCCACTGGGTTAGTGTGTGTTTGTTTTTGAGACAGGCTATCATTCAGTTGTGCAGGCTTGAGTGCAGTGGCCCTATCTCGACTCACTGTAACTGCCCCCTCTTGGGTTCAAGCAATTCTCCTGCCTCAGGCTCCTGAGTAGCTGGGATTACAGTTGTGCACCACCAAACCCGGTTAATTTTTGTATTTTTAGTAGAGAAAGAGTTTTGCCATGTTGGCCAGGCTGCTCTCGAACTCCTGGCCTCAAGCGATCGAACTGCCTTGGCCTCCCAAAGTTTTGGGATTACAGGCGTGAGCCACCTTACCCGGCCTGGTCAGGGTCTTAGAATCTTCTAGGCTGGGAACAGGAGGTGGAGCGGTGGTTCTGTTACTTTCCTTTTTTTTTTTTTTTTTTTGAGACGGAGTCTCGCTCTGTCGCCCAGGCTGGAGTGCTGTGGCGCAATCTCGGCTCACTGCAAGCTCCGCCTCCCGGGTTCACACCGTTCTCCTGCCTCAGCCTCCCGAGTAGCTGGGACTACAGGCGCCCGCCACTGCGCCCGGCTAATTTTTTCTATTTTTAGTAGAGACGGGGTTTCACCATGGTCTCGATCTCCTGACCTTGTGATCCGCCCTTACAAAAAAAATTGCAGCCCAAAGTTCCTATTAATATTTGCCCTGCTGTCTTCGTATTAAGCTTGGCTGCGCCTAAGCTGCTCGCACTGATAATGTAAGCTTGCTGAAGTACTGTTGTTAGGAAACTGTTTTCTTGAGAGAAAAGGGCACCTTTCCTATAAACGCGTGCTTTGTGACATGTTTTAAGTAGACCTTTTACCCTAGATGATGTTTTCTACCATATAAACTTTTTATCAGTGAACAAGTGATTCTTCTGTGCCTGTGTTTATTCTGCCCAAGGCAGTGGTACGAGATACACTGCTAAATAGATTCCAGTCAGATGATCTCAACTGTGTGAGCTTATAAAAGACAGCTGTTTAAGTTTAAAATTAATAATTAACACACATGCACAGATAAAAGTTGTTGCTCCTAGCAAGATTAAAATTAGTCTGCAGTTGCAGAAGCTCTTTATATCTTCCTCCAAAGAATTTTATTGTTGTGTTTTATTTTTTCCATTTCCTCTAAAGATAAAAATTCAGGTAGAGAAAATGATAAATTGATTTTCTTTCTTTCTTTCTTTCTTTTTTTTTTTGAGACGGAGTCTCGCTATGTCTCCCAGGCTGGAGTGCAGTGGCGTGATCTCAGCTCACCACAAGCTCCGCCTCCTGGATTCACGCCATTCTCCTGCCTCAGCCTCCCGAGTAGCTGGGACTACAGGCACCTGCCACTGCACCCGGCTAATTTCTTTTTGTATTTTTAGTAGAGACGGGGTTTCACCGTGTTAGCCAGGATGATCTCGATCTCCTGACCTCGTGATCCGCCCGCCTCGGCCTCCCAAAGTGCTGGGATTACAGACATGAGCCACCGCGCTCGGCCTCTTTCTTTTTTCTTAACTTATTGGCAAGTTACACCGTTAAGATGGTAGGGCTCTTGTCTGTCCGAAGAATCATAAGGTAACACTTGTCTATAGCTACTTTGAAATTACCTAAATAAAATAAAATTATCCCAAGCAAGAACTTTCCTTTTTTTTTTTTGAGATGGAGTCTCACACTGTCGCCCAGGCTGGGATGCAGTCGTGCAATCTCTGCTCACTGCAACCTCCACCTGCCGGGTTCAAGTGATTCTCCTGCCTCAGCCTCCCAAATAGCTGGGATTACAGGCAACCTCCACCACGCCTGGCTGATTTTTTGTGTTTTTAGTACAGACGGGGTTTCACCATGTTGGCCAGGCTGGTCTTGAACTCCTAACCTCGTGATCTGCCCACCTCGGCCCCCCAAAGTGCTGGGATTACAGGCATGAGCCCTGTGCCCGGCCTTCAAGCAAGAACTTTCACAAAGATGTGTTGGTTATTTATTTTTTAGTTTTTATTTTTTATGTTTTGAGATGAAGTCTCGCACTGTCACCCAGGCTGGTGTGCAACAGCACGATCTCAGCTGGCTGCAACCTCTGCCTCCTGGTTCAAGCAATTCTTCTGCCTCAGTCTCCGGAGCAGCTAGGATTACAGGCACCCGCCACCACGCCCAGCTAATTTTTTGTATTTTTAGTAGAGATGGGGTTTCACTATGTTGGCCAGACTGGTCTCAAACTCCTGACCTCATGATCTGCCCACCTCAGCCTCCCAAAGTACTGGGATTACAGGCATGAGCCGCCGCGCCCAGCTGTGTTGATTTTCAAATAGCTATTTTGGTAGGTGATGGATTAGTAGAGTCTTTAATTTAGCAATGGAAAACACACGGGCAGTTTTGTCTTCTGCAAGGCTCTGCCTCACGGCCTGCCCACTGGTCCCGGGTCCCTTCCTGAAGGGACCTTGAGCATGTCTGTTGTTGGAGGTTATTCCAGCAGAAGGCCCAGCCTGGGGGGAGGTGATCATGGTCGTTTTGCCCTAAACTGTTCCCTGATGTACTTTGCAGGGGTCCACATGTTCTATCTGGTCTTTATTCTGAAACTGCCCTGCGTGGGAGGGATTTTTAAATAAAAACTGGCCTACAGACTGTGATAAAAGTCTCACTTTGACAGTGTCAAAAACAGCCTGGGTGCGTGGCTCACGCCTGTAATCCCAGCACTTTGGGAGGCCGAGGCGGGCGGATCACTTGAGGTCAGGAGTTAGAGACCACTCTGGACAACATAGTGAAACCCCGTCTCTACTAAAATACAAAAATTAGCCAGGCGTGGTTTCACATGCCTGTAGTCCCAGCTACTCAAGAGGCTGGGGTACAAGAATCACTTGAACCCAGGAGGCAAAGGTTGTAGTGAACCAAGATCATGCCATTGCACTGTAGCCTGGGTGACACAGTGAGACTCAAAAAAAAAAGAGAAGAAAATGTAAAAACAACTGGCATGGTGGCTTACACCTGTAATCCCAGTGCTTTGGGAGGTCCAGGAGGAAGGATCACTTGAGCCCAGGAGTGAGGCTGCAGTGAGCTATGATCACCACTGCACTCCAGCCTGGGTCACAGAGGGAGACTCTGTTTCTAAAAATAAATGAATGAAGTGAGAGAGGAAGAGAAAGAAAGAAAATATTAAAAAACAACTCTCTTTATCATGCTTTGCCTTTCTTCCTTCTCCTGAAACACTTTACTGGTGTTTTGTGGGTGCTGTGTTTCAGAAAGAATTGTATCTAAATTACAGCTGTGTTAAAAGTGATTGACAATTAAAAAGTAGTGAATCAAGTCATCTGTGATCACATCACTGCTGAATTCTGGTGCCCTGACTCCCAGGGTGGGCTCCCACTTTCTTGCATCCCTCCCTCCCATGGTTCTGAACACACACTGTGTGACCAGCACTGTACGAAAGCACGTGAGATGAACATCAGCTGTGTTCCCATGGAGTTTGAGGACTTAGTATGTATCTGCATTTATGTATATTTCTTTTAAAAATGATAATCGGGGCCGGGCACAGTGGCTCATGCTTGTAATCCCAGCACTTAGGGAGGCCGAGGCAGGAGGATCACGAAGTCAGGAGATCAAGACTATCCTGACTAGTATGGTAAAACCCCGTCTCTACTAAAAATATATATAAAAAAAAAATTAGCCGGGCGTGGTGGCGGGCACCTGCAATCCCAGCTACTTAGGAGAATGAGGCAGGGAAATTCCTTGAACCCGGGAGGCAGAGGTTGCAGTGAGCTGAGATTGCGCCATTGCACTCCAGCCTGGGCAACAAGTGCAAAACTCGGTCTCAAAAAAACAACAAAAAAAGAGAATCATGCTTTATGTGTGTTTATGAATTGTTTCTTTTTCACGTAAGGCAAAAAGGACCACAATTTTAAAGTACCGAGAAAACTGCAAGAAATTGTAAGAAAGTTTTTATAGTATAGAATAAAATGCTATGTTTTCTTTAAGCAAGACATTCATTGTTAGCTTAGACAGCCAGCTGTTTGATGTCCTGATGTCGTTCTTTAAACTTAGGCAGCTGAAGGGAGGCATATATCTCACAGTACCTGACCATGCTTTTCATTCAGTTCATTCTTTTGGGACATGTTTATCCAGCATACACCATGTGCTGGGGGGGCGGTGGGCATAGAGGGTTGAACCAGATATCCTTGGTTTTCACCTTAAGGGAACTTACAGTCCTTGTAGGTGACAAACAAAAATACGGGTAAAGTTGTGTTAAGTGCCCTGGAAGAAAAGAACGTGCATTACAAAACAACAACAGAGGAGGGAAGAACAGGCAGGTGGGGTCAGGGAAGGCTTCTTGGAGGTGGTGTCTTAGGCTGCCAGAGGAGAAGCCACCAGCACATGAGGACTGGGTAGGAAAGAGTTCCAGGTAGAGGTAGCTGCGCTGTGTTCCAAGGCCTTCCTCTGGGGAAGAAGCCAGTGTGGCTGAGGAGTATAAGCAGCGGGGAGAGGGAGGCAAGCCTTTTCATGCCCTGTGGACTTCAGGGATTTGTATTTCATAGTATGAGAAGATAATGGGTTTGAAGGACAGAGCAACAAGGTAGAGTTAACTCATTCTGGCTGCTCAGGAGACCAGGCAGGAGAGACGATGGCAGCTTGGGCTGGTGGGCAGGTATGTGAAGGATTCAGGTGTATTTCAGAAACAGACAACAGTCCTTGGTGATAGACTGAAGGTGTCTGTGTTGTGGGGTGCAGGGTGGTGGAAAAAGGACTCCTGGGTTTGTGACTTGGCTTCTTGGAGATACTGGTACCATGGAGATGGGGCAGTTTGAGGGGGGCTGGCTTAATATGGAGGAGGAGGAGCAAGAAGAAGAGGTTGAGTTTGGCGGTGAAGTTTGAGCTGCCTGTGAGGATGCCACGTGCAGATTTAAGGAAGGCACTTGGCTACATGGGATGCTGGAGCTTCAGAGCGAGGTGGATTGGAAAAGCAGGTTTAGGTACCATCAGTATGTAGATGATGTTCAAAGCCAAAGGTGGGGAGGAAATCGCCCAGGGAGTGGGGACGGAGAGATGAGAAAAGTCCTACCTGGAGGGTCTTCCTTATCAAGAGGTTGAGTAGAAGAGCACCTAGCAACAAAACCAGGACAGGGTAGCCTGGATGTGGGAGGAAAAGCAGGCACAGGGTGCTGTCAGGAAAGCCTGGGGACTGAGAGAAAGGATGGAAGAGGGACTAAGGAGAGGATTGGAGGAGAGAGAAGAAAGTGTAAGTAGCATTTTGGGAGCATGGAGAGGGAGTGGATACAGAAATGTAGCAGGCTGGCAGGCACTGAGGAGTGGCCATCTTTAACTGGTGAGCATGGATTTATAGTGACATGAAACTGCTTGACTCTGTGGTCATTTAACACCAGGAAGAGGGTTATGGTTATTTAGTGCAGGGAGTTCCTTGGGGTGGAAGGCTTGATAAAGGGAAACCTTCCTTCCCTGCATGGAGGAGCATGGCTCTCCCAAATAGCTTTTGCTGTATAAATGTTTTTGTTCATTAGTATTTTCAAAGTAAGAGTTTAAAAAATATTGACATACGTAATCTGTATAACAGCCTATAAGGTAGGCCCTGTTATCTCCATTCTACTGATGGGCAAACTGAGGCACAGACAAGTTATCGAACTTATTTAAAATCCCAGGACTGAGAAGTTATGTGGGTTCCAGGATCAGGTTCCTGACTACGGTGCCATGCTGCGCTTAGGACTCTGTGGCCACGGTAGGGATCTTTCATTACACTCCTTTGTAAAGAGGTATAAATTGTTTCAAAAGCTTAATGCAGTTCAAAATATCACTTTCCCCTGAAGTATCTAAAGGCTCTTTTATTATGTAGCACCCAGAGACAGCATCAGTGATTAATTTCACTTTGCAAGTTAGGATTCAGCTAGCTCTCCGTAGCCTGCAGAGTGTCGTCATCTGGAGCAAGTGTGTTCATCTTTGTTTGTCCCTCCTCATGTCGATGTGGGCCAGCGCCCATCATCACACAGCCTGCAGCCTGACCTGATGGTGTCCTCCCAGGACCCCACCATTAGCCCCCAGTGTAGGGCCACGTATAGGCACGCCAGCCAGTGTGTTCCTTGGTATTTTTTTTAAGTATCTAGGCCCATGTTATCAGTTACACAAGTGGAAATGCGATTCTTTTCCTGTGTTAGGTGTAACCAAAGACCACACTCCCACTGAAAGACAGGCATGATGTGATGTCAGGAAAAGGGATTTCTGTGTGCCAGAAACTGCTCCATGCATCCGCAAATCAAACTGAGCAGAGAATACAGACCACCACACTAAAGCTTCTTTTTTTTTTTTTTTTTTTTTTGCGGGATAATTTTTTCTTATTTTAAAAATTTTTGATGAAACATATCAAAACTTATCTTTGATATGTTGTGATGAAACCTATAAAAATTTATTTCTTAACTATTTATTTATTTTTTTGAGACGAAGTCTCGCGTTGCCTCCCAGGCTGAAGTGTGATGGCATGATCTTGGCTCACTGCAACCTCTGCCTCCTGGGTTCCAGTGATTCTCTTGCCTCAGTCTCCTGAGTAGCTGGGATTACAGGCTCACACCGCCATACCCAGCTAGTTTTTTTGTAGTTTTAGTAGAGACAGGGTTTCACCATGTTGGCCAGACTGGTCTTGAACTCCCAACCTCAGGTGATTCCCCCCATCTTGGCCTCCCAAAGTGCTGGGATTACAGGCATGAGCCACCGTGTCCGGCCTTAACTATTTTAACCATTTTTTTCTCTTCTTTTTTAGAGACAGAGTCTTACTCTGCTTCCTGGGCTAGAGTGCAGTGGTGAGTGATCATAGCTCATTGCAGCCTCGAACTCCTGGACTCAAGCAATCCTCCCAAGTAGCTAGGACGGCAAGTGCATGCCATCACACCCAGCTAATTTTTTAATTTTAATTTTTAATTTTTTTATAGAGAAAAGGATCTCACTGTGTTGCTTAGGCTGGTCTCAAACTCCTGGCCTCGAGCAGTTCTCCCATCTTGGCCTCCCAAAGCACCAAAATTACAGGCACAAGCCACTGTGACTGGCCCTTTTAACCATTTTAAGTGTACAGTTCATAGTGTTGAATACATTCACATTGCTGTGCATCCACTCTCCAGAACCCTTTCATCTTACAAAACTGAAACTCTGTGCCAGTTAAATAGCCCCCTATTCCCCTGCCCCCCAAGTCCCTGACCACCGTTCTACTTTCTGTTGCTATGAAATTGACTACTGGAGGTACCTCATCTAAGTGGAATCATACAGAGTTTGTCCTTTGTAACTGGCTTATTTCACTTAGCATAATGTCCTCCATATTGTAGCATACATCAGAATGTCCTTCCTTTCCAGGGATGAATATTATCCCATTATTTGTGTATGCCCTCCTTCGCTTATTCGTTCATCCTTCGATGGACACTTGGTTGCTTCACCTTTTCAGCTCTTGTGAATAATGCTGCTATGAGCATAGATGCACAATGTGCTAAAACTTGTCCTCCTCTCCCCCATCTATCAGAAAGCAATCTCTTGTGTACGGGTGAGTTACAAAGGGAAAGGGACGGCTGACTTGAATGCAGGATTCCTTCATCAAACATGATGCCTGGATACCCGCATTTCAAGGGAAATGAGTGATTTTCTGTGTACAGGAAAGAAGCTATTCTAGGAGGGTGTGGGTGTGCAGGCAATGACCAAGAAGTTACTAAATTACAAGTAGTCATCTTATTAATCTTTTATTCTGTTTCTTGCCCTTCTACCTATTATGTTCGATGATGTTGTCAACTGATTCTTTAATACTACCCAGAATACCATAAGAGTATACATATATACGTATTTATATCTCTATGTATAATATGAATGCAGCTTTTTTTTTTTTTTTTGAGACAGGGTTTCACTCTTGTTGCCCAGGCTGGAGTGCAATGGGTACAATCTTGGCTTACTGCAACCTCTGCCTCATGGGTTCAAGTGATTCTCCTGCCTCAGCCCTCCCGAGTAGCTGGGACTACAGGCACTCGCCACCGTGCCTGGCTATTTTTGTATTTTTAGTAGAGACGGGGTTTCACTGTGTTGGCCAGGCTGGTCTTGAACTCCTGACCTCAGGTGATCCGCCCGCCTCGGCCTCCCAAAGTGTTGGGATTACAGGCATGAGCTACCGCTCCTGGCCAACGTTTTTTAAACTATGTAGTTTTTTCTTTCTCTGGTAACAAAAAGGAATACTTGCATGAAACATTTAGCAAAAATAACAGAAATTCAAATTACGCATAAACCTACCACCCAGAGATGACCAGTTAATGTTTTAGTGTAAGACATGCACACACATGGGTGGGTTAGGCTCTGTCAGTTATAATTTTTTATGGCATATATATATATATATATTTAGTGTTCTTAAAATTAGAGATCAAACAGCATGTACTATTTTATCAGTGTCGTTTCTTCACTAACTCATACATTACAAGCATCCTCCCTCGTTGTCAGACCCCATTCTGCAGGTGACCATGAGTGCAAAGAACTCCATTCATAGGAGCAGACAAAATTCCCAGGGTGGCTTCTCATCAGAAGTTGGGGTGTCTTGCAGTTTCTGTGATGTGCGTGATTTCTCCGCTGAAGGTTGTAACAGAGGAGGAAGGGTGGCATTTCCCCCGTTTTATAGCAAAACGAGCAAGGAGTGGAGGCCAGCTCTGAACGACTTATCCAGGACGAGGGGAAGCTGGAAATAGCAACCGGATCACTCACTCACTGCCTTGTGCTTCATTCACTTGATAAAACTAATCTCAAGATCATCATCAGCGGAAATTATTTCCCCTAATCTCCTGGGAGTGTGCTTTAATATTTTTATGTTTGCTTAATGGTTATTTCAATTCTGCATTTTTAAAAATTAAATTTAAAAAAAAAAAAAAGAAAACTTTCCAGGCTGCTTTGGGAGACTTCCTGGATTTTTCGTCATGTGGCTGGAGGAACTCGGCCCCTCAGGCTCTTCACCTCCCCCATGGAGAATGATCAGGCTCCCTAGGGTCCAGCTGCAGGCCAGTTTTTTCAAAAGCTGTTTGGAAATTCAAGGTCTGTTTCACCAGATGCCTCTTTTTGCAGTTTCATTAGCTCATTCAAAATATACTGTGAAAGGCTAACAAGATGGCATCCATATGGAAATCATATTAGTTAGATTCTGTTGCTTATGATTTGTGTGGTGTTGATTAGGTGCTAATTATTTGGGGGGATTGGGGGGAGTACCTTGTACTTTGGTTTGTTCAGACATTCAACAGCGTTTGCTGTGCACCTAATATGAGTTACAGCCCTGGACCTAAGGAGCTCCTAAATCAAGAGGGAGAGCCAGACAAGAAAATCCACCTGACAGTGCCAGGCTACAACAGAGTGAAGCCTAGGAGGCCATGGGAGCAAGGAGGGGTCTGTGAGCAAGGAGGGGTGAGTGGGAAGCAGTGGTTCCAAGCCAGACTTGCTGCAGGTCGTTGGGGACCTTGGCAGGTAGCTCTGCCTCATTGGAGGGAAGGGGCAGATGTTTGGGGGAGGGGCCCTAGATTGGCCTGGAAGGAGACAGGGTGTGCAGACCCTCGCGCCCTTCGGTTCATGCACACACTTAAATGCAGCAGTCAGGTTGCTGTAATGCCACGGAGCTGAGCTGAGCTGACGGCTCTCAAAGTGATGCCAGCAGCTGTGTGGGCAGGACTGGTGGGAACTCCCGGGACTGACCCTTCTCCTTTCATGCTGGAGGCCCCTCAGGGCGATCTGAGGGCAACTCCAACCCTGGGGTAGCTGATGGGATGGACACTAGTTTGCCCTTTCAGAGTAGGGAAAAAGCAGGCGTGGAATTTGCACACCCATGTTCATAGCAGCATTAGTCACAATAGCCAAAAGGTGGGAGCAGTCTAAAGTATTCGCTGAGGAATGAATGGATACACGAAAATGAGGTATACACCCTCAACGGAGTATCATTTAGCCTTGAAAAGTAAAGAAATTCTGACACGTGCAGCAGCACGGGTGAACCCTGGAAACCTGCTGAGTGAAACGAGCCAGTAACAGAAGGACAAATAGTGTATGCCTCCACTTCTGTGAGCGGAATCTGCTGTGAGTCAAATTCATAAAGACAGAAAGCAGAATAGTCGCCGCTGGGAATGAGGGCGGGGAAATGGGGAGTGGTGTTCATTAGGTGCAGAGTTTCAGTCTGGGACGATGAAGTCGTCCAGAGGTGGTTGACGGTGATGGCTGTCCAGGAGTGTGAAGGCACTCAGCGCCCTAAGTTGTATACTCTTAAAATGGTAAATTGATGCTGTGTTATCTTTCACCATTTTAATAAAAAACAAAAAAGCAGGGCATGAAGCAAAGCTGTGTCCCAGGCAAGGATGGACGTGGAGCCTGGCAGAAAGGTCCTGTGGCCACTCCACTTCCTTCCCTCCGGAGCTGCTCGGGCCTGTGAAGCTCCTCGCTCCCTGTCCCTGTGGATGAGATCCTGGGTGCTGGAGAAGAGCAATCAGACCTGTGTGAGTGCCCATTTGTACTAATAGGGAACCCTGCAGAATTCTTCTAAGTGTCAGAGGTGTTTGAACCAGAGCAGCTCCTTCTTAAATAGGAGCTGGGTAAAATGAGGCTGAGACCTACTCAGCTGCATTCCCAGGTGGTTAAGGTGTTCTAAGTCACAGGACTCTAAGTCACAGGACGAGATAGGAGGTTGCTGGACCTTGCTGATAAAACAGATTGCAGTAAAGAAGTCGGCCAAATCCCACCAAACCAAAATGGCCACGAGAGTGACCTCTGGTCATCCTCACTGCGACACTCCCACCAGCGCCATGGCAGTTTACAAATGCCATGGCAACATCAGGAAGTTACCCTATATGGTTTAAAAAGGGCAGGCATGAGTAATCCACCCCTTGTTTAGCATATCATCAAGAAATAACCATACAAATGGGCAACCAGCAGCCCTCAGGGCTGCTCTGTGTATAGGGTAGCTATTTTTTTGTTTCTTTACTTTCTTAATAAACTTTCTTTCACTTTATGGAATCCCCCCGAATTCTTTCTTGCACAAGATCCAAGAACCCTCTCTTGGGGTCTGGATCAGGACCTTTTTCCAGTAACATAAGTATGTATGATGTGTTATGTCCACTAGGTCCCAGCCACGTGAAGACCCGTTCTCGTGGTTACACATATGACATGGAACACCAGAGAATATCTATGAACACATATGACATCTCACAGAGAAGCTGCCTGGTCTGTCAGCAAAGCAGTTATTATGTGAATGGTGCCAAGAGGGAAGCCCCTTCCCCCAGCTCAACCAAAGCATTAAACCTTTCTTCCCCAGTGGGTAAAACTTTCTTTGTCAAGATAACTTTCATTTGGAAATAAACTTTGAAGCAGTTTGAAGCTAAAAGGGCTTGCTTTCAAACAGCAGCAAAAAACGGTGAAAGAGCCTCGCTTCGGAAACAAGCTCGGGAGACCTCATCAGAATTGGAAAGGCTGTGGGATAGGTGCCCTGTTGCTTGGGATGAGAGCCTGAGGGGGTCTGAAGTGGTGTGTGTGACCTGCTGAGGCTCTCCTGAGGTTCCTCTGAAAACCTCGTATTTCCTGTAATTGGAGCCCGCCGCTGTGTGGGGTCATGGGCAGCCGGAGGGCAGGTGGCTCATGCTTGCCTGGACTTGGTGGGAGCTGCAGCCGTGTGGGAGGGGATAGGATTGCCCAGCAATGCCCTGTCCCTCTCAGCTCCCCCTGTTCTGGAAAGGCAGAGATGCCAAGACGGCTGTCCTCCTAAGAGCAGGACCTCAGAATGTCTAGCAGAGACGTTATCCTTATCTGCCATCCCCCGGCCATGTGCATGTACATATTGTGTTGGAACCTCAGTTTCTCCTTCTGCAAAAGGAGTCAGCATAGTACCCATGTACAAGGGTGTTGTGAGAATGCCAAGATGTTTGTAAATCCCTTAGCAGAGGGCATGGCGCAAATTGTCCCCAAAAGGAAATACAAACGTAACAAAGGGCCTGCCTGTTTCTGACGTGGCCTGTTGTCCTTCCTAAGATCCTTCGTGATTTGCGGAGGAATGTCTGACCACACACAGAACAGAGTCCCCTTCCATCCACACCTGCCCTCTGGCTTCTGGGGGGTTTGGTGGCAGGGTTGCTTCTGAGCTTGACGTGTTGCTGAGTTCCAAGACCACATACCCTGGCCATCTCCAGCAGCGTGTGCATGGGCCTTGGGTCCATTTGTGCCCCTTATGCTTTTTATTGGTCTCATAGCAGAAGCCAGACTGCTGGGTTTTTATGAAGCCAGGAAAATGGGCTCTTGATGACTATGAGGCATTAAATCTCAGAGCCAATTTCATAGTCATAGTTCAGCCGGAGAATGAGCTTTGCACCTCCTGATTCTTGACAACTTCAGCTTCAAAGGACATTGTGAAAGTCTGCTTTGGAAAGAACAGGTTAAGACTGACTTCCCACAGTGTTGGCTGCAAAGAAGGTTGAGGGTTGTTTTGTTGTTGTTGTTGTTGTTGTCTTTGTTTTGAGACAGAGGCTTGCTCTATCTCCCAGGCTGGAGTGCAATAGTGCAATCTTGGCTCGCTACAACCTCCGCTTCCCAGGCTCCAGCGATTCTCGTGCCTTAGCCTCCCGAGTAGCTGGGAGTATAGGCGCCCGCCACCACACCCAGCTAATTTTTTGTATCTTTAGTAGAGACGGGGTTTCACTATGTTGGCCAGGCTGATCTCGAACTCCTGACCTCATGATCCACCCGCCTCGGCCTCCCAAAGTGTTGGGATTACAGGCGTGAGCCACTGCGCCCAGCCTGTTCTTTCCTGTAGAGATTAAGTTATTGGGGAGGGGTGCTGATGGGTTTCATTAACATGTGATCTGTAGATCCAGGCCCCGTCTCCTTCATGGCCCTATCCTGGCCTGGGGTCCTCCATTCTTGTTCCCGTAACGCGCTTTATTTTATAATGAACTCTTAGTGTGTCTCCTCACCGGATTGTTCTTAAAGGCAAGGCTTTTGCTCTAGTCATCCTAGATTCCACAGCGCCTTGTAGTGGGTGCTTAGCAAATGAAGGGCGGATGACTGAAAGCATCTGTGAGTGAGTTTATAATCTGATGAGCTCTGTCCCAGAATGATGGAGGATAAGGAGGGGCCCTGTGCCTTGAGCCTTGCCATGGTCTGCACCGTTCTCATCAGCCCTGCTTATCTGTAGCCATGCCTCATGTCTTGGTAAAGCTTTACAAAGTCTGTTTTGCAGTGTTTTTTTTTCTTTTTGATAAAGTGGTGTTATTTCTTCTTGTGATCTTTAGGAATCTGCCCGTTTTTCAGAGCAGGACCTCTTCTCTTCTTTGATATTGCTTTGACTGTCGTCTCTCTTTTTCCAAGATCCCTGCCACCCTCTGATAACCCTCACATCTAACGGAGCCGCAGAGTCCACAGCTGCTCATAGCTCACTCACCCACGACTTGCATCCTCAGAGGAACTCTGCTTCCCCATGACCCCATCAGCCTCACATCCCTGCCAAACCAGGAGGCCCAGAGCTCGCTTGCATTCCAAGCTCTGGCCTATGAGTGTTGACCAAAGGGTTAACCTTTCTGAGCTGTGTTTGTCCTGTCTCCGTACTAGTTCATGAGCCACCCAGAACAGGGACCAAGCTTTACATTTCTTTTGTTTTTGTTTTTATTTGAGACAGAGTTTCCCCCAGGCTGGGGTGCAATGGCATGATCACAGCTCACTGCAGCCTCGACCTCCCAGGCTTACGCGATCCTCCCACATCAGCCTCCTGAGTTGCTGGGACTACAGGCATGTGCCACCACCACACCTGTCTACCTTTTTGTGTATTTTTTGTAGAGATGAGATTTTGCCGTGTTGCCCAGGCTGGAACATTTCTTTTACTACTTTGTATCCCTGACACCTAGGACTGAATATTTATATGTGGGTGATGATAGTGACAGTGATGACAATGACAACTTGCTTAACACAGTAGAGACAGTTGGATCTGAACCCTGCCCTTCCTGACCCTGTCCTTACCTTTGCTAACCCATCCTCTGCATTCTCACAGTGGGTTCTAATCTTTTCTTGGGATCACACACTGTTTTATATAGGAGGGGAAATGGACACTTATACACACCTTGCATCTGATTTTAGAAGGTCCACAGATCCCTAAGAGGTACAGAGATCCCAGTTTAAGGATCTTGCTCTAAAGAAGGACACCATTAAACACCCTTAGGAAAATCAGTGGTAGTCAATGGCATTTATTTTACCCTGTCACTTTCTGAAAACGTTGGTTGGAAACAATGTCTCCCCTATGCTCCCTAGTTGTTAAGAATATATTATTTTCTACAGTAACCACAGCTTTGGTATAAAGGGTCCACTCATAGACTTTTTTGAAGGTCCAATAGCAGTGGAATCCACTTACATCCACGTGAATATTCACGTGGCTTTAAGCACATCTCTCATGCTGCAAATTCACTTTGGAGACTCTTCCTGAACAGCCTGGTAATTAGAACTGTGGTGGCTAATTAGGAATACGGTGAGACAGATGAACTAATAATATATTTTCAAAAGGCTTCAAGCGAGCTGTTAAAAAATTAAACTTCCTCTGCTAAGGCCGATGGAAGCACCCTGGATTTGGGGTATTGTCCTCCCTCTTGGATGACTGAAGTGCTCGTGTGTTCTGAAAACTCTATCCAATTTGCAAGGATGTCTTGCGCCAAAGGTTAGGGAGATGGGAGGTTGTGGAAATGGAAGTCTCAGAGCTTCAAATAGCACCTTGCTATGTGCAGTAAGGAGGTTTCCTTTTTGTAGAGATGGAGAGAACGGTTGGATGAAACGTGACTGTCAGCACGTGCTGGGTGATGCGCGACACTGGGGCAAAGTGTTCTGGTGGGTGGCTGGGGAAGGAGCACCAGGTAGCCTGTGCTGGAGCATCTGTCGATGTGCTGAGTGGGCCCTGCTCTGAGAGGGTTTGCCCAGGTCTCTGCCTTCAAGCCTAACCTGCTGCCTGCTGCACGCGGACACCTATGGGACCTCTGTAACCCACGTTTGAAAGGAAAGGGAATGGCTCTGAATGACAGTGTCTGGTCCCCAATCCTTGCTCTCCCAGCCATCCAGCTCTGCCCTGGGCATGTCTTTGAACCTCTCCAAAGCTTCAGTAAAAGGAAATTGAACCAGATCCATAGTTTTCAAATTGTATTATCTGGAGCTCTAAGGATCTTAGCAAGGGCTTTAGAAGGTCTAAAAACAGTTCTAATCTGTTTTATATTTTGGGATTTGGTGCTTCATTATTACTGTATATTTTTTCCCAACATACGTTTTTCTACATATGTAAACTTTATATATCATAAATATTTTAACAGCTTTACTAAGATATAATTTGCATACCAACCATTTAAAGTTACTATTCTGGTTGGGCGCAGTGGCTCATGCCTGTAATTCCAGCATTCTGGGAGGTCGAGGTGGGTGGATCGCTTGAGCTCAGGAGTTGGAGACCATCCTGGGCAACATGTCAAACCCTGTCTTTACAGAAAATACAAAAATTAGCCGGGTGTGATAGGGCATGTGCCTGTAGTCCCAGCTATTTGGGAGGCCAAGGTGGGAGGATCGCCTGAGCCCAGGAGTCAGAGGTTGCAGTGAGCTGAGATCATACCACTGCACTCCAGCCTGGGTAACAGAGCAAGATTCTGGCTAGAAAAATAAAAAATAAACTTACTGTTAATGGTTTTTAGTACATTCACAAACTTGTGCACTTGTCACCACTGTTTAATTTTAGAACATTTTCATCACCCCCAAAAAGAAACCCCACGGTTGTTGGCAGTACCTGCCCATTCCTCCCCGTCTCGGATCCCAGCTTCTGGCAACCACAAATCTACTTTCTGTCTCTATAGACTTGCCTGCTCTGGACATTTCATATAAGTAGAATCATACACGACGTGGTCTCTGGTAACTGGCTCCTTTGGTTTAACATAATGTTTTCAAGGTTCATGTTGTAACGTGTATCAGTACTTCATTCCTTCTCATGGCTGAATATACTGCACTTCGTTCATTCATCACATTGGGGTTTTCACATTTTTGACTATGGTGAATAATGCTGCTGTAAACATTGTATATGTCTTTGTGTGTATGTATCTCTGCATTTCTCTTCGATTATATTTAGGAGTGGGATTGTTGGTTTTATGGGGTGACTCTGTGTTTAACATTTTTTTTTCTCTCTTTTTGAGACGGAGTCTCGTTCTGTCCTCCAGACTGGAGTGCAGTGGCATCATCTTGGCTCACTGCAAGCTCTGTCTCCCGGGTTCATGCCATTCTCCTGCCTCAGCCTCCTGAGTAGCTGGGAATACAGGCGCCTACCACCACGCCTGGCTAACTTTTTTGTATTTTTAGTAGAGATGGGGTTTCACGGTGTTAGCCAGGATGGTCTTGATCTCCTGACCTCGTGATCCGTCCGCTTTGGTCTGCCAGAGTGCTGGGATTAAAGGCATGAGCCTGTGGCCGGGCGCAGTGGTCACACCTGTAATATCAGCACTTTGGGAGGCCAAGGAGGGCGGATCACCTGAGGTCAGGAGTTCGAGACCAGCCTGACCAACATGGAGAAACCCTGTCTCTACTAAAAATACAAAATTAGCTGGGCGTGGTGGCGCCTGCCTGTAATCCCAGCTACTGGAGAGGCTGAGGCGGGAGAATCGCTTGAACCTGGGAGGCGGAGGTTGCCATGAGCTGAGATCGCACCATTGCACTCCAGCCTGGGCAACAAGAGCGAAATTCTGTCTCTAAATAAATAAATAAATAAATAAAGGCATGAACTACCGCGCCTGCCCTGTGTTTAAAATTTTGAGATATAATTTGTATGTGTATACATGTTATACCGTATATATTTAAAGTGTTTTTTTAAACTGCAGTAAAATAAATTCGATAGCTTTCTGTAGCAAAGCCTGACATACTGGTGACTTACGCATTAATTAGCTAATTATGCATTTTTTAACTCATGCTGCCAGACTAAGTTGATTTTGTTCAGTTAAACTTCACCTGCCACGTCTATTAAATTGAATTGGGCCTTGATATGTTTAAAAATGGTTACCATAGGCACCCACTTATCTCTTTCAATGGTGATTATATCCCTACTGTACAACCAAAAACCAAAAGAAACAAATTAGATTCTGAGATTGACCTTAGACTAGAAATGTCACCAAGAGCTTCTGGTTTTAGATTAGTTTGTACCTCAAAACAGCTACACTGCTCTAACAGTCATTGAGATACAAGTCAGTATGATACTCTCAAGTTTATAAAATGTATCATTGTTCTAATCTGCTTTATATTTTGGGATTTGGTGTAAGGTTTAATTTGGGAGAAAAAAGGATTCTCTCCTCAGAAGTTTGAATGTCAGCGTTCTGGATGATTTCTAAGGTCCTGGCTTTCGTTGTTGACCTCATTCCTGGGCTTCGGCTGGTTTGCCAAAGGTCTTGGAGTAAAAATGGTAAAATGACTACCTGGGGCGGTTTTTTTTTTTTTTTTTTTTTTTTTTGCATTGGGTCTCACTTTGTCACCCAGGCTGGAGAGCATCTGTGCAAATACAGCTCACTGCAGCCTCTACCTCATGCGATGAAGCAATCCTCCTGCGTGCGCCACCACACCAAGCTAATTTTCTTAGTAGAAATGGGGTTTTGCCATGTTGCCCAGGCTGGTCTCAAACTCCTGAGCTCAAGCCTTCTGCCCACCTCGGCTTCCCAAAGTGTCAGATTACAGGCATGAGCCACCTGGAGCTTTTAAGGTATACCCTTGTTCCTCTTGAGCCAACTCTAGCTGCGGAGTTGTTCCTGCTATGCTTAAGGATTTATTGAGCACCTCCTGTGTACCAGGTAATGTGCTAATCATTGAAGGGGTTTTAAAGAAAGACATAGTTATTTGTCCTCAGGGACCTACAGTCAGGTTGGAGATGAATAAATGTAAAATAAAAAGAATAAAGTCAACCAATCTGCAGGTATTTAGATACGAATACTTCCAAATGTAGTAAAGATACCAAATGTCGTAGGAATTCAGAAAATGTCAGATGACAGCTTCACAGAGCAGGTGGAGGAAGGTAGGATTTGGGTGGATGACGAGAGGGTGAGGCAGATTCTGAATTTCCTTTTGAACTAAGATTTGGCCACATTTGGGCATTCCTTACACCAGCGGTCCCCAACCTTTTGGCACCAGGGACCTGTTCCTGGAAGACAAATTTTTCCACGGACTGGGGGTGGGGGGGGTAGTTTTGGGATGAAACTGTTCCACCTCAGATCATTGGGCATTAAATTCTTACAAGGAGGGGCCGGGCATGGTGGCTCACGCCTGTAATCCCAGCACTTTGGGAGGCCGAGGCGGGTGGATCACGAGGTCAGGAGTTCAAGACCAGCCTGGCCAATATGGTGAAACCCCGTCTCTACTAAAAATACAACAGTTAGCTGGGCATGATGACGCGTGCTTGTAGTCCCAGCTACTTGGGAGGCTAAGGCAGAAGAATTGCTTGAACCCGGGAGGCAGAAGTTGCAGTGAACCAAGATTGTGCCACTGCACTCCAACCTGAGCAACAGAGCAAGACTCTGTCTCAAAAAAAAAAAAAAAAAAAAAAAGTCTTACAAGAAGCATGCAACCTCGATCCCTCGAGTGCGCAGTTCACAATAGGCTTGGCACTTCTATGAGAATCTAACGCCCCGCTGATCTCACGGGAGGCAGCGCTCAGGCAGTAATGCTCGCTTGCCCACCACTTGCCTCCTGCTGTGCAGCCCCCGTTCCTAACAGGCCATAGACCCCAGTACCGGTCTGTGACCTGGGGCTTGGGGACCCCTGCCTTACGCCATAAACCCTTTATTTGGAGGCCACCAATTTAGCTGTACCCCGTCCCCATTCAGCTTCCAGTGAAGGGAATAAACATGGGTAGCCGAGGAGAAGCAGGCATTTTTTTCAGCAGGCTTCCAGAAAGGAATCTGAGGTAATTCAGATGGACAAGGAAGAGGCATCAGTCTTTGTTTCCATAAATCGCTATTGAGTGTGGGCCACGGTTAACCTGAAAAACTCCTAGAAAATAAAGATTCACAAAGCCCCATCAATCTGAATTTGCTATAGATAATTGCATGCAGTTTCTGAGCTGTCAGAATCCACTCCTGCTGAAGGCCCTTCAGGACAGAGGAAGGTCACACCGGACACCAAGGGAGAGACTCCGGGAAGCGTTTTGCTGGCGTCCTCCCTAGGAGGGCAGCCCCCTGAAAGGCCCGGTAAACACCAGCTTGATGCGAGGAGCCCCTCCGGAGCCCCTGCTGGTTCGGATGAAGTTAGCTCCACTCCCTGCTGACTGTGGAGGAAGGGACAGGAGTGCCCCTCCAGCAGGGTTTGGGTCTCCCCTGCCTTCTTCAAACCCCGCAGAGCTAGGCACAGAGGGTCCTCGTCTTGTGTTCGAAGGAAAAATAAGTCTGCAGCAGGTAAAGGTATTCTTCCAAAGCACCAGTGATCCCTTACAGTGACTGGGGAGGAAGCGAGAGGGCCCCAGCACAGGCCGTTGTCAGGATCGGGGGGTTTAAGAGCAGGCCCCGTCAGACCGAGTCTTGGGAGTGGGTTCTGCTCAGCCTCTGTCTAAGGAGGTAACTCTGGCCCACTGCACCACACCCTTGCTCCCCCATGTAAGCCCTGTAGGTTCCTGGTCCTGTACCTCTTGTGTTCAGGTGTGGGACTGAAAGGTGCTATGTGTGAGCACATGTGTACACACACACACACACACACACACACACACACACACACATTCATTGTGCTGTGATACCAGCCCCAGCCCCGCCGGTTTATGTGTGGTCAGCTTGTCTACTTGGCTGTTGGGGTCTCTGTCCGGGTCCTCCTGGAGCCACGCCCGGCCCTCTGATTGTGAGCCTGTCTGGCTCCTGGCTCCTGCTAGGCTCTTCTCCTGGGGCTGGACTTTGCTGGAAGGAATTCTTCCTGTGCCTCACCC
This sequence comes from Chlorocebus sabaeus, assembly GCF_047675955.1. Taxonomy (NCBI): domain Eukaryota; kingdom Metazoa; phylum Chordata; class Mammalia; order Primates; family Cercopithecidae; genus Chlorocebus; species Chlorocebus sabaeus. The sequence goes on along the minus strand of NC_132921.1, from coordinate 59,702,428 downwards.
AGTCCCATGTTCTGTCCTGTCCTGTTGGGCTCTGGGAAAGTGCATGTAGGAAGCCCCTCAGACCCCCTGCCATGGCCCGCCTGCTCCCTCTGTTAGAGGTACTCTTCTCCTCTCCCAATTAAATTCTCCCTAGCTCCCCGTGTACTCCACACCTGGTTTGTACTCCCCGTGTACTCCACACCTCCAGGTGTGGACACGCTCCACAGTGTCCTTAAACCCTGGGACCAGGTGCTGCGTTCCCAGCCGCCCTCCTTGCCCGGCTCAGGGAAGCCCTTTGCAGAGAACACCTGGATTTGATTCCTTGGATCCTGACGCCCGTTCAGAACACAGGTAAGGGCCCCTCACTCCTTGGACTTGTATTAGATGCATAGGGTGAAGCTGGCCCTTTTATTTATTTCTAGTGGTTTTCCCTTCCCACCCACATCCTGTCCTGACTGGGCCCCCACTTGTCTTCCCCACCTGCTCCACGAGTATCCAGTGTGTTCTGTAGCAAGATCAGAGCTGTTTATCTCATCAGCCACACAAGATCTTTTCGGATCCTGAATTTTTATTTTCAGCCAGTACCCAGTACCTGCTTCTGCTGGTTCTGCCCTTCTGTGTATTCCGTGGTGTGCCCCTACAGTGGCAGGGCAGGGCCCTCCCTCTGGGACAAGGCCAAGTATGGATTAGAATGCAGCGCTGCCACTGAGCCAGTGACCTTGGGCTGACCACCTGGTGTCCTGATACCCTAAGGCTGTCCAGGGACACTGGGCAGGTACCTTCTTTTTTTTTTTTTTTTTTTTTGAGACGGGGTCTCGGTTTGTCGCCCAGGCTGGAGTGCAGTGGCCGGATCTCAGCTCACTGTAAGCTCCGCCTCCCAGGTTCACACCATTCTCCTGCCTCAGCCTACTCGGGAGGCTAGTTTTTTGCATTTTTCAGTAGAGACGGGGTTTCACCGTGTTAGCCAGGATGGTCTCGATCTCCTGACCTCGTGATCCGCCCGTCTCGGCCTCCCAAAGTGCTGGGATTACAGGCTTGAGCCACCGCGCCCGGCCTAGGCAGGTATCTTCATGGTGGCCAGGTGTACCGTGTCTGCTGCTGTGTTCTGACCTTCCCTCTAGACCCTTTGTCAAAAGAGTTTGAACTTGTTTCCAGGGGAAATCACTGGCTCTTCAGGTTGGGGACTGACATGAGGGAAAGTGTTTTTTCAAGATTAGTGGCAGCAGTGGGCAGGGTAGACCGGGGGATCTTTGGGGATGAATTTCTGGCCAGCTATTAAATCCTGGCAACAGGTCCTGTCTGCTCTAAGTAGCCTCACACACCAAGGTAACCTCACCCCTTGATTTTCCAGGATTTGGCAAGTCTGATGAGAGCCCTTGAAACAAAAGTAAACTCAGGCCAGCCAAACGCCTTTTGTATTCTCTGTAAACATTTAGAGAGTCACTTTCTTGACCCGCCTGTGAAAATGTAGAAACAGACCTTATTTGAACAAGCTGATTGGCAACTCTGGTGTATTGATTTTAATTTGATTTTTGCCTGATTAATCAGCTGGAGACTTTAAAACATAGCCAGATTCAAAACCAGTTTCTTGGCCGGGTGCAATGGCTCACACCAGTAATTCCAACACTTTGGGAGGCCAAGGTGGGCAAATCGCCTGAGGCCAGGAGTTCGAGACCAGCCTGACCAACACGGTGAAACCCTGTCTCTACTAAAAATACAAAAATTATCCAGTTATGGTGGCAGGTCCTGTAATCCCAGCTACTCAGGAGGCTAAGGCAGGAGAATCGCATGAACCCTGGAGGTGGAGGTTGCAGTGAGCCGAGCACTCCACCCTTGGAGACAGAGACTCCATCTAAAAAAATAAAAGAAAAAACAGTTTCTTAGCATTTTGTCTAATTTTTAAAAATCTAACCATCCCTCCTTTTCTTAAAGATAATCCTGTCTTTCTTCCTTGACAAGAAAGATCCCAGTGACCCCCCAGGGATTTTGAATTCCTTTGGTCTGTATTCCGGGTATGGATCTGGCTTTCAGCATGTTAGTTGAGGCTGGGGGAGGAGGTTTTCCTTCCCAGCCAGCTGTGTGCCCTGTGCTCAGAGGTATGAATGGCATCAAGCTGACTGGCCAAGACCAGATGCTCCTCCAGTCGCCCCAGCCTGGTGACCTGGCCCGGCCAGTGTGCCACTGTAGTGTCAGACTCTGTGGCTCTCTTCTTGGAGTTCCTCCATGGTCTAACAAGCAGCTGTTGCCAGGTGAGCAGTAAGGGCCGTGCTTACTTTCATCAGCACTTTTGCTGCTGTACAAAGCTTTAGATCTGTGAACCAAAAAACTAAGCATGTGTCTAATGAATGTGACCTCAGGCTGAAGCAAAGGCCATTTTGCTTTAAGGGTCTGTGTCTCTTCTGTTAAGAGGTAGCAGCTGACTTTGTTTTCTTCATCTGTGAACACGTGTACTAGGGTGAAACAGTTTGTTTTTTAAGTGAGCGCAGTCTGATTGGACTTCTGCTAGAGGAGCATCTGGAATCTAGGCATTAAAGTTTGCCAACTCACGAACAATGTTATCATCACTTATTTGATGAATGTGAGGAGCAGGCTGATGGTGCTGTGGCAGTCAACAGCTTAAGACGCTGCTAGGGAAATGAAGGAAATAACAGCAGGGTGATGGAGGGGCATTTTCCTTTAAGAGAGCCTAGTATTTGAAAGCCAGCATTTCACAAATGACATACAGATGGTAGTACAATTCTTGGGTTTATTTGTTTACTTATTTATTTTTAGAGACAGGGTCTCGCTCTGTCACCCAGGCTAGAGTGCAGTAATGCGATCGTAGCTCATTGCAACCTCGACCACCTGGGTTCAAGCATGCCTCAGCCTCCTGAGTAGCTCAGACGACCGATGCATGCCACTAAGCCCAGCTGATTTTAATTCTTGGGTTTATGCATAGTTTTTCACTTTAGGGCTTCTTTAAGTAGTAGGCGTCCATAGTCAATCAGTTACAAACTGCAGATTTGTACCCTACTTTTTAGGACATCTTTTCTGCATGAGCTGAGCACCATTTCCAAAGCAAAAGATTGTCTGTGATGGGGGGATGGAGGGGTGAAAGAAGCAGGGGATGGAGGTTTCCGCCCAGAAAGTCAGAGGTTCTGTAACATTTTGTAAAGGGAATTTCTAGTTGCCTCAAAGGCCAACCCTGCTTTCTAGGCTCCTGTGCTCCAAGCCTTTTCTTGCTGGGTCCTGACTGGGCTCCTTGAGGCTTGGTGACTACGTCAGTAAAGGAGGCTAGGACATGTAGGTTCCCAGAGTCTGTAAGGTTGAAGTGGGACTTCGTGCTGTCCAGCCCTGACTCCTTCTCCATAACCTCCTTGTCCTGGGCCATTGTGAAGCGGAGGAGGATTTCTGGACTCTGTTGACCAGACTGGGAATGCATGTATTAAAGAGAGAGACCCTAGGCCGGGCGCGGTGTAATCTCAGCACTTTGGGAGGCCTAGGCAGGTGGATCACCTGAGGTCAGGAGTTCAGGACCAGCCTGGCCAACATGGAGAAACCCCGTTTTTACTAAAAATACAAAAAAATTAGCTGGGTGTGGTGATATGCATCTGTAGTCCCAGCTACTTGGGAGGCTGAGGCAGGAGAATTGCTTGAACCTGGGAGGTGGAGGTTGTGAAAGGCCAAGATCATGCCATTGCACTCCAGCCTGGGCAATAAGAGCAAATCTCCATCTGGAAAAAAAAAAAAAAAAAAGGGGGCCCACCAATAATTGTGTACAGAAAAACATTGAATGGAAGGTCAGGGCTCTCTGGGAAACGTCCAGCAATACCCACCTACCTGGTGAGGGGAATTTGTTCCTGCATTCAGCCAGCCATGATTGAGTACCTGCTGTTGGCCAAGTATGGTCCCTTCCTAGGGATACACAGGCTGTGACAGCATGGCCCCTCCCAAGCAACTTGCTTCTAGGGAGTTTCCATTCTGTTTGGGAGAGGGAGGTTGGTCAGTGAGAGAAAGACGTAAGTACCAAAGCAAATAATGACAAGCTTTTGGGTGTCTTGTGACTATGTTAATAAGTTGTTTCTATGCTTGGGGTTTTTTTGATCCTAATAACTGTCTGGACAGATGTGAAGTAATCATGACCTCAGCTCCTCCATCACCTGTGTGATTGAGGTATCCAAGACAGTCTCACCTCTTCCACACCTGTGAAGAGGCAACTGGGCCATCCAGTGGCCAGCGTGCTGTCAGGAAGGGGGACACACCCATGGGGAACACTAGAGCCATTAAGGAAATTGCCTTTTTCGTGAGTAGAGAGGTGGTTGGCCCAGGTGTTTACCCAGGTCGTTTTCTGCTCTCAGAGCCCATGTTTTGCTCCCAGAAAACAGAACTGGTTCTTCACACCCATGTAATGTGTACATATCATCCACCTGTTTATACTTGAAAGCCTTGTGGTCTTTTGCTGGCCTCAGTGCTCTGGGCTAACCAGCTCTCTTTCCTCTTGCTTGTTGAACCTTGAAAGGTCCACATTCAAGGATAAAGGAGGCCACTTACTATGTGGAGGTTGGTTATGGTCATTTCCATCCCCAAACGTAAGGTAAATAAGTGGAATGTTAGGAGAAGGTTCTCACTGCCTTTGGCCTGTGCAGAACACTGGAGCTATTTCAATGGAACTCAACTGTCCTTCTCACTAGAATCCCCCGGGAGTGTCTAAAGCCCCGTTTATCCGGCCACACCCAGACCGGGAAATCAGAATCTCAAGGTGGGCTCCAGCTTCGGTGACTTTGTTGTTCCTTGGGGATTCTGATGTGCAGACACATTGAGAGCATCGATCTACCCTACTTTCTCATTTCATACTGGAAGCAGACTGAGGCCAAGGGTCACCTTCCACGTCGTGGGCTGGTCCTATCTCTCTGGCCAGAGCTTTCCCCAGGGTGCCCACTGCCTCACGTTGTCCTTCAGGCTGAGCTACTGCCCCAGGTGACTGCATGGGGGATTGGCCTTGACCAGCTTGCCCCACCAGACCCCAAGATGTCCCTGCTGCACCCTCACTGGTCGGCAGGGACAGCAGCGAGGCCCTCACCTGTCTCCCAGTGCTTTCTTCAGGGTACTCTGCTTACCAGGCTCAGCAGAGAGGAGCCCTCCTCCAACAGAGCTGAGGAAGGTGCCCGGACCACACACAGCTCCACTTTGCCTCACTCTCTGGGGTCCCCAGAGTCGCTACAGACCAGGATGATGACAGAGCATTAGTGAGGAGGGCCTTCGGGATGGTCAGGCCTCTGGGCCTGTGTCCCCTGCATCAGTTTGGATGGTTGGCCTCTGTTCCTGGCCTGGAAATAGGTACAATGACCCTTTTGTACATAAAAGGCACTTCGGAAATGCGGGCCCTCAGGCCTGCCTCTCCCTGTCCTTTGTCACTCCAGCCATGGGTTCTTCTGTGTACTTTTTTCCCCCATCTTCTTCCTCAAGTGACCTTTCCTTAAGCTTTCAGTATAAGTGAACTTACTCTGACAGTACCCTTGTGACCAGCCCTGCGTCCCAGGAATATACAGTGATTTGCACCCACAAAGAAACCCTTATCCCTTCATGATGAGTGGATTAATTTGGTCCACATAGGAATATGCAGATGTGCAATCGTGTTGTCGTGGATTATGATGACTTCTTGCAGCATTCCAAGGATATTGTAAAACAGGCGTGGGTGCTTTCAGGAGGCTGCCTCACACATGAGCGTTAAGCATGAACTCCAAAGTGTGGCCAGTGTGGAAGGATCTAACTTGTAACTGTCAGACAAGTCGGGGAGCCCTGAGTGTACATTCGGTCTGGAGACTCGACATACACACTTCCATCCGATGATGTCAGTGCATCATACTTTTGCTTTGAGCCGTGCCGGTCTCTTACTGCATGTCTGCTTGGTCAGTAAGGTGGCCTGTTATTTTGGTCCGAGGCTAAGTATTCTTTGTCAGTCATTAAAATATGCAAAGACCTCTCCTTGTTAACTCTATAATGATAAGAAGTTTGCATAGTAATGGACTTAATTTATGAGGGAACTTACAGAGTGAAAAGTGGCTGTTTAAGATTGGCCGCCTGCCCTGAGGCTTTTTGTTTATTGCAGGCTTTCTGGGGTTAGAAGGTGAGGGAGAAGACACGACGACATACCTTGGGAGGATCCAGCAAGCTGTGGGGGTGGGGGCAGAGATGGGCGCTGCTGAATGACACTACCGGTTCACAGGGGAACAGGTCCTCATCCTAGGCTGGAAGGGCAGGCATCCTTTGCTGTTTGGTGGTACTGCAGGATGGTTTCTTTATAGTGACTGGTGGTAGTTCCAAGTTCTCTGGTAGTTCCAAGAATATACTGGTTGGTTCCGTTCGCAAAGAAGGGAAGTACATCTGCTGAAGTTAAAGGAACAGGTGGGCATTTGGGCTGTGGATTTTTTCCCCTTTAAGGAGTCCTGATCAGAAGTGCCCATGCATGCCCTTGCATACCTGCGCGTGCACGCATGTGTGTGTAGGTCCGTCTGAGTTCAGACTGCTGTAATAAAGTACCAAAGACTGGATGGCTTATAAACAATAGAAATGTATTTTCTCGGCCGGGCGTGATGGCTCATGCCTTTAATCCCAGCACTTTGGGAGGCCGAGGCAGGTGGATCTCTTGAGACCAGCAGTTCGAGACCAGCCTGGCCAATGTGGCAAAACCCCGTCTCTGCTAAAAATACAAAAATTAGATGTGTTTGGTGGCACACACCTGTAGTCCCAGCTACTCGGGAGGCTGAGGCACAAGAATTGCTTGAGCCTGGGAGGCTGAGGTTGCAGTGAGCCAAGATTGCGCCATTGCATTCCATCCTGGTGACAGAGCGAGACTCTGTCTTAGAAATAAATAAATAAAAAGTAAAGACGTATTTTCTCACAGGTCTTGAAGGCTAGAAGGTCACGATCTGGGTGCGAGCATGGTTGGGGTCAGATGAGGGCTCTTCCAGTTACAGATGACCAACTTCTAGTGTCCTCACATGGCAGAAAAGTAGCTAGAGAGGTCTCCGGGGTCCCCTTTACAAGGGCACTAATCCCATTCATGAGGGCTCCAACCTTATGACAGATCACTTCCCGCAGGCCCCACTGCCTCATACCATCGCAGTGGGGGTTATGATTTCAACACGTGAATTTTGAGGGGACACAGACATTAAAGCTGTAATAATGTGTGTGTGTGAATTCACACCTGTTCAGTACCTGAGAGGAATTACCGAATGTGCTGGCTTTTAGAAAAGCCCTTGTAACTGTAAAGAAAGGTGTATTCTCATCTGGTTCTTTTCCAAATGAGCCCTTCTCGTTTCTGGTGCAGGAAAAGGTGGCTACGGCTTTGTGAAAGGGGAGTTACTGGGTCGTGTGCTTTTGTGGATGGGCCTGATTTTCTAGGGTGAAACACTCTGGTCTGGATGTTGGAGGAGTCTGTGCTTCCCGTCAGGGCCTTCTATGCTCACTGTGGGACTCAGCCGGAGTGTTCTCCACACCACAGCCCTGAAGGACGCAGGGGCTTCAGGGATTGTTAATGGGGCTTCTTGGTGGCTGTCCCATTGATCCTCACGTGACTCTGAGCCCCTGAGGACAGAAGGCAAGCCTGGTTCAGCTGTGTGTTCCCGAGAGGGCTCACGGTCACATTGTTGAGTGAGTGGGGGTGGATGCGTGGAGAGGGGAACCTGCCTGGCTGGGCTCTGGGCTCTGCCAGAGCCTGGGCGGCATCTGTGCTGCCCAAAGAGCCCACCCAGGGCCTCCCCGGGGCTCCTTAGGGTACCTGAAGGAGGGCAGCCTTCAGCCCTTTCCCTGCACGATCATCTCAGTTGCGTGGGTGCAGATTAAACAAAACATCAATTGCCTATTTACTGGTTACCTGAAAATGCTCTTCTACAAAGGAAGGCCCAAAGTGTGACAGAATGTGTTGAGATTCTCAGGATCCGAAGCCTATACATTGATTTCTGCCTGTGGAAGTTATCGCTAATGACAATTTAGATGTGCATACTTAATTTAGTAAATACTTCAGTGAGTGTTTTACTTTGGATTTAAAAGCTCAGAACATCATGCAGAGATAAACAGAGTAAATCTTTTAATTGCCGCCTCCTGTCTGTAGGGAGACCTGAGAGCAGTGCAAGGAGACCTGAGGGGCACTAATTTTATAGGTGGCCAACACATCAGTGAGTGTGACTTGTGCTTCTCGGTGCACCCCATTGAGTACATGCACAGAGTTAGTTGTGCTTTGAAGTGGGTGTAGGTATGGAAGGAACACATATGCATCTTGGGTGGGCTCAGGCACAAGGCATTTTGGGGTGACCCTGCCACTGGCTGGGCCTTGAGTGGGGGCCAGAGCTAGGACACTCAGCCTGCTCCTGGTCAGCTGAGCTGGGGTGCAGGTCAGGGTGCAGCCTCAGTGAAGGAAACTGGAGTGTCAGTCAAAAGCCCAGTAGCTCCCATTCATCAAGAACTGCCGTGGGCCTGGGACTTTACATGTGTCCCTTTCTTAGTTAATTGCTGTTTCCCATTTCATAGATGAACACACTGAGGCTCAAGGATTAAGGAACTTTCTTTCTTTTCTTTTTTTTTTCTGAGACGGAGTTTCACTCTTGTTATCCAGGCTGGAGTGCAGTGGCTCAATCTTGGCTCATTGTAACCTCTGCCTCCCAGGTTCAAGCGATTCTCCTGCCTCATCCTCTTGGGTAGCTGGGATTATAAGCATGCACCGCCACACCTGGCTAATTTTGTATTTTCAGTAGAGATGGGTCACCATGTAGGCCAGGCTGGTCTCAAACTCCTGACCTCAGGTGATCCACCCGCCTCGGCCTCCCAGAGTGCTGGGATTACAGGCATGAGCCACCATGCCCGGTCGGATTAAGGAGCTTTCTCAGACCCCGAAGCCTTTGGACCCCAGGATTGCAATTCGAGTGTCTGACTCTAGCCCCTAGGTGTTCTATGTAGAATTATACTCCCCTTTGGATGGGTAACATGGGGTTTCTGGTGCTGAGATCTGCAATGGGCAGGTGTGAGTCTGCCCCAGTCCAGCCTGGGACTCAGCACCTGGAGAGAGGCTAGGCCCGCTGCTCACCTGCCTGCTTTCTTAGGATTAACTGGGATTTCAGAGGGCTGTGCCTCAACCCATAGCACAGACACTTCAGAGCTCCAGCTGCAGGTGCCGTCACAGGGGCCTAGGCGAGCTCTGTCCCCTGAGTTACAGTGCTCCGCGGGGAAGTCCTGTCATTAATTGGCTACCTGTAAAATCAGTTCCCCGCCTCCTCAGCTTGCCTCTGCACTGCTCTCAGGTAAGACCAGTGCCGCCTCCACAGCTCTGGCTGACTCTTGAAAATCTGGCAATATTATGGAAATGGAAATTCACTGTTAGTTAATTGCAGAGTGAAACCACAGTTTCTGTAGAAAGTCCGGTATGTCATGAACGCAGAGGGCGATGGGTGTGCTTGGTTCACACACATCGATGAGTGCGAAGCTGAGAGTGTTCTGTGTTGTACTATTTTACAGTTGGAGAAGAGACAAGGAGGCTGTATGACGAGTTTTGTTTGTTTGTTTGTTTGAGACGGAGTCTCGCTCTGTCGCCAGGCTGGAGTCCAGTGGTGCGATCTCGGCTCACTGCAACCTCCGCTTCCCGGGTTCAGGCCATTCTCCTGCCTCAGCCTCCCAAGTAGCTGGGACTACAGGCAGCCGCCACCACGCCTGGCTAATTTTTGTAGTTTTAGTAAAGACAGGGTTTCACCATGTTGGCCAGGATGGTCCAGAATTCCTGACCTCAGGTGATCCGCCTGCCTCGGCCTCCCAACGTGCTGGGATTACAGGCTTGAGCCACCGTGCCCGGCCCACAAGTATTTTTCTTTTTTTTAAAGGATTTGAGTATCAAAAAATTAAGGAAGGTGGAAAATTGATGAAGCTGTTGAATAGTTTCCTACAAAAATGATCTTTCTGATTGTCTTATAAAAGCCAAACAAGCCAAAGGTATCAGAGTAGTTGGTCAGAAAAAGTACACACAAAATTAAAAACAAAAAACAACAAAACACCACGAAGTCGTTTCATTCTTTGTTCATTAGGGCAAATTAGAACATGGTTATGACTGCATGTTCCTAGGCTGTGTTTTGCCAAATGTAATAAAAAATAGACTTATCTTCATATTTTTAGTTCCATTTTAAGGAACAACCCCGTCAAACTTTTTCTGTCCATCCTGCTCCTCCAAATCATTTACTATCAAATGACAGTCTTCGTTCAGGTGGATTTATTTAAAGTCACCCCACCCTACCCTGCTCCCCATACCTGATCTTCTTAGTTAACTAGGACTTGTTCTTATTTCAGCCTGGCGACAGAAACTGGTAGACTGGGGAGGTTTTAGCAGGCGGGTTGCAATTCCTTAGCAGCCCAGAAGAGTTAATGTTTTGCATAATCATGCCACATATTTATTCTTTCTACCCAGTCTGTGATACTCTCCCAAAGGAGTAATTTCTTTCTTGTTTCTAGTTGCTTTTGAAATCATGACCATCCAGGGAGCATAACCTTTTTATTGCATCCTAATGATTTTGAAGTTGTTTTTAATAGGGTTTTAGATTTAATATTTATCAGTTACTGGATTCAAATCACTGATAGTGGAATACTTCACCGTATTAGCTAATGCCTTAGAAAAGCTGCACACAGCGCTCAAATTGTTCTATATATTATAAGAGGCACCTTGTCTTTTTGTGCGTGTGTGTGTCCTTGGGGAAAATGGCAGCATCAAAAGGATCAGTCACTTCCTTAATCATCACAAAGAGGCCGTCTAACCAGGAGAGTGCTCAGGGTTCAGCCAGCAAGGTGGGCCTTGCGCACAGGGCAGGAGCATGGCAGCCTCTTAGAGGCAGCTTTTGTCTGATCTTTTCTTAATGGACTTCGTGTTTTTGTTTTAGGGCAGTTTTAGATTTACAGAAATGTCTGATGAGTTCTGCAATGTAGTTTTAACTCCCAGATTTGCTCCTTCTTTCTGCAGACGGCGCCTCATCTCCCAGAGATCCTCCTTGGAGACCCTGGAAGATATTGAGGAGAACGCCCCTCTCCGGAGGTAATTTTCTGTTTCATTTGTGTATGTGTAAACAGCACACCATGACAGCCAGAGATTGATTTTGGTTTTTTAAGTTCTTGATCTATAGAATTAAATTTAAAAATAACCATCTGAATCCCACGGACTGTGGGACATCTCCTAGCGTCCAACCCACCTCTGAGGACCATTAGAACTAGACAACGTTAAATCCAATTACGTGTCGGAATAGCCCAGTTTGCGTGGAATTTGGGTGCTTCTCTTTCCGTGGCTTCTCTTCATTTGTAAACTGCTGCTTAATGGAGCAAGAGCCCCGCATTTGTCCCGGCCCGTCCCCCAGGTGCAGTCACACAGTGGTACAGTCCCGGACTTCATTCTCAGCAGGAGGGACGACAAGAACTCCTCAGGAGGTGACCATGATGTCGCTCCCTGGCTAGTTGCTAGGAAGCCCGATTAGGATAGTTGTGAGTGCTCTCTGGGGTCTGAAAGTGTTCTGTTTCTCCCTCGGGATTAGAAAAGTGCTTGCAAGGCATCTTTTTGGGTGACAGCCATTGCTGAGCTGTGCTGTGCTGTGCCGTGCCCGTGACTGGCAGGTTCCTCTCCTCTAACCCAGCCAGGCCCTCATGGAGGAGAGTGCACTCAGGTCCTGCACCCCCTTCCATCCTCACTGTAGCCCTGAGCTGGGTGGGGCAGCATGTGGGAGTGAGCCAGGAAGATGGGGCGCAGGGGCTTCCCGGGGACCACAAGGCAGGCGGCAGCAGGGAGGGCATCGGGAGGACGTGAGCTCCTGTGGACTTGCATCAGCTCCTCTTTGAACCCGCATCTGCTCCCTGCATGCCTTGGCCAGGCCAGGACTTGGGAGCGCCTGGCTCCTCCTTCTGAGCCTGGCAGGGTGCTGCTGTTGGGGACAACCTCCCCCTGGATCTGGCTCCTTCCCCACCTGAAGCTTCAGTCCCAGGGTAGAGCTCACGTCCACGGGCTCCGCCTGCATGAAGAGCAGAGGGCAGAGTGAGCGCAGACAGCTTGGGGTCACAGGGGAAGTGTCCAGCGACTATGAATTTTGTCACTGACATCATCCCAAAGAGAAAGGGCTGAACAGTCCGATCTTCACTTTTGGAGTCTTTTTCAAAGCGTGGGTAGCCTCCAGGAGCCTCTCACGATGTGTGGTATGTGGCTGTGTGGCAGACGTGGCCTGGGCACGAGTGTTACTCTGTGAGGAGCAGTGAAGTGGGAGAAAGCCATTTCCCTGCAGGAGTCATACGGAAGGCTACACTGACAGTCAGATGAGGGAGCTGGCCTCGGTCCACAATCTCAGCGAGCACGGAGGAGAGGTGTTCGCAGGCGCACTGAGTGGCTTTGGTGTTAGAGTGAGTGACCTCACAATCCGACCGAGGTTCTCCCTCACTCCTCCCACAAACGGGAAAATCCATGAATAACGTTGAGAAGCCCCTGGAGTTTCGAGAGGTTGCTAGAAGCCATGGTCCTTGGAACAACACGGTCGCTGTGAGCCGAAGGAAGCCAGGCGACTCGGTACAGGCTCAAAGGGCTCTTCCCTCTTCAGAAATTCCCAGGCAGGGCTCTCCAGCCTCGGGATGCAGTGTCCTTGAGTCTCGAGGTGTCGAGGAGAGGCCGGAGGAGGGACCTGGGTTCTGTGTTCCTGGTTGGTGCCCTGTCACCCCCCTTCACGGAATCCACCCAGACTGACCCTCAGCCTTGTGGTAGCACAAATGAGTGCAGTAAAAATGCTGTCGGCCTCAACCGTGACTTCCACCAGCTCTCACAGAATACTGCACTGAACCTCAAATCTTGTTATTATAAAATTTTAAGAATGTCAGAAATCAAAAGAGTTTTAGAAATCAAGTGTTTATTCCAGTAAGGGACATTTTTTTTTTAGTTTAAAAAAGTTCTCAGCCAGGTGCGTTGGCTCCCACCTATAATCCTAGCACTTGGGGAGGTGGAGGCAAGAAGATCGCTCAGTTCAGGAGTTCAAGACCAGCCTGGGCAATGTAGTGAGACCCCCCCATGTCTACAATCAATCAGTCAACACATAAATACATAAATAAATAAAGTTCTTGTATTGGCTGGGCATGGTGGCTCACACCTGTAACCCCAGCACTTTGAGAGGTTGAGGCAGAGGGCTTGCTTGAGGTTAGGAGTTTGAGATCATCCTGGGCAATGAAGTGAGACCCCCATCTCTACAAAAAAAAAAAAAAAGAAAAGAAAAGAAAGAAAAAATAACCAGGCACATGGATATACACCTGTAGCTCCAGCTACTCAAGAGTCTGAGGCAAGAGGATCGCTTGAGCCCGGGAGTTCGAGACTTAAGTGAGCTGTGCTCAACATTGCACTCTAGCCTGGAGTTTCTTAAAAAAGAAAACTTAAAAGAGAACTTAAAAAGCATAACTGTTCTCATTTTTACTTGGAAATTCGCTTATTCCTAGCAGTTATATTAGCATGGTGTAGAAGAAGAGACATTAGTTTGGGAGCCTGGAAACCTGAGTTCTTAGCCTGACTCTAACTGGGTATGTAGCATTGGAAATTGACTTAGTGTCTCTGGGGCCTCAGTTTTGCCATCTATAAAATGGGAAGACCAATTGGCTGATTGCTGAAGCCTTCCCCTGTCTGTGAAATGATGACACCAATAATGATGCTGAAGTATTTTGGGAACTGTGGGGGTGGAAGGCTGTTAGCCCAACGTGCTTTTAAGCTTAGCAGAAGAACAAATGGCTCCAAGGCATCTATTAGACCTTTTGCATAATTAAGTATATCCTGTAATCAGTGCTAACAAGAAAGAGCTAATCTTTCTTTAAATTAGTTTTTAATTTAATTCTATGCTAATTTAATTTTGCATCACTTAAAATGTATGGTTTTAAGTGGATGTTTACACATTGTTGCAGGCAGCTTTGAAATTAATTCGTTCTTTGCTTAACCTGCCGCAACCTGAGCGCCCAGTATTCCAGTTCCTTGGCAATTGTTGCCAACGCCACAATTCTCTTAAAGCATTTCTTAGATTCCCTGGTGATTTGGTTGAATGCTTAAAAGAAAAAGAAAAGCAAGACAACAAACAGCTTCCTTAATGAAGGGCTAGATTAGTATGGTGTGTGTGCAGTTAGAATTGGGTGCTGATAGGGAAATAAAAGATCTTTGTTAAGTTACCCTGTTAAAAGTCCTACTTTTCTGTAGCACATCATGGTTTGTTAGTGGATTTCCTGTATCTACCTGGAACTCCAAGAACTGAGCATGCATCATGAGAGGACTTGGACTGAGGAGTTTTGCATCTGCCTGGTGGTTACCTGGTGTCCAAAAATAAGGAGTTAAGCTATTTCTGCTAGTTGTCAGGAAAAACCTCTTATTTGTTTCGCCATCAGCACCTGCCCTGGTTTTCCAAACTGTCTGGGTGGATGGATGCCGGTGGCCGCAGCTGTTAAAGTGATCACGGCCTCACCTCCTTCCTTTGCTGGTGCAGACAGCCACCTGTGGCCCTTTTGTGGCTTTCCACTTCCAGAAGAAGGCTGAGGAATCTGGGGCCCTTCTTTCTGCAGGGAGCAGCTCAGGCCGTCCTTCCTCTGTGCTGGCGTCAATCCCAGCTTCCTGCAGCTGGGAGGTGGGAGGAAGGAGCAGAGTTTGCTGAGGTGGCAGGATCTGCGAGCTGCCTGAACCCGCGCACTGTCTAGCTCTTGGCCTGCTGCCCTCAGATTGGCTGGCCCAGGAAGCTCTACTCCTGGGAAAGGAAGCCGCGGAAGGGGTAATAAGGATGCTTCTGAACACTTGGCCCTATCCAGAAACCACTTTATGCTTTCAGGGATTCTCCTCTTTCCAGTGACTTGATGTTTCAAGACCCTTCTTTGTGTGTGTGTGACAGGTGGGAACTTTGAGTGGCCTGCAGATTCGAGCGGTCATTCTGGAGGAAGAAATGAGGCCATTTGGGGTTCTGGATCTGTTCCCAGAGAGCAAAAGGCAGAGCGAGGCCCTATCTCCTTGAACCTTGAGCCAATTAAATCTGGGTTTAGTGGACCAGGCACAGTGGCTCACACCTATAATCCCAGCACTTTGGGAGGCTGAGGTGGGAGGATTTTGAGGCTGCAGTGAGCGCACCACTGCAAGGTGCGACAGAGCAAGGCCTTGTCTTTATTTAAAAAAAAAAAAAAATGAAAATCCGAGTTTGAGGCCTGGATTTGGGGGGGAGGTGTCAATCCCATCCCCACTCTAAGCCCTCCTGAAAGCACAGGAAGCATCTACTGAATGTCCTCAAACGGGGCTCTGCAAGCCTTTAAAAGAATCTTTCTTTTTTTTTTTTCCAGACAGAGTCCTACTCTGTCACCCAGGCTGGAGTGCAGTGGCATGATCTTGGCTCACTGCAACCTTGGCTTCCGCGGTTCAAGCGATTCTCCTGCCGACAGCCTCCCGAGTAGCTGGGATTACAGGCACACACCACCACACCAGGCTGATTTTTGTATTTTTAGTAGAGACGGGGTTTCACCATGTTGGCCAGGCTGGTCTGGAACTCCAGACCTCAGTTGATCTGCCCTCCTCGGCCTCCCAAAGTGCTGCGATTATAGGCGTGAGCCACCACAGCCAGCCCAGAATCTATCTTTAGAGTCAAGAATCAGGTCACAGGCACCATGTCCCATGGCAGAAGCTGGCTCCTGTGGCCCAGGTCAGAAAGGTTTTCCGGTAGCAAAACCCAAAATCAAAAAGTCACGGCCCCTTTTATCTAGAATAAACTTGAGACTCTTGTTTGTTGAGCATTTTGCTTTTCTGTCGTTGTGATTGTGGTTTTGCAACTTAAAATTTGCCAGGTGAAAACACTACACAGAAGTAAGGTCTCCTTGGCCTATGGTTTGTTTTGCCAGTCCTATAGTACAGGCAAATGTTGTATACTCCAGCAAAACAAAACTTTTAAAAAACTTGAATCCAAGCCATTTTAGTTCAACACATGTTTATTTAAAATTTATCTTAAAAACAAAACAAAACAAAAACAGCAACTAGCTGGGTCTCTGATTTCTCATTCAGTGTAAAGCTGTGACCTCCCAGGCATAGCGGGTCAAGCTGAAACTTAAGGCAGCTGTCCAGGTAATTCAGGCCAAAATCTTGTTACAGAAGAAAAATGATTCAGGCTTGTTTTTGAACTGAATTTTCCGGTGTTTCCCTACCCCCTTTAAATGTACAGTTTTTGATTCCCTTTCCCTTTGTTGATACGGGAGGATTCTTTTTAAGATGACAATAAAGAATAATGTCTTTGGAATCTGCATAGGTTTTTTGTTTTTTGTTTTTTGTTTTAATGCAGGGGACAATATTCTTGATTAGTTGACTTTTTAGAGACCCATATAAAATAATATCAGTATTATCAAGAAGTTGTCTTATCATTGGGCCTTTTTTAAGCTTCCTTGTTTCCAGCCGTGTTGTCTTCATTATCCCCGCAGACTCCTGCCTCCTTTGGGGTGACTCAAACCATTTGTCTGGTCCTTCCTTCCTGTCTTTATGTGGAGATGTCTCAGCTGTCCAGCAGGCAACTGACTGTGTTTTCGAATTCACTTCGTTTTTCAGATGTCGAACTCTCTCAGGTTCACCCAGACCAAAGAATTTTAAGAAGATTCATTTTATCAAGAACATGCGGCAACACGATACCAGGAATGGCAGGTACTACATTCACACAAAAACGGCTGCCAGCACCAGTGGGTGGGGACAGGGATGGGACGAGGGGACAGTTTTAGTGTCCAAAACTCAGCAAACCCAAGCCCACACTTGTAAGATGAATAGGATCTCATGGAACCTTCCCCGACAATTTCCACCCCACTCATGCCAGAATCACCAAAAGGAATCTGTAGAGAATAACGAAGACTCCTAAGGCAGAGTGAGATGTTCAGACCAGAAACAAACTGAGTTTTTGAGAGCACACAAAGGATTTTTATAGAAACCTTTGAACAGAAAAACAGTTGAGTTTTGGGGAGTTTTTATTTGTTTTTTTTTCTGCTTTGTTGGTTTTGTTTTCGTTTTTCACCACCACTGTGTGCTCTGGTCAATAAATGCCCTCCCAGATCTGCACCTGAACTTAGTTTGGGTCCTGACTTTGACTCCCTTTAGGAGAGTAGAATCATGACTTTGCTGGCAGATTCTTCCTCAGTGCTGATCCCGATTCCTGGGTCAGCCAATATCTGGAGTATGTGTTTCTCTGGCTCTTCAGTTGCTCGTTTGGGAAGCACCATTACATAAAACTGGTTGAAATTTATATGACTGTGATATTAAAACCTTCCAGACAACAGATAGAATCATTGTTGCCAGCATGCTCACAATTGAAAGGCTAAGTCCTTTCATCTCAGCTCCAATGGTGCATGGGACAGAGTCCAAGACCTCTGGGGTCCCCGATACTCTGTAACCCTTGGGGTCGGTTGCTCCCCACTGACTTGAATGGGTGAATTAGAGACGCCATCCAGAGCTGAGGTCCTGCTGCAGAAGACTCTCTTGTTTGATCTCCTAATTTATAGAAGACCATATGGGCCTCACTGATACTCTCTAATCCATACAAAATGAAAATTGCTAAAAAGTCTTTTAGTTAGACTCATTAAGGCCCAGCATGACTGTAAGTTGGTGGTATAAAATACCCTGTACAGCCTGTATAATAACACACAACAATTACAGTTTTTACAGGCTTGTTATCTTGAAGTTTATGCCTAGTTTTAAAGCCTTGTAAGGACAGGGAACATGATTTTATAACATTTGCAATGGTTTCAGAAGAGCAAAGTTGAGATTTCCAAATGATTTTTACATCGTCAGTATATGTTCATATTTTAAGTACAATGCTTTTAGTTTAAATTGACCAAGTTATTTGTTAAATCGAATACTCTTTCTCTCGCTCTCACCCTTACTTTCGCTGACACTTAAGAATTATTGTGCTTTATTTAACCACTGCTGTTGTTTTCTTGTGAGGCTTTTGCTTAAAGAATACAGAGCGTACTCATGCCATCTTAGTGTAATTATCTATCATTGATTTACATTTATGTTTTGTTCATGATCTCTTTAACCATAACATAAATGTAGAAAGCCTTTAATTTCTCCATGAAATCAATGACAAAGCCAAAGGAATGGGTCAAGCGAATAGTGTTCCCACCTCTGATGCTAGCTGGCAGGGCACAAAGTCAGATAATTACCCCAGCATGGTTAGGTAGTGAGAGGATACAGTTAATAAAAGACTTAGATTAGTGATATTTCCAAAGAACATTACGGAACCACCTTCCCCAGCACACTCTTGACCTAGGAGAACATAAACAGCAAAGCCTGCAATTGCTGGCAGTTCTGCTGGGGAGTTTTCAGGGGGAGGCAAGGGGATTCTTAGCTTATCTGAACATCTGAGAATTGGAATTTAGGGCAGGAAAGAGAGCTGTAGGGCCTGTGTGGGAACCGCAGGCTGTAGGCTGAGGCGATGGCCAAATCGTATGCCCAGGTGAGAGCTGGTTTTCTTGTGCAACGGGCAGATGAAAGGGCTGGCAGGAGGGGCTGGCCCTCCCACTTGAGATTTATTAGCAAGGAGGGATTGTCGTTAGATGAAAGCAAGAGCCTGGGAGGAAGCCAGGAAGAAAATACGATTTCTGAGGTGACAGAAGGAAATTGTAGTCAAGAGCTGAGGAATGAGAGGACATGACCCAGCCTTTCGAGAGAGGAACGCAGAAGTTGTGCCCCACAGCCGCTGGGCAGCAGGAGCAGAATCTCCTGCTGGTGGCAGCCAGGGCATTGGGTGAGCCCAGTCCCTGAAATGACAGGTAGGAGAGGTTCTGGTCGTGATCTCAGAGGGAGGGACCCGTGTGCTGGCTTAGGGGTCGCTGATCCACCCACCTCAGAAATGGGAGGTGAGTGTGTGGCACCTGCACAGTTCCCAAGGCCCTTGCAGGCTCCCTCGCAGCCTGTGCAGTCTAAGTCACGTCTGTGCATCGGGCTGTGCCCAGTTTGTGAGTCTCCTTGGGACCCCTGATCAGCACAGCCCAGCCTCTCCGTCTGCAGGCCAAGTCCACGGCTCACTCACTGTTCTGGCCCTGAAAACCCTGGCATGGAGGCTCCCACGTCCCCAGACCTGCTGACCGTGTGATAGAGGCCCCAGTGTTGAGGAGGATTTGGACTTCTCGTCTCAGCAAGGACCAGAGTGTAGCTCAGGAAATAAGCAGGGAGCCTCTATTGTGATACTCAGGTCTGACCTAACCAAGAGTTTCAAGCATATTTTGAGACAGAAAGGAGAAAACATGCTTTTAAAACTGAGAACCAGACATCATAAAAGACAATACTTGTGGCATTGGAAAAACAAAAAACTTAAGTATACCTCGTAATCAATATCAGAGTGGCTACTTAGAAATAAACCTTGGGGCCTGAGACGGCTCCATGTTCACCCGTGAGGAATGGCTTCACCCTGTGACGCTGGACCACAAATCCCAGCCAGCATGCAAAGTGGAAGTGAACGCCTTCCGCAGAAGCATGTGGTTGCAATGCAGGATGGAGTTTGCCTTCTGTAAAAACTGTTCATCTGTCTGGCATCTGAATTCCGTGAGGCTGGCGTTGGGACCTTCTAGAGGGCTTGGTGTGCGGATAACAGTGCGGAGAAGCCAGGCTGAGGGTGCTCTGGGGTCATGCTGCATATCGCTGGGCCAGGTGGAGGCTAAGGACAGTGCCCGACAGATCACAGACCAGCCAGATGGAGCGGAGGGAACGTCAGTGCCACTGCTAGAACCAGAGCGTGCGGAGCTCTTGGCTGGCCCTGCTGGGTGTTTCGTCTCCTCGTGGGTAGGGGAAGCCATGAGGGATGCTGCTCTCAGCTCCAATTCTGCCTTAACACAGAAGGCAGGCCAGTCCTCAGGACCCGGAGGGAGGTCATGCTGGATTTCATAGCTGGAAAGGAACCCTGGATTTTAGGAACACGGTCGCAGAAAGTTTAGACTAAGAAGTAATTTCTTCTGGCTTGGAGCATATTTCCAGAAGACAAAGTTACGAGGGTAAGATGATAATAGATGCCTTGATTGAGTGCTTGCTGGATGCCAGCCAGGCTCTAAGTGTTTAACATGCATTGTGTCAGGCCAGATGGGGTGACTCACGCCTGTAATCCCATCACTTTGGGAGGCTGAGTCAAGCAGATTGCTTGAGTTCAGAAGTTTGAGACCAGCCTAGGCAGCCCAGGCATGGTGGTACGTGACTGTGGTCCCAGCTATTAGGGAGGCTGAGGTGGGAGGATCGCTTGAGTCTGGGGGATGGAAGTTGCCGTGAGCCAAGATCAGACCACTACACTCCAGCCTGGGTGACAGAGCAAGACCCTGTCTCAAAAACAAAAGCAAATACAAAAACAAAAACCCAAAATACAAACATGCTTTGTTTCATTAACTCAGAACTCAGTAGGTGTTCGTCAAATAAATGAGTAGAGATGCCTTTCAAGTGAGTTTGTCTTCAGGACTAGATCTCGAGGAATGGAAAGAATTTAGAAATACAAATAATCCTTGAAACAATCTAAGTAGGGCATTACTGTCTTGTGGCAGACAGAGTAACGGCCCTCAGAGATGTCCACGTCCCATCCCCGGGACCTGTGGCTGTGTTAGGTTACATGGCAGAGGGGAACTAAGGCACAAATGAGCTGACCTTTAAATGGGGGTTTATCCTGGACTATTCATGTGGCCCCAGTATAATTACAGAGCCCTTAAAAGTGGAAGAAAGAGGCAGGATCGTCAGTGTCAGAGAGATGCAATAGGAGAAAGACTCCTCTGGCTTTGCTGGCTTTGAAGATGGAGGATGAAGCCATAAACCAAGAAATGCAGGCAGCCGCTAAGAATCTGGAAAAGGCAATGAAAGCCAATTCTCCCTACAGCCTCCCGTGGGAACCACCGCTACTAACACCTCAATTTTAGCTCCATGAGTCCCATTTCCAAGTTCTGACCTCCAGAATTGTAAGATAATATGTTTGTGTTGTTTTAAGTCACTAACTTTGTGGCAGTTTGTTCTGCAACTGCAGAAAACTAAAACACTGATGATCCCAGTTTACAGAGGAGGAAACTGGAGCTCGCAGCTAAGAGTAGGAAGTAGAATTCACATCCAGGCATCAGATTGCGAAGTTCATTCTCTCCATTGATGAGAATGTGAGAGATAAAAATCCATATGCAGTAAGATAGTGTGTCATGGTGGACTATGAGAAAATTCCCTCTTGCATTCTGATTTTTACAAATCATTAGCTTAAGGCCAAGGATTAATTTTTAAAATGGCTTAAGCAAACTTACAAGAATGGGGTGAGGGAGGCTAAAGTCTAGGTGAGCTCAAGATTGTTAACAAGAAAATAAATTTGGAACTGTCATGCATTGCTGACGGAATATAAAATGGTGCAGACACTGTGGGAAAGTTTGGTGGTTCTTCAAAAAGTTAAACATAAAATTACCATACAATTAATTAATTGCTCATTGTAATTAATCACCTAGCAATTAATTGCTAGTTGTATACCCAGAAGAATTGAAATAGGTATTCAGACAGATATTTTATACACCAATGCAGTGTTATTCACAATAGCTAAAAGGTGGAAACAACCCCAGAGTCTCAGCATATACGTGGGTAGACCATGTGGTATATCCATACAATGGAATAGTATTCAGCCATGAAAAGGAATAAGCACTGATACATGCTACAATATGGATGAATCTTGAAAATAAGCTGAGTTAAATGAGCCAGTCACAAAAGGTCAAATGTCATATGACTCCATTGAATTGAAATATCCAGAATAGTCCATAGAGACAGAAGGTAGGTAAGAGGTTACCAGGGGTTAGGGCAAGAGGGAATTATTGCTTAATGAGTACAGAGTTTCTGTTAGGGGTGATGGAAAAGTTTTGGAAATACACAGTGATGATGGTTGCCCAACATTGTGCATGCACTTAATGACGCTAAATTGCACACTGATTAAATGGCATTTTATGTTTTATATATGTGTATATGTATATTTTTCCCACAATAAAATAAAACACCACTAATAGCCATAGGCTGTTACTATTAAGACCACGTTCAGAAGCGGAAGGGAAAGGATGGCGAATTTCCTGGGATGATGGCACAGGGTCAGCAGATGTCAGCTGCTGCCTGCTTTTAACTTCCTTACCAAGTAGAACTGGAAGTGTAGACTCTAAACAAAGCCACGTGCCAGGCACACAGTAGGCACTCAGCAAGTGTTTATTGAATAAACAGGCCTTTTAAGTGAATTTTAGTCATCAGGGCTAGATCCTGGAGAATAGAAAGAATTTGGAAATACAAATGATCTTTAAAGTGCCATGGAGAATGAACGAAGTTCTAAGTCTGATACCAGGCAAAAGTTGGCTTTCAGTGGAAAACAGTGTGAGGGTAATGGGAGAGGGTAGAATTTTTTTTTTTTTTTTGACATGGAGACTCACTCTGTCGCCCAGACTGGAGTGCAGTGATGCAATCTCGGCTCACTGCAAACTCCGCCTCCCGGGTCCACGCCATTCTCCTGCCTCAGCCTCCTGAGTAGCTGGGACTAAAGGCGCCCACCACCGTGCCTGGCTAATTTTTTTGTATTTTTTTTTAGTAGAGACGGGGTTTCACCATGTTAGCCAGGAAGATCTCGATTCCCTGACCTCGTGATCCGCCCGCCTCGGCCTCCCAAAGTGCTGGGATTACAGGCGTGAGCCACCCGTGTGGCCAGGAGAGGGTAGATTTTAATAATCATAGACTGGCAAGCCTAGAGCTGATGCTTAGCAGAGTTTGAGAACAGATGGTTTGTGTGGAGGTTGCTAACAGTCAACATGAGTTCACTAAGAAACAGGTCATGTCCCATCAGCTTCGATTCCTCATTGATGGAATAACTTGGTTAGTAAAGTGAGGAAGTGTCTGGACATTACATTTGTAGATTGCATCAAAATGTCAGACTATTCCTCACTATCGCATGTCCCTGTAGATAGCATGGTGAGAAGGGCCAGGTGATTGTAAAGCTGGAGTTTCTGCAGGTGGCTGAAATTTGTGAGCTGATTATCATCAGCCTGAGGGCAAGTTTGAGTAGAACAGCACGTGGTATTCCCATTCCCATTCCCGCCAGCGTTATCTCCTGCAGTGCAGACAGTGATTGGAGTAAAGGCCCAGAAGCCTCGTTGTCAGCCATGTGGAAAGCTAAAAGCAGGGAGAGCAGAAGCAGGAAGGAGCATTACAGATGAGAACCAAGATCCAGATACTTCATTCACTGGAAATGCTAGAGCCAGTCCACCGAGATTAAACTGAGCAAGAATAAATGTAATTCAGGTGGACTACTGATTATAGCACAGGATATAGATTTTTTAGTACACATGAAAAGTATTTGGCATTTAGGACAGTGTGTTCCACCCCAGGCTCACAACGCAATGCCAACACAGAGGGAGCTAATTTAGTTTGTCTGGATGGAAGGCTAGTATCGCGGAAGGCTGGTGTCGCCTTTGCACCCAACCAGGGCAGATCCCATTGGTGGTGCTGCCATCATGCATGTCATGTCATAGGAAGCTAGATGTATATTACGATGGTCCCCTGGCAGTGGACTTTGTGGGAGGAATTGTGATGAACCTTGGAAATAAGCTGAGTGAAGTGAGCCAATCACAAAAGGTCGCATGTCATGTGACTCCATTTAGATGAAATAACCAGAATAGTCCCTACAGACAGAAAGTAGATAAGAGGTTACCGGGGTTTAGGGCAAGAGGAATTATTGCTTAATGACTCTCCCGATACAAGGTGCCCAATAATAAGGCAGTTCCTTGACTACATGCCCTGTAGGAACATATGTCCTCAGCCCACCCCACACGTTTGCTGGCACCTAGTCTGTGACTATTGGGATGTATCCATGAATAAAACAGGTTACATCCCAATAGGGAGGGAAATGATAAACGTGCACAGGTGAAAGATGAGATGATGTGCCATGGAGAGAGACTGAGGCAGCCAGAGGTGGGGAAGGACACTCTAGGGCGATGGGGAGACCTGGGAGCAGAGGTGTGAGGGAGGTGAGGGAGGTGAGGGAGCCAGCCCTGGGGCTGTCCCAGTGGGGAAGCACATTCGCCCTGATGGAACAGCAGTCATGGAGACACTGAGGCGGAAGGGACGGGGTGTGTTTGAGGAACTGTAGGAAAACTCACATGGTGGAGGTGAGCGAGAGGAAGGAAGGAAGGCGAGATGAGCTCTGAGAAGTCGGTAGTCTGGTTGTGAGCAAGGTGGGAACCACGCAGCGTGCTGAGCAGAGGTGCGAGTGATATGACTCGCCTTGGAACACAATCACTCTGGGTAACCAGAAGTCAGGGGTGGGCATTGCAGGTCATTTTGGTAACCTTATCTTTCCTGTAGAAAGAGAGTGGGTGGGTATTATCTTCTAAAAGAGTTAATTTTGATATGAAGTTCAAAAGCAACTCAAGATCTTTTTGAAAAGCTGGTCACAAATGTCTGAGCAAGCCTTTTGTCAAAGAAGAGCAGTGGCTGGTGGCCCAATGCCACAGCATCTGGAACAGGCCTTTGAACCTCCTGCTGAGGAGGGCAGTTGGCAAGTGGAAGCTGCTGCTTATTGTAAAAGGAGAGCCAGTCACCATGGGCTCTAATCTGCATCTTCACTGAGAACCCTACTGTGTGCCACAGAGTGGAGGCTAAACAGAAGTAAAGACAAAGATCTCAGTTCCCGGCCATAAGATATACCTTTGAAGATGACAGACATTTACACAGCCTCACTCATTGCTGGCTAGGAAGGACTGACTCATCCGAAGGACAGCTAGGATTCTGAGCATAAAGACTGGAGACACTCGGCTGGGCGCAGTGGCTCAAGCCTGTAATCCCAGCACTTTGGGAGGCCAAGACGGGCGGATCACGAGGTCAGGAGATCGAGACCATCCTGGCTAACACAGTGAAACCCTGTCTCTACTAAAAACTATATTAAAAAAAAAAAAACCAGCCAGGCGAGGTGGCGGGCGCCTGTAGTCTCAGCTACTTGGGAGGCTGAGGCAGGAGAATGGCGTAAACCCGGGAGACGGAGCTTGCAGTGAGCTGAGATCCGGCCACTGCACCACAGCCTGGGCGACAGAGCGAGACTCCATCTCAAAAAAAAAAAAGACTGGAGACACTCGGCCGGGCTTGGTGGCTCACGTCTGTAATCCCAGCACTTTGGTAGACCAAGGCAGATGGATCACGAGGTCAGGATATCGAGACCATCCTGGCTAACACAGTGAAACCCAGTCTCTACTAAAAATACAAAAAATTAGCCCGGTGTGGTGGCGGGTGCCTGTAGTCCCAGCTACCTGGAAGGCTGATGCAGGAGAATGATGTGAACCCAGGGGCGCAGAGCTTGCAGTGAGCCAAGATCGTACCACTGTACTCCAGCCTGGGAGACAGAGCAAGACTCCATCTCAAAAAAAAAAAAAAAAAAAAAAAAAAGACTAGAGACACTCAGTGACTTTTGACTTTTGTGACATTTATGTCTAGTGCCCCTCATAGTCCTGTTAAGAAAGGACCTTTCGTCTTGATGCTCACCGTTCTTGAGACTCATAAACCTTTGTCTTGAAGAGCGACAGAGCCCTCGTTTCACGTGGGTGTCTCCTCCCTCTGTCACGTGCCTGCGTGGGCTTTACTGGGTGTCCTTTTGAAGTCATCTGGGTATTGAATGTTGGCATGGCATGCAGGAGATGGCTTCATGTACCCTGGAAGTGCCGCCTCGTGGGTCTGCTTCGAGAATCATCTCATGGTGAACAGGTAGAGAAATGTCCTCAGCAGTGAGTTGACTGAGCTATCTCCTCCCTTGGGAGGAATTTTCAAAGAGATGTAAAAGGATTTGAGATGGGAGTGGATAAAGAACTGAGCCACAGTGTTTTCTCTTTAAAGTATGAACTCAATAGGATAACGTTAAAACAAAAGCCTTCAGCACCCTTTATCTGCATTTTAAAGGAAGATGGTAAAAGTCCAGTGGCTGAAGTCAAGCTGGAGCCTTTCCTTGTTGCACCAAAACGTTTTGGAGGGAAAGAGGGGATGGGTCATAACTAAATTAAGACCTTGTTTGTGATCTCATCAGTTCCAAGCTGTCAGCCTAATTTAGTTTGAAAAACGACTTGGAGGAAGTGGCATGTTTCAAAAAATAAAACGGCTCGTTACCAGCCCCAGACTGGCCTTTTTGAAAAAAGAAAAATGTCATTGCCTTTTCTCCCTGAAACGAACCCATCCATTTTGATAGAAGTCAGGCATCTTCTCTGAGGCACCTTGCAACATGGACCCTTTCGTGAGCTGGCTTTTTTTCTTCTCGGAGATTTTGTTTTTTTGTGAAAAGTCTAGCACCTGCCAACCCCTCAGTGGCAGAAGGCGACAGGAAGCATCTTTATCCTCGTCATCATCGGTGTTGATGATCAGTTCTTAACTTCAGTCTAGGGGGACAGGGAGTGGACAGCCTAAAGAAGCCTCCAGGACTCCCCAGACCTCACTGGGGCTCCAGTTCTAGGCTCTTCCTTCAGTGAGATGGCCCCCAGAGCTGCTCACAAGTCTGACTGACCATTGCATTTCCGTGGCTTTATTTGCCTGGCACTAAGTGGAGGGAGCAGAGAGAGGAGCTGGCATGCAGGGCAGTCACTCGGCACTGAGAATGCTGGTGCCCAGTTCCCAGCAGTGTGCTGGGTCAGCACCACACACGCCTGGTTTTATTCATGCCTCTTTAAACAGCATGGAGGTGAGGCTGGCTGCTTCTGTAGTGCTGCACGAGGCTTTTGAGATAAATGATTTTCAGTCAATAGAGTCAATAGCAGCTGTGCTCCGTGCCTCGTGCTTATGTACATGTTTGCAACTGAAAAGCTCATAGCCTGCAGGTACTTGTTGCTGCTTTTCCACCAGTTTGATTTGAAGAAGTAAAAGCAATCACAGAGGAAAGGTACAAGAGTTGGAAATTGTTTCAGATTGGACAGAACCTTCCCTTGGTGTTTGTATTCGTCTGTTCTCACGCTGCTAATAAAGACATACCTGAGACTGGGTAAAAACAAAGAGGCTTAATGGATTCACAGTTCCATGTGGCTGGGGAGGCCTCACAATCATGGCGGAAGGCAAAAGGCACATCTTACGTGGCGGCAGGCAAGACAGAATGAGAGCCAAGCAAAAGGGGTTTCCCGTTATAAAACCATCACATCTCATGAGACTTATTCACTACCACGAGAATAGTATTCGGGAAACGGCCCCCATGATTCTGTTATCTACCACCGGGTCTCTCCTACAACACGTGGGAATTACGGGAGCTACAATTCAAGATGAGATTTGGGTGGGGACACAGCGAAACCCTATCCGGCGGTTCTGTTTCAATCTTCTGCTTAGCCTGGGAGCCCAGAGGAGACGTCAGTCCTTGGTCTCCACCATTGGTCTGCAACACGTTGAGAAGAAAACAGTAATTTTAGCTAGCAGATGACTCAGGGCTGGACCACACTTCAGGCTGCAGCTACCAGGGCTGTTCTGGCTGAGCAGGAGGGGAGGGGATTCCAAAAGGATTTCCTGACTTCTTTTTTTTTTTTTTGAGACGGCGTCTCCCTCAGTCACCCAGTCAGGAGTGCAGTGGTGTGATCTTGGCTCACTGCAACCTCCATCTCCTGGGTTCAAATGATTCTCCTGCCTCAGCTTCCCAAGTAGCTGGGATTATAGATGTCTGTCACCACACCCAGCTAATTTTTGTATTTTTAGTAGAGATGGAGTTTCACCGTGTTGGCCAGGCTGGTCTTGAACTCCTGACCTCAGGTGATCTGCCCACCTCAGTCTCCCAAAGTGCTGGGATCACAGGCTTGAGCTACCACACCCAGCCGGACATTCTCACTTCTGTGACACCAAACTCCTCTTGTTCTCCCCTTACCTTAGCCCCCAAAATTCCTGTGTTGAGGTCCTAACTCCTTGTACCTCAGAATGTGAGTTTATTTGGAAACAGAGATGCGGCAGATGTAATTCACTAAGATGAGGTTATACTGGAGTAGGGTGGGCCCTAATCCAATACGACTGTTATCCTTATAGAAAGAGGAAATTGAAGCCAGGTGTCGTGGCTCACATCTATAGTCCCAGCAGTGCGGGAGACCGAGGCAGGAGGATCACTTGAGCAAAGGAATTCAAGGCAGCAGTGAACTGAGATCATGGCACTGCCCTCTAGTCTGGGTGACAGAGCAAAAGCCTCAGTCTCTTGAAGTAAGGGAAAACTGGAGCACAGAGGCACACGGGGGGAATGCTATGTGAAGATGGGAGCGATGCTGCCACAAGCCATGGAGCCACCAGTAGCTGGGAGACAGGCCTGGAGCAGACCCTCCCCAGTGCCTTCAAATGGAGCGTGGGCCTGCTGACGCCTTGATCTTGGACTTCTGGCCCCCCGAACTGTGAGACAATGTATTTCTGTTGTTTAAGCCACCCAGTTTGTGGTGCTTTGACTTGGAGAGCTTTTCTGCCCATGTGACACTGCCTGCCTTCCTCCCGCCCCATCCCAGACCCTCCTTGCTCCTATCCCACTCCACTCCTGTGAGTGCTCCTCCTCCATGCCGTGGCTGCAATCCCCACGTTAAGCTGGGGACTCCCAAACCCTGACTTCCCCACAGGGCTTAGGAGGCCTTTCTCCAGCCGGCCTCACAGTTGGACTAACACTTCTCCCCCATGCCACCCTCATCTCTGCTGAATTATTCACAGTAATCGCTGGGTTAGGGGAAAAGGTTAGTAAATGCCAAAGGAAATGCCCACAGAAGTCTCCTACACACTTAGATGTTGTGCTGGCATTTCAGCCCATGAGTGATGGTCCATTCTGCAGCTTTCCATGCCGTGCCTTTCCTTTGTGTGGGGTCCACAGATCAGAGTCTGTCTGTGGCATCGACTTCCTTATGTCCTCATTGTCCCCACCCATTGCTGGGATGTCCACATGGGACTTCACAAAAGTGACCCAAGAATCTGAGTGCAAAATCTGTTTGGATGTTTACAACTTTTTCCTAATCTTTTGCAGTCTTGCTCATACCTATTTCAACTGTAGTTTTTTTTTTTTTTAATGACTTGCCTTGTGTGAATATTTTTTAATGCATCCAGTATTAAGAAGAAAAACAGCATTTCTCTTTATTTTCCACCTTCTTTAGTTTGTGTGCGCACTGTTTTTTTTTGTTGTTGTTGTTGTTGTTTTTGTGTTTTCTTTGGGTTTTTTTTTTTTTTTTTTTTGAGACGAGGTCTTGCTCTGTCACCCAAGAATGCAGTGGCACAATCATAACCCACTGCAGCCAATCGTAGCCCACTGCAGCCTTGAATTCCTGGGCTCAAGCGATCCTCCTACTTCAGCCTCTTGAGTAGCTGGGACTACAGGCGTGTACCACCACACCCAGCTAAGTTTTTTAATTCTTAGTAGAGTCAAGGTCTCATTATGTTGCTCAGGCTGGTCTCGAACTCTTGAGTTCATGTCATCTCCCACCTCGGCTTTCCAAAGTTCTGGGATTACAGGCGTGAGCCACGGTGCCCAGCAGTGCACAATCTTTAATAAACAAGTACAAATATAAATAATAATACAACTGACATAAACAGGATTGGGCCATATGTAAGTGACCTTTAGTAAGTGCACAACTCGGTGGGGTTGGTGGCAAACAGCCTACCAGCCTGAGTTTTGCGTGAGTCAGGGGTGTTGGTGAAAGGGTTGTACAGAAGGGAGTGGAAACACTGGTGAGTCAGGCACGTGGAGGTCCATGAACATTTGTTATTCACTCAGTTCCTTGAATAGGCTGTATACTCTTTCTCCCAACCCGACTCATGCCAGTTTTCCCACCAGCATATCTTCTCACTGTAGACTGGTTGCCACTTATCCCTGAGGTCTCAGTTACCACTTGCTCCAGGGAGTCCACCCTGCCTCCTTTAGGCTGGGTTATTCTTCCTGTGTGCTCAGTAGCGCCCCCTACTTCCCATCAGAGAACTTACACCTCTGCGTGGAGGTATCTCCCAGCCACCCCTAAGCTTTGCAAGGAGGGAGCTATTAGCTGGACCATTCATCATCAGATCCCCAGCACTTAGTACAATGTCTGGCATAGATTAAGTGCTCAGAAAATATTTGTGTAAGGGAGGGAGGGAGGAGGAGAGGAAGATTACATAACTTGTTTGTCAGAAATTTGCCACTCCCTAGATTGTAGGATAAGGTGTGCCTTCTTAGCAGGTGGGGAGGCCTGTCCTGCACTGTGGTAGCAGTGATCTTGTGGTCATGGAAGTGTGGTGGTGGAGGTGGCAGTCATAGTCAATGAAGAGAAGACTAATGCCTCCACCAGTAACAGTACCACCATGTGGTATTTGTGGGCTACTTAGCACAGATTCTCAGATGCATCAGACTATTTAACTCATGTCCCCAGTTCCCTGGCTCCAGACACCTTGTGCAGCTCCACACTTCAGAGGGTTAAGCTGTGCTTCCCTTCCTCCTGTTTCCACCTGTTAGAATCCCACCCCGCCTCCTAGGCCTCCTAGGCACTTTCAGGCTCCTTGTTCTAGTGCCTTCTTGTCCATGGGGCCCCTTCTTCCCAGCTCCTGCCCTGGAATAGCATCTCCTTCCAACTCCAGGCAGAAAGGAACAGATCACTCTGTGGAGAATGTTCTTGGAGCCCCTACTGATTCTCCACTTTGCCCTTGTACCCAGATGAGGCACATCCAACAGTGAGGGGAGTCGTTCCTAAGAAGGAAAACGTCCCCCCAGTAGCTCATGAGCATTTAAATAGAGTAAACAAGAACATTTTGTTGTTGTTGGTGGTGTTTTCATTCAACTCTCATTATGCCATTGCCAGCCCTTCAGAAGAGACGGAAAGGGGTCAAGTCCCCTTCTTCCAGTTTTTAATAAAGCATTGTGAGAGGAGGAAGGAACGACTGTGGGAAAAGGGGTCAGAGTGGAGCTGGGAAGAGAACGGGTTTTCCAGATTTCATAATATTCATTTGTCTCCAGACATTGGCCTTCACTCCTTCACAGTCTCTGTGCACAGCGCTCATAGTGTGGTGTGCAGAGGACCTGCTGAGATGGGGTGTGTAGCCCAGAGCCATGCCAGGGAGATCTGTGTCCCTTTCCAGGGCTGCGCCACAAGGTGCCACTAACTGGGTGATTAAGACAACAACAAGCAGTTCTCTCCCTGTTCTGGAGACTGAAAGCTCGGGGCCGTATTCCCTCAGCCCCAAGGGAAGAATCAGCTCTCAACTCTTCCAGCTTCCAGTGGTGCTGGTGAGCTTTGGTGTCTTTGGCGCTTGTAGCTGCATCACTCCCGTCTCTGTCTCCACCGTCAGGTGGCCTTCTTCCCTTTGTGTGTGCCTAGGTGTCTCCAAATTTCTTGCCCCTTGTAAGGACACCAGCCATTGGATTGAAGGCCCACTCTGACCCAGTAGGACCTCATCCTTACTTGATAACATCTGCAAAGACACTGCAGCAATCCCTTCTTGTCCACAGTCAACCGCATGGTCTGAAAATATTAAATGGAAAATTCCACAAACAATTCACAAGTGCTAGATTGCATGAGTAGCATGGCGAAATCTCTTGCCCTGCCACTCTGATCTGGGACATGAGTCAGCCCTTAGTCCAGCATATCTACATGGTCTCACTACCTGCCCCATATGAAGTGATTGCAAAGGAAAAAACATAGTACATACAGGCGTCAGTGCTATCTGTGGTTTCAGACATCCCCTGCGGGTTTTGGAACACATCCCGTATGGATAAGGGGGACTACTGTATTTACAAATAAGGCCACAGCCACAGGTCCTGGGGCTTAGGGTTTCAACATGTCATTTGGGGAGCACAGTTGAACCCAGAACACCAGCTTTGTAGGCGTATTCTTTCTTGCCTCGGGGGCGTGGAGGGAATGAGTCACAGAATTTTTGCATGTGTGCCTAGTGCGGATTACAGACCCCTGGGCTGTGGACACTGCGGGGCTGTGTTTGGGCATCACTGTATTCACCTCCCCATGACTGCAGATGTGGTTTTCTTTCCTCTGCCTCCTGGAGTTGGTTGCTTGTTTTTATGTCCTCAAGAGAATGTTTCTGTTGTAATGGAACATTTCACCTGGAAGAGATGAGACCTTCTCACAACCAACAGAGACTCCCCAGGGGGCTGGAAATAGAACAGGCCTGTGGTGTTTTGGCAAAGGAGGAAAGACTTGAGGATCCTGGCTGGTGAGAGACATTGCCGTTTTAGACATCGCCAGTGCTGGGCTCGGGGGGTAAAAGCAGATTTGGTGAAAAGTGGCCCGTGGTGCTCTGTCACCTAGGTGGTGTCCTTGTGCCTCTCCTGGCTGTTCTGGACACTCAGCGTCTTGGGAGCTAATTGTGGCTGTGGAAGCTTTGTGGTCCGAAGCTGTAAGATCCCTCATACTAGCAGCACTTTCCTAAGAGCGTGGCAATGAGGCTGCGTGAAGAAGAAAGCTGGACGGTGCTCCTTCAGCTTGCGAGCACTCATGAGGATCCCTGGACGTTTCAGGAAGCATCATGTATCCAAGATGCTTTGTGCATGTGGGCTGTAGCCCCAGGGAATGTTTTCCTTTGCTATTCTTTCCTCTGGCAGATGTTCATGTGGAAATGTGACCTTTAATTCCTTAAAGATTCATCTCCCTGGAATTAATTCCTCTTTTGAAGTCATAATCTTTCATGTAATATTTTCTGGTCATCTCAACTCCAAGTAAAGTGTTGTATGTCACAGGTGGGGGAAATGATTTGGGCTTTTTGCATATGCCATTTGGGCGTCCGAGAAGAGAGCCGCCGAGGTTAGAGGCAAAGACGTGAAGGTGGTCAGCGTCTGACAGCGGAAGTGGACTGTGCTTGTTCATGTCATCTGATGGAACTCTTTCTCAGATAGTAGATGTACCTTCCAGGAGGCAAACATCTGATTCTCTTCTTGTGTATCTCCATTACCGTGAACATTTCCCTAATGTTTATAAAGAGAAAAGCTGCAAATTCACATGAACCCCACAGGTTCTAAACGTAACGGTTGATCACAGGGGACCTGTTGTCAGAACCACGCTGTTCAGGGTTTCCCAGTGTAAGAAGCCAAGAAGACGGGAGCCATCACTTGCTGCTACTTGCCCGCTGTGGTTCACACCTGCAGTCCCTCCCAGACGCCAGAACTACTTCAGAAAACTCGTATGATGTGTTCTTGGAAGCTGCACTGGCAAACCGGCTACAGAGCCTGAGCCTCTGTGTGGGTCTCTGCTGTGAATTCCTCCTCTGGCCCCTGCAGAAACTGAGGGTCCGTGAAATGACTGGAGAAGGGAGGGGAAGAGCCCAAAGATGTGACATGCCTTACTCCCTTCCTCCTCCCTCCAGCCGCTTGAGACTGGCCAACCAGGGAAGTAGCAACCCTACTGGAATTGTTGAGAAACAGTCCATATTCATAGTTGCTAAACTTGACCTCTGCAGTAAAATAACATGTTTTTCTGGAATGAGTACCATGTTGTCAGCCTCTCCTAGACGTAATGGTGCAGACCACCCAGAGTGAGTGCTCATTTAATAGAACAAGCAGCCCATTTACTGATAGGCATCTTGTGGCTGAAAGATTGGGAAGAAGACTTGGATTGCACTCGCATTTATATTCTTCATTTTCTTGTTCTATTAAAAACGTCCAAACAAGTTTAGTGTGTGGGAAGGAAGGACACCTTAGCATGAGTAGTGACGAAAATGCAGCATTGCTGAGCCGGTGGAGTTTGTTCAACACATTCCTGCCAGTGTGTTGCAGAGGACACGGATGCCCAGGGACACGGGAATGAGTCGCTCCAGGCCTTTGTCCTGGGTAGATGGCAGGGAGTGGCAGTGAGGGTGTGGAGAACCTCTGCCCTTCCGTCTGGGGAGGGGTCCGGGCTGAGCAGGCCTCCCCGGCTCCAGCAGCTCCAAGGTCAGGGATGTGTGATCTGTCACCCTCTTGCCCCTCCCTGCACTGGGCATGGTGACCCACAGGCCAGGCTGGAAAGCCAGCCTAGAACACGTGGATGAAGGCAGACTTATTAGTATCCAAGAAGTCCGTGGGTCCCAGTCACGCCCCCAAGGGGCAGGCTTTTCTAGCAAGGTTTAGGGAAGGGCATTCATAGTGGTAAAGGACTCAAGTTCCAGTCTCCTGCCTGCCCCACCTGCCGGTGCATCTCCTTTGGTACATCGCTGACTTGACGTGCCTCATCAGTGAAAGCACTTAGAATTTGGCACATAATCAGTACTTAATATGTATTGGCTGTTATGTCTCTGTAGGTGAATTTACAGGGCATTGCAGCATGAGAAGCTCTGTTGCTGGGCTCCATGCAGGCGAGCCCAAGGAGCGTGGCTGGTGTTCAGCAGGGTGTGCTCATGATGGATTCATGTAACCCCTGGCCCTTCAGGCCTTGACAGTCCACTCTGTCCTCGACAGTGACCAGGATCAGGGCCTGTGGTATCTGATGAGCAGCATCTCCCTTCAGCAGCGTCTCTGTGTACATCTCATGCTACACTGATGTAGAAAGACCCCGTGCATGGGGTGTTTCAGCTGTCCTGGCAGCACAGCTTTCAGGTCTGAGCAGGCCTGGGTATTTAGCACAGAGATCTGAAGAGGTTCTGAGTCCACAGACTAGGCTGGAAAACCTGAATCCTAACCCAGGCAGCTCGTCTGCAGTAAAGATGATTTTATTGAGTGTGTACTATTTGCCAGTTGCTGTTCTGAGGGTTCTCCGAGTATGGACTCACGTACTCTTACAGCTTTCCAATAAGATAGTTACTAATTGTATCACAGTTTTTAGAAGGGCAGAGTGAGGCTCAGAAGCGTTAGCAAGCTGACCGAGGTTAAACAAAAGTGACGCTGGTGTTCGAAGCTGAGTGTGTTACTTTGGTCCCATCCCATTAACGACTGTGGATATGAACTGCTATGGAATTGACACCAAAAGTGGCTTTTGGTTGCATAGGATGCCTGCAGCCCTGCCCTCCCATGACGGATACTCAAGTGTTGCTACTCTGAGGCCCACACTGCATTTCAGTGCCATCTAATACACATACATAGACAGAGGGGCCACCACGCACTAAACCCCTGCCTGGACTCACCCTCTAGTAAAGGAAGGAGGAAAATGATTAGCAGTGTGGATCACATCCGTGCCCTCCTGGACGTGTGAATGGGGAATTGGAGACAGTTACCAAAAAGGGAACAAGTAACTCCATTTGAAGAGGGGCAGGAAACACTCTGTGGAGGGGGTACTTCTGAGCTAGGTTTGGAAGAATGAATAGGAGTTCACTGGCTGTTTCAAGGTGGGGCATATAGGCAGAAGAAATAGCATGCAAAGAACACAAGTATAAAACAGCGAGACTTTTTGTTCAGGTGGGGGTGCTGTCAGCGCCTCGGCATGGGTAGGATGGTAAAATCGGGGAAATTCTGTGGGTGTTGAAACTGGAGAGACAGAAACCAGGAGACACAGGGCCTGCTTTGCCATGCCAGGAACCGGACTCCATCCCAGGACAATTTGATTTCTTAGTTTTACAACAGAGTTGAAATCCCCAAACCCTGATGTATGTAGTAGCACCATTTTCCCTGGTCTTATTATGGTTGTTGAAAGAAAGGATGACAAAAGGAAATAAGCTTCCTTATATGATGTGTATTGACTTGGTGCTACAAAGAATGTTGTTCGTAAATCTCTTCCTCTCATTTCTCCAGTTTTTCATCAGCAATTCCCTTTGGCAAAAGTTATTCTCAGATGCCAGGATAAGTGCTTTGAGGGTTTTTGTTTTTGTTTTAATGTTTTTTTTTTTAAGTGGCTTTTGATTGCATAAGACCATCATGTAGAACTGTTTCCAGTAGTATCTTTATAGCAGGAATGGAGGCTAAGACTGATTATGTAATTGTTCCCTTAATCTATTCTCAGAACCTAACATGTTGCCAGCAGATGAAAAATCGAATGGTCATAATGGCCTCTGAGTGTCTTTCCTGCTCATAGTTTCTGGCGCTATTGCTCTTGCATTGTTCACTGCAAAATAGAAATCAGTGGTTTAAATGTGGCATGACTGCTCACCCAGCCCTGGCCACCCTGGACTCAGCTCTGTCTGTTCCCTCTTGCATGTGCAGCCCACAGCAAGCAGGTCTTGCAGGAGAAGGGGTGCAGGTGTACTCATTAGTGACCCTTGCTGTTGTCTCACATGTTAATATTGGGATGAGGAGAGGCAGCCCACTTCTGCCACGCTGGGGTTGCATTTTGCAAGGAGAGCAGAATACCATCTGCCAGAGGAGGTGGTGGGAGCGTGCAGATACTGCTATGAATGCCATGAATGCTTAATTGCTATAGATTTTGTTTTTTAGCTTGAGTCTTTGCATTTAGTGTGTTTGTTGTTTGTTCTTTTTTTTACTTTTTAGAATAGTCCTTATCAGCGGCAGAAGATCCTTCTGTAGTATATTTTCAGTGCTGCCATATCGCGACAGTACCCAAGTCGGGTATGTATATGCATGCATGCTTTGTAGTCCTCTGGGTGAAAAGTTCTCACACCAATGTACATAATGTGGTCATCCTTTCCATTTTCAAGAAGTTGCCTTGCTTGGACACCGCAAATTCAGTATTTGTACATTGGAACGATAAAAAGATGTTCCACTTTCTTTTCAGCCAGAAAGCTTCCTCATTTTGTGTGTGTGTGTGTGTGTGTGTGTGTGTGTCCCCATCCTGTCGCCTGTTCTTTCTCAATCTACATTGTGTTACCTTATCCAGTACTGTAAAGCAAGAACATCACGGGGCCCACCATATTCCACAGGGCCATGCCAACCTTTGGAAAAAAGGTAGGTCGAGGAAGGAATTGGAACAAACCCGGTGGCCATCCCACCCCCTTGCATCTTGGGTTTGGGGTTGGAAACTGACCAGCAAGCTGGAGCTGCCACCACAGAGAAACATCAAAGCAAAAAGGTCCCAGGACCAGAGATTAGGTAACTAGGTACAGGCCAGAGGAATCCTTCCCTCTCTAGATCAACAAGCCCCTCCTTTTACCCTGAAAACAAGTAAGTACCTGAGGGTCCGTCCGTGCAAAGCCTCTGCTCTTCATCGCCATCCCTAAACCCCATGTTCCTTCCTCCTCTGCATCTAGACCTCATGTTCCCTTTGCCTTTTCATGCATCTGGTGTCTGTCATCAGGCTGCCGCCAGTATCGAAGGCAGGACAGTTCACTGTGTAAGATGTCAAGCATCATGGGATGTTGGCTGTGGCATCTGGTCATTGTGCCAGCCACACCACAGACATGTGACCACTGTCCCCAAGGAGGGCCGTGTGGCCACTGGTGCTGATTTGCCGTGTGTTCATCTTCCGCCATCTCCATAAGCTCCACCCCAGGCCTTCCTGCTCATCATGACCTCCTGTTTCTCCTGTAGATCTGCTAGACTTAGCCTGTTCGATTCACCGTGGTCCTTATCTGCACTCTTCATTGTCAGCTCCATGGGACAGAAAATAGCACATCTTTATTTGTGGAATCCTGACTCAGTCATTGATGAGACGTGTGCCTTAAGGAGCAATAATCATGACACTGTTTGTTAAGCACACACTTTGAGCTGGTCTTTTTCATTATTTACATCCTTGCAGCCAAACCTTGCAAAGTAGGTGTTCTAGAAAAAGTAGCAGCAAATCCTGTAGCTCGGAGGTCTAAGGACCATCTGTCTAGTGGCCAGTGGGCTGCCCAGAGAGATGTAGTGGGGCAGCTCTCTTCGCCTGACCTACCTGCTGTGGCCCCGGGTCTGGCTACGTTGCAAGAGCAGGTTCATTCCTTGACAGAATTAGCTCATACCAGCTCACAGACCTCCTGTGACCCCAGAGGCCAGTTCATTCATCTTATTACAAGTAGTAGCCCGAGGGCCCAGAATGTTTGAGCGTGACCAGCCTGGGTACACACCTCCAGGGTATCTGTATTATTAGTAGCAGGCTCTTTGCCAGCAGGTCCTCTCCTGGCCAGAGCTTGGATGGCACTGTGACATCAGCCTCATTTATCTGGATTTTCCTGGCTGACCTCTCTGATTGACACATTCTTTCCTTAGCTCCGTCTCGTTCATTCATTTATTGAGTGCTTGTCATGTGACCAGGTGCCCGGGACAAAGGTAGAGAAGGATGGATTGGGTTCCTGTGCCCCTGAACTTAAAGCTTAGCAGGGGAGACACATTAAAATTACACACACGATTAACTACAGCTTTTAATACATGCCGGTGATACCCAGTCAAGCAATCCTTGAATCTTCCTGGCTGGAGATTCATTCTGTTTCTTTAATTTGGCTTCTCTACACTTGTCTTTGAAGTGTCCATATGAGTTTTATTCTCCAAGGTCTGGGGTAAGATACCCCTCACTGTGGTACCCAAGTGTTCATCCCCATTTTGTAGATGACATGACTGATCAATGCTTAAGAGTCCCAGCACTTTGGGAGGCCGAGGCGGGCGGATCACGAGGTCAGGAGATCGAGACCATCCTGGCTAACACAGTGAAACCCCGTCTCTACTAAAAATACAAGAAAATTAGCCGGGCGTGGTGGCAGGCGCCTGTAGTCCCAGCTACTTGGGAGGCTGAGGCAGGAGAATGGCGTGAACCCGGGAGGTGGAGCTTGCAGTGAGCCGAGATCGCGCCACTGCACTCCAGCCTGGGGCACAGAGCAAGACTCCGTCTCAAAAAAAAAAAAAAAAAAAAAAAAAGAGTTGAAATCTCGACTTTGGGCCAGAATGGGGATGTAATCCCCAGTCTGTTCAGCTGTAAGTTTTTCCATGACCCACACTGACAGACAGGCAAGATAAGTTCTGTATCTGCAGAAACCTTGCTGCGAAATGGAGCTTTTCTGGTATCTGCCTCCCAGAGGTTAACTGCAACTCCCAGGAGTAAGTGAATCCAGGGTTTCCAGCATGGCGCCTGGCATGCAGAGAAGTGCTAGGGCCCACTCAGCAAGGACCCCATATTTCTGACAGTAAAAGATAATCATTGTGAAGAACTTTGGCGATTTGGAATTTTTATTACTTATTAGCTTCTGTGAGCTTCCATTGGCTCCTCTGTGGAGTGGGGAAGTTACTACCTCCCGTCGGTAATGTGAAGATTATGGCATTTCTGCAAAGCCAGTAGGAAGCCGTTTTAACTTAAAGTACCCAGGAAGAGGGCCCTTAGACCATCTCCACTGGACATCCTTGTGGATATGTGTGGCCCTCCATTCTTTTCAGCATCTCAGGGAAATGCTAGGTGGCAGCCAGTTGGTGCTAGGAAAGAGTGTCTGTTCATGCCTGGGTCTCCTCCTTTTTTTTTTTTTCCTGGGTCTCCTTGCTGCTTGGGAAGGCCTCCTATGTTGCAGAAAGGGCCACTGCATGGGATATTCAGCAGAGTTGGCTGCTCTGTTGGCCCTGGACAGAGAAGCAAAATGAGTGTGTGGGATCCCACCTTTTACATCCTGTGTGTGAACAGATTCAAATCCACTATTCCTCCAAATTTTATAGATGAGGAAACCAAGGTGCAGAAGAGGGATTTTTTGGTTTTGTTTTTTGGTTTTGTTTGTTTGTTTTTGAGACAGGATTTTGCTTTGTTGCCCAGGCTGGTATGCAGTGGCACAAACATGGCTCACTGCAGCCTCGAACTCCTACGCTGTAGCCATCCACCCACCTCAGTCTCCCAAGTAGCTAGGACTACAGTTGTGCACCACCACACCCAGCTAACTTTTTAAATTTTTAGTAGAGATGAGATCTTGCAGACTGGTCTCAAACTCCTGGACTCGAGTGATCCTCCTGCCTCTGCCTCCCAAAGTGTTGGGATTACAGGGGTAAGCCACTGTACCCAGCTAGAAGAGGATTTTTTTCTATAACAAAAAGTATCATCAGGTCCTTTGTCAGAACTAACAGAAAAGAACATATTCGTTTCTGCAGCACAGTCTACTTCTGTACTCACACAAGAAACTCTGATTACAATTCCAAATATTGTGATGTAGCAGCAGGATTAAGAAGCAGAGTGCTTTTAAAACTTTTTAATGAGCAGACATTGTATTTATAAATAACCCACTTATGATTTTTAAATTTTTTTTTTTTACTAATTATTGGGAAAACAACTATGCTCAAATAAAAATGTACTAGTAAATATATACTAGTAGAAGTTTACTAGTAAATATACCGATAAATATATACACATACATATTTTAAACAACTCCAGTTCATGTACGTATTAACTAATGCCTTTCCAAGGTGGAAAATTCCTTTACTTTTACACTGAAGCTCTTTTTGTGACTGGGACGTAAGTCATAGAATTTCAGGGGTGGAAAGGCCTTCCTGCTTCACAGCTGAGGCACAGCGGGGCGAAGCTTGCCCACAGCCCCCCACCTGGCAGAGTCAGCAACCCTGGAACTCGGGACCTGGGCTGCCCCAGCCTGCAGGGCCGTGCTTTCTGGCCTCCACGTTTCCATTGTGCTCATGTACATGGTCCCAGCCACATGGACCTGATTATTCCAAACAGGCACAACCCCCCCGCCCCCGACCCCCCACCGATGAAGGGGCTAATATACAGCTCCAACTTCATCACAAGAAAGTTCTAAAAGCAGGACGCTCATAGTTCATCTGCTGGGTACTTGAGCCTCCTTCCCATGGAAAGCATCTGTCAGGGCGGCCTGATCTTTCTGGGCTTGTTTTCTGGCCACTTTGCGCTGCACTCAAGCTTCCCAGCCCTGGCTCCCACCATGGCCTCCACATTTTGTTCTTGGTTTTAACTTGAACACTGATTCTGGATCCTGACATCAGTTGATCAAAGCAGACAGACCAACCTTAGG
Organism: Chlorocebus sabaeus; assembly: GCF_047675955.1. Classification (NCBI taxonomy): domain Eukaryota; kingdom Metazoa; phylum Chordata; class Mammalia; order Primates; family Cercopithecidae; genus Chlorocebus; species Chlorocebus sabaeus. The sequence goes on along the minus strand of NC_132921.1, from coordinate 59,661,759 downwards.
AAGGCTTTATATAGTACTATCTATTCATTCGATCTTTTGCGCATTAGGTCACTTGTTCTGCTCCCAGTGAATTAAGGCCCTGATGGAGGCTAGGGAAGGGGTGGGTGGGAATGAGTTACCAATCCAAGTCAGTGGAGGGTGGGCAGGCAGGCACTGGAGAACATTTGAACTGCCCACAAATCCTGACCAACACCTACATTTATAGTAAATGTCCAGTCTTAAGTAAAAGCAAGGTGTTTGCTTTGTAAAGTTTCTTTATCCCCACCACCCCCCAAGTGCCTTGCCATGCCAGGATGCCACCTATGTGGAGGTTTACGGGCTACCATTGTACGTCAGAATTCACTCACCTGCAGCCTGGTGAGCACCTACTGTGTGCTGGGCACTGCCACCCTGCTTTGGATACACTGGTGAAGGAAAATGTCTGTGTGTGGAGCCTACTCTCCGTGCCCTCTCTCTGGTCCTCTGTCTCAGTGGGAGATGGGAATAAGCTAGTAAACCAATCATCAAACCAAATAGCAAAAACATTGAGTCCTAAGCAATGTCTGATTAGAGCAGAGGAAGGAGTTGGGTGAGTTCAGATTGCAGGATCCAAGGTAGTGCCCAGCGAAGGCAGTTCCCCAGTTAGACTTGGAAGTGTGAGACCGTAGAGATACGAGAAAGGATATTGCATCCTCAGCGTTGACTCTGAGGATGCCAGCAGATGATCCAACTCCTCGTGAACTCTCAGGCAGGGCCTGCGTGTTGAGAGATGTAGTGATGCCCTATTCAAGCTGGAGTCCCATTTCCCAGCCACACTCAGCGTCCACACCCCTGTAGTGAGGGGCAGGGGAGAGGGCCGGGGACAGGAGTGAGCTCTGATATATGGGCCCATCACTCAACCCTCCTGAGTCTCAGACCCCTCATCTATAAAACAGCGATGTTTAACCAGACTCTACAAGGACCCTGCGAGCACAGAAGGTCATTCTCATTCTTGTCAGTGCTGCTGATGCAGAAGCAGTAAGCTGTGTTGAACAACGAATTTATGAATGAAACACACTGTCCACTCCCCATCTGTCAACAATCAGCAACTTCTGGAGCTCCTACCTGAATATTAATCTTCACTGAGTTTCTTAAAATTAAGGTTTTTTTTTTATTATACTTTAAGTTCTAGGGTACATGTACACAACGTGCAGGTTTGTTACATATGTATACATGTGCCATGTCGGTGTGCTGCACACATTAACTCGTCATTTACATTAGGTATATCTCCTAATGCTATCCCTCCCCCACCCCCCACCATAGGACCTGGTGTGTGATGATCCCCTTTCTGTGTCCAAGTGATCTCATTGTTCAGTTCCCACCTATGAGTGAGAACATGTGGTGTTTGGTTTTCTATTCTTGCAATAGTTTGCTGAGAATGATGGTTTCCAGCTGCATCCATGTCCCTACAAAGGACGTGAACTCATCCTTTTTTATGGCTGCATAGTATTCCATGGTGTATATGTGCCACATTTTCTTAATCCAGTCTGTCACTGATGGACATTTGGGTTGATTCCAAGTCTTTGCTACTGTGAATAGTGCTGCAGTAAACATACGTGTGCATGTGTCTTTATAGCAGCATGATTTATAATCCTTTGGGTATATACCCAGTAGTGGGATGGCTGGGTCAAATGGTATTTCTAGTTCTAGATCCTTGAGGAATCGCCACACTGTTTTCCACAATGGTTGAACTAGTTTACAGTCCCACCAACAGTGTAAAAGTGTTCCTATTTCTCCACATCCTCTCCAGCACCTGTTGTTTCCTGATTTTTTTAATGATTGCCATTCTAACTGGTGTGAGATGGTATCTCGTGGTTTTGATTTGCATTTCTCTGATGGCGAGTGATGATGAGCATTTTTTCATGTGTCTGTTGGCTGCATAAATGTCTTCTTTTGAGAAGTGTCTGTTCATATCCTTTGCCCAATTTTTGATGGGGTTGTTTGTTTTTTTCTTGTACATTTGATTGAGTTCTTTATAGGTTCTGGGTATTAGCCCTTTGTCAGATGAGAAGATTGCAAAAATTTTCTCCCATTCTGTGGGGAAAAGATTCCCTATTTAATAAATGGTGCTGGGAAAATTGGCTAGCCATAAGAAGAAAGCTGAAACTGGATCTTTTCCTTACTCCTTATATGAAAATTAATTCAAGATGGATTAGAGACTTAAATGTTAGACCTAAAACCATAAAAACCTTAGAAGAAAATCTAGGTAATACCCTTCAGGACATAGGCATGGGCAAGGACTTCATGTCTAAAACACCAAAAGCAACAGCAACAAAAGCCAACATTGACAAATGGGATCTAATTAAACTGAAGAGCTTCTGCACAGCAAAAGAAACTACCATCAGAGTGAAAATTGAGATTTTAAAAAAATGTGCAGATCTGGTGGCTTCTTGCCACTATACATGTATTGGGCCCATTTTTTCTTGGTGTGGGCCACGAGGCTAGGAACTTAATGAGCCTAGGCTTGGGAACACTGGAAAACGTGCGGGATCGTTTTACATGCCACCAGGTTTATGCCAAGCTGATAACGGATCGGCCCCACAGTGGTCTCTAGAGCTGCTGCTTGAAGCAGACTGCCCGAGCATCTAACAGCCACCGCAGTCTCCAGCATGCTCTTCCCTACCGTGATGGATGGTGTGGATATTTGAGAGAAGAGTACATTTATCTAGGATTAACGAAGGGTGCAGTCAAGCATGTGTGTGAACATGATAAACAGAGGTAATAATAGGAGCTGAGACCTGAATAGTGCTTACAGTGTATGGCATCCCAGGCACTGGCCCACGTGCTTGATATACGCTCACTCATTTCATCTGCCCAACAGCCTCACAAGGTAGGTGCCAGTATTACCATTTTACTTGAGGCTAGTGGCCGAGAAAAGCTTGGCAACTGCCCAGGTGGTAGTAGGTGGGGGCAGGCAGTGTGGCCGCAGATCTGCCCTGTTGTGTTTGCTGCTGTGGAGGCGGTGCAGCCCGGGAAGCTGGAACGCATACTTGGGAACCAAGTGTGTTTCCCTTCATGATCACGCCTTTGGGGCTGGGCGTGCTGGCTCGGGACCAGTACAGGCAGGCAGCGCTGGCTGACTGGTGTACATTTTGGTGAAGATGGAGCTTGGAGGTCACGGCTCACAGGTGTGCCACAGACGGGCTGCCTTCTGGGGACCCCAGCTGCTGAGCTGATGGGTTGTAACTTTCGGAAGGCTTTGGAGCTTGCTGGTTCACCTGCAGACTTGCATACCCCATCTGGGTAATTGTCATCTTCAGGATAGGAAGGTGTGTGGAGAGTGTGGAGCTGGTGAAATTCTCCTGGTGTCTGTATAGTGTTGATGCACTGGCTGTCTGCAGAGGTGTGGGTGTTCCTGGCTCATGACCCTGAAGTGCTGCCAGCTCGAGTCTCCCCAACACCTTTTCCCCAGTACACCAAAGTTGCCCCCTGAGGCAATTTAGGGAGCAGTAAGGGTCTTTCCCATGCCCCGATCGCATGCATGGAGAACGCTTCTCTTTGAGAAAGGGTGCAGCATAGTTGTATTAGAGGATTCCTAGTCACAGTACCAGGCATGTCTTCACTTCACAAAAGGATGTGTGGCAGGGCCACAGAGCTTTCTTAACTGCTCATAAAATATTGTTTGATTTACAGAGTTTGCTTGCATACGATAGGAAATTGTCTGCTGGATATAATGAGATGCTTCTGTTAACTGTCCGTCTTCATGTTCTTTTACTTTAGGAATTCAAAGTCTTGCCTGCAGCATGAACCCCTAGTGGCTCGGAGAGACACAGAAGGGTGGAATGGAGGGTAGTTATGCTCGGTGTCCTGAGTTGCAGTCATCAGAGTCCCCTCTGATGGTTGGGGTGGGCCGTGGTTTTCAGGCACCTTACAGGATTTCTAGGACAGACAGAAGCCAGCACAGACACCCAGGACCAACACAGTGAGGGCAACACAGCTAGGACCCACTTACAGCCCTACCCTGGAGCTCTTCCCATGGAAGTGCTGTTGACGCTGCCATCTGGGGCCCCCACCTTAGGCTTGCCAGAAGTTCTGATCTCCCCATGTGTTACTTCCACCTCCAGGTTTCCCATGAGTGCTTCCACTTAGCAGAACCTAGGCTGCCTTGGGAGCCTGGGAAATGTAGTTTTTAACAGCGACCTGAGGATCATGAGCTAGTCTATGGTCTCTGCCACAGTGGTTCACCAAAAGATCTGCCTGTCCCCAAACGGAACCTGGGGAGACTGAAGAACCCCAGATCAAGGAGAACTCAAGCCCCTGATCCAAACCTGGCTCAGGAGGGAGCCCTCAGGGAACCAAGGGTCCCTAAGAAGTTTAGAAGGTCCCTTCCTTCCGCATAGATGTGCTCCCGTTAAGGACAAGACAGTGTCTAGTGAGACTGCATAGATGTCCAAATGGATTTCCAAAGCCCAGGAGCTCTGGATTCATCCAGGCCTAACTTAAAACCTCCTTTGTGGTCCCCCAGACTTAACAGAAACAGGGCCTTTGAGGCTCTGGCCTCAGTACTCCTCTCCAGCCGTCTCTCAGCACAGCCCCTCTCAGCCCTAGCGAGCTGCCTTAACGCTTCAGTCTCTCCTCACCTTTGGGGATACTCAGCCCTCCCTCCAGGCAGCTTTCTCAGTGCCCCCCAGCACCTGTCCCCCCACCCCCAGCTCCACTAAGAGCCCCTTCATGTCTCAGGGCTTATCATACATATTTTAACTTATTTTTCACTAGTGGGTGTGGATTGCATCTTAATCCTCAAGGCATCTGCAGCACTGTGCATAGAAAGTAGTAGTCACTCTGGTTTTGTGTGTTGGGTGAGTAGAAGCAAGGTTTCTGAGGCTTTCGAGAATTGCTGTGTTTATGAATATAGTGCTCGTGCACTCGCGCTATCTATCTATCTATCTATCTATCTATCTATCTATCTGTCTATCTATCTGTCTATCTATCTAATCTGTTTGCTCCAACAAAGGACGGCCAGACTACTTCAGCAGAAGCAGGTGCCATCTCTCAGGGTCCCTCAGCCTGGCACCTCATCCTTGAGGGCACCTCCGTAAAAGGATGGAGCTGGACGGCTGGCCATAAGGAAGGCCCCAGAAGGTGCTAACAAAGATGAACTGACATGGACCTCAGGGTCCTGCTTCTCTCCAAGTGACTCTGTCCCACCCACAGTGAAAGTTGCTAAGCCTGAAGTGACAAAAGAGGGCATCGAGCTGCACTTAGCAAGTGCTAAGCCCCAGCGAGGCCCCTGCCACCCATGAGCCAGGTGACTCCCCTGACATTAGCCTCACAGCCTGTGCAGTTCTCTCCGATCACGAGTGCTCTACACCTGCAGAGCCGCTTACAAATACTTGCACCCTGAATGTTAAGCCCAGGGATGCCAAGGGCCTTTAGATAAGGTCGCACTGGCCTCTGCAGTCTTTGCCTGAGCCCTGTTGGAATTCCCTGGCTTTTGGCTGGCAGGTTTACCTAGTCTTCTATCAACTCAGCTTGTCTGAACATCTCCAAACCAGCAGCATGTGAGCTACATGTAAGTGATACAGCCCCATATTGTGCAGGACATATTCAGATTGCATCTAGCCTAGTGTAAGAAGAGGGCATTTCTGGCTGGGTGCGGTGGCTCATGCCTGTAATCCCAGCACTTTGGGAGGCCGAGGCGGGCAAATCATGAGTTCAGGAATTCGAGACCAGCCTGGCCCACATGGTGAAACCCTGTCTCTACTAAAATACAAAAATTAGCTGGGCGTAGTGGCAGACGCCTGTAATCTCAGCTACTCGGGAGGCTGAGGTAGGAGAATCACTTGAGCCCAAGAGGTGGAGGTTGCGGTGAGCCAAGATGTTGCCATTGCACTCTAGCCTGGGCAAGAGAGCAAGACTCTATCTCAAAAAAAAAAAAAAAAAAAAGAGGGTATTTTTCCCAGGCTCAGTTCTGTAGAGAGTGGGACACTCTATCCTGTCCCTGGAGCCCCTCTCTGTGTCTAGGGTAGACTGAAGCCCCTTCCTGCGTCCTCCCCGCCACCACCCACCCACACTCATCCGCACACAATCTACTCCTTATTGCTAGGCCCTTCTGAAGCCCACATGGTCATCTCTAATCAGGTGCATGTGTTAGGAAGCTATCAGGACTTACTGGCATGCATTGACTAAAGGCTGGATATGGGTTGTGCACACGCCTTTCAAATAACACAGCTGTTGATCCCAGAGTCCCACTAATCATTACCAGGGGTAGATTGCATGGCCACTTCTGCTTGGGGTGGCCCTGAGCTAATTCATTAAAGGGTATGTGAAGTGGAAGATAGTTAAGGTAAAGGTAATGCCAGACCAAAAATGAGTTGTGTAGTTTTGGAGCACTCTTCAGCTCAAACATAGTCTTTTAGAGCTGGAAGGAACTTGGGGACTGTTGGCTTTTGCTTTTTTTTTTTTTTTAAAGCTGCAGAAGCCATTCTTCCAATATAAGTTTACATAGAATTGCAGTAGATAAAACAGCTAACCACAGAGCTGTTCTGGAGAATCAGGAATGGGCGCAAGTAGCCCTTTCATCCCGACTCCCACCATCCACCTCCTTTGGTGCCTCCATTAGGAAAACCACAGCCCTTACCCATCCTTGCGATCGTGTACCTGTGGGCACCTGCGGCCAGGGAGGCAGTGTGGTACATGGGAACGAGCTGGCGGTCAGGCAGAAACCTCAGTCCTGGGAAATAAACTAGCCTTACTGACCCCAGCTTCACTCATCTGTAAAATGGACTATAATGTCCACCTTAGGGAGCTGAACGAAATAGTAAATGAAATATGTGAAAGCTCTGAGCACCCTGCCAGGCTGTAGTAGATATTCATTAAGCATTAGTTTCACTTCCATTTTTGTCCAGTCACAGAGCATTTTCTTTTTTTTCTTTCTTTCTTTCTTTTTGAGACAAGGTCTCACTGTATTGCCCAGGCTGGAGTGCAGTAGCACATTCTTGGCTCACTGCAGCCTTGACCTCCCAGGCTCAAGCGATCCTCCTACCTCAGCTTCCTGCGTAGCTGGGACAACAGGCATGCACCACCATGCCCAGCTAATTTTTGTATTTTTTGTAGAGTTGGGTTTCACCATGCTGCTCAGGCTGGTCTTATAATCCTGGGCTCAAGCCATCCTCCCACCTCAGCCTCCTAAAGTGCTGGGATTACAGGCGTGAGCCACCGTGCCCGGCTGTCACAGAGCTATTTTCGTTGTTCTTTCTAGATCTACTTGAACTTAGCAATTCCCAGTCAGGTTCACAGTGAGTTTGTCAGTGGTACAATTCTGCAAACACACTAGATTCACCTTGAGATCTGCTTTTATTCAGTCTTTTTTTCCTCAATAGTACATTTTTCTTAAAGACTATTTGAAAAATGTATAAAAGTAAAAGGAAGATAACAATGATTGAGCCTCACCTCCTAAACAAAGCCACCATTTACATTTTGGTCTATTTCCTTCCAGTCTTTTTTTTTTTTTTTTTTTTCTTAATGCATACACTTTATGGAACGTGAAGAGACCATTGTTTTGCTTTGATCTTTCTTGCTAAATCCCACCTTTCAAAACAAGCCTATTACAGAGAAGAGGAACAGATGTTGCCCAGCTTTTTCACTGTAACTGTAACATCAAACCTTCCCATAGCTGTAAACACTCTTCTCAGATGAAGCTTGTAAATTATGCCATTTTCTGGGAAGAGTCCCAGCCTTAAACCAGCTCCTTTTTCCTCAGCTAACACTTGCCAAGGCCAGCCTGAATCTTTCTGCCTTTTATCTACATTAGTCACGGCCTTCTCTTTTCTAGTGTGGATTTGTGGTTTGGCTTGGCGACCCTCAGCTCACAAAATGAGTTGCAAGCAACTTTCTCAACTTCCCTAAATAGGCAGACCCCACTTAGTAAACAGCTTGTCCAACGCTTCTATCCAAGACCACTGCTCTTCCCCTCTCTTTCCAGCCCCCATTGTGGACTACTGTGCCACCACCATAGGGCCAGGAGTGGGAAATCTTGGCACTGCAAAGGAATTTATGGATTTACATGTAGAGAGAGGGAAGGAATTATGAAAAACAGGAATAACTTAGGGGAAAGGCTCCTGGAGTCCTAAGAAGGAAAGGGAAGTTCAGAGAAGAAGGTGAAATAATACAAACTTGACCTTTAAAATGTTGCTAAGCCGGGCGCAGTGGCTCATGCCTGTAATCCCAGTACTTTGGGAGGCCAAGGTGGGCGGATCACAAGGTCAGGAGTTCAAGACCAGCCTGGCCAACATAGTGACACCCCATCTCTACTAAAATTACAAAAATTAGCCGGGCATGGTGGCATGTGCCTCAGCTACTCAGGAGGCTGAGGCAGGAGAATCACTTGAACCCAAGAAATGGAGGTTGCAGTGACCCAAAATAATGCCGCTGCACTCCAGCTTGGGCAACAGAATGAGACTTCATCTCAAAAAAAAAAAAAAAAAAAAAAAGATTCCTTAGGGTCAAGCCTGGACCAGGAAACTAAGAGAGAGACTCAACTTCCTCCTATTTTTTTACCCTCACACACCCTCTGACCTTTTGCTCCTATGACCCGAGCTGTTGTTTTTGCTTTTGGGCTGATTCAGTTACATTATAGGCTCAGAGAGCCTTGGGTAGGCTAATCTCCACTTACTGCATCAACGAAAAATGCATTCTGACTTCCAACTTGCCAGCCCAGGAGCTTCTAGAGCACAACCCACGGGTGAGTGAGAGACTGCAGGTGTTGTATTGAGAGCTAGTCCTAGAATTGTCCCTATGCACGAGAGACCCGGCACCAGCCACCGAGGGCTTTTTATTTCCTGAGACCTGGATATGGGTCGGTATTTCTGTACACGTGGATCTGACCAGAAGAAAGTAGGGGTGAACCTAGTAAACTTGAGATTGGAGATTATGTGAACTCACCAAACTAGGTGATTTCAGCAAAAAGTTTCTGTGATGTGTGTGTAGGTTCACACCTCTTCAGATCACCATACTTGACTGTATGATAGTCGCAGGGGTCACTTACTGCAGACGCATCACAGACCATGTGATGAAGAAGATAGCTTCCCAGTAGAGTTGCAAGGTGCCTCTGGGGGACGTGTTTTTAAATTGTCAACAGCTTTCACATGGTGTTTATATCCTTAGCTTTTGGCATTTGGGGGCATTCAGATGAGGTCATCCATTTGGGTCCATTTCCTGAGTGTTGATCTGTTTGCGACCCAGAGAACAGCGTCTTCTATTCTTAGAGCCTTCAAGCCTAAATGCTCCCTGCCTGGCTCCAGGCCCATGCCCCCTTCTTCCCCACCCACTTTCCCCAGAAAATTTTTGTTGTGGAAAATGACACATTCACAAATTGTGTTTCTTTCCTCACACCAAGCATATTCCCACACAAAGATTCTGGAATGATCTCATGGATGACTCATGCCATTATCTGGCTGTTTATAGGAGCTGCCTTTAGACAAAGATTTGGCTATAAGCTACGTTAAGACCCCTTCCTTTTCTGCCAGTTGCCCTTGCAGGGGATGGCTTATCGATGGAGTCCTGAGTGGGAGTGGGAAGGGACTTCTAGACTAAAAGCTGCTTTTGACTTGACTTTTGTCCATCAACTGTGGACCCTGTTCCATTGTCTCTGAACTGTGGAGGCACCTTCTGCTGGATGCCAGCAAGCAGGCCTGGTCCAAGATGGCAGCTACACCGTATCGGAACGGGTAACAAACGGGACTCTTAAGCTAAGAGGAAGATTTGTGTTGTCAACTTCCGGGGCATGTGTAATCTCTTAATTAAAATTTAGCTCACAAGTGGTATTTCCTTTCCTAATCCAGCTTTCAGGCTTTGCTTTAGGTGCAGGAAATCTCTCACTCTTTATTCGTTTTGAAGGGTCTGGAAATCCTGTTAATATTTAATTGACTTAAATTATTGACACATCAAAGTGTTCAACCTATTGTTGTCCTTTGAAGAGCTAGCGCCTAGTGGAGCTCCCGGCAGGTGTTCCAAGGTCTTGGGCTCAGAGCACCATTAGAGAAAGGATGGTAGAGAGAAGTCAGAACCACTCCATCTTGGAAGCAGAAAGCCTTGGAACCTAGTTAATTGGATCACACTTTTTCCATCTAGTTCCTGGGTGTTAGATATTTAAGTCTTACGTCTTTTTTTAAAGAGTAATATTAGTTCATTGATCATGCTCCCTGAGGAAAGGGCCATAGCTTGAACTTCTTGTTATCTAATAGGGAATCTTGTTTTCCCGTCAGAATCTATTCCATGCATTATGGCTCAGTGAGCAGCTGGCTGGGCCTCTGCCAGGGAGCCACAGAAGAGGAAAGTAAAAATCATTTTGCCTTTTACAAAAGATGAAGTCCAGAGTTGGCCGTTTTATGATTAATAATGACCTAGGTGTTCCCCTTTCGCCCCAGGATATCTAGATTAGCCACCTGCTTTGATCAGATGACTCCACAGCTGTGCATGTGTGCTTCGTGCTGAAGAAGCCAGAACTAAACAGAGGTCCAGGGGTTTCTAACAGTGAAATTACAGGCATTCAAGGAGAGCTGCGTTAAATTAATTTTGGTGTCATCCTATGAAGGATGAGTTTACACTCCCAAAATGAACCAACCTGTTTTTCTGCTCATTGCTTAAGGGTATAACTGCTGCTTGGCTGTGTCCCCAAATGCGCTTTCATCTCCTGTTTTCATCCCTGCCCCCCATCTTCTGAGTCCCTCCCTTGTACCCCCTCCAGTCACTCCCACTCACCTACCCCCATGGGCCAGTTTTAAATGTCAGCCTTTGTTTAAAAAAAGAACAAAACAAAACATATATATCTTTCTGCTGGATGTTCAGTGTGTTTGTTGCCTACAGCCTCTGCAGAAGTTGACAAACTTGCAGAGAATGTGAAGCAGCTCCTCTAGGGACACGTGCCTAAGTTGCAGCACTACCCAGGACTGTGGAGAGAAGGAATCAAACAACCTTGCATCGTCCACAGTTTCTTGCCAGTAGTTCAGTTAGGGTGTCTGTAGAAATGAGATCATTTCCTATAACCTGACTAACAGTGTTCACCTCTGAGTAAAAGTTGTAGCATTTAAACCTAATACACACAATTTCAGACCATATTCATGTGTAGTATTTGAACTTACCTCTATGCCATTTTTAAAAGGAAGTGGAATATAAGTAAATTAGTAGGGCCAGGTGCAGTGGCTCACGCCTGCAACCCCAGCACTTTAGGAGGCTGAGGAGGGCGGATCAGCTGAGTTCAGGGGTTCGAGACCAGCCTGGACAATGTGGTGAAACCCCGTCTCTACTAAAAACACAAAAAATTAGCCGGGCGTGATGGCGGGCGCCTGCAATCCCAGCTACTTGGGAGACTGAGGCAGGAGAATCACTTGAACCTGGGAGGCAGAGGTTGCAGTGAGCCGAGATCATGACACTGCACTCCAGCCTGGGCAACAAGAGTAAAACTCCATCTCAAAAATAAAAATTATTAAAAAAATAAATTAGCATTTGAGTGCTAGATGTGTCTGGGAAAAAATCTTCTGGCTTTTTCGAAGAAAATGAAAACTTCAACTTCAGTTTGCTTTTAATTACTTTCAGCTGCAGTTCCACATGCCCTAGCTCTGTTTCCTGGTGCTGGAGGGTTAATGCTGGCATTTTAGCCAAATAGATATTTCTATTTTTATATAGCATTTTAATGAGAATTCAGAACAATGATCTTAGAAAATTCCATGATTTCGTCACACTCCACGGGGACTTCTGCTTCATTCTTTTTCACTGGAGTTTTTAAAATATTCTTTTTGGGCGAATCTACACCATTCAGAGTTCCTTTCTAGGCTTCCGAAAGAGAGGGACAACAAAGACCATGGGTCTCGCTTGCTTTTCTTTTTCTTTTTTTTTTTTTGAGACAGAGTCTCGCTTTGTCGCCCAGGCTGGAGTGCAGTGGCCGGATCTCAGCTCACTGCAAGCTCCCGAGTAGCTGGGACTACAGGCGCCCGTCACCTCGCCTGGCTAGTTTTTTGTATTTTTTAGTAGAGACGGGGTTTTACCGTGTCAGCCAGGACTCGCCTGCTTTTCACTCACACATAAAGACTGAGCAGTTGCCTGAGCTCTTATGCTATGTGGCACAATGTGAAACCGCTGTTTATGGGGGTCAGATATGATCAAAGAACAGCAATTTCATGTTTCATGTTAATATCAGAAATATTCCAGCAACATTGATCAGAGCCCTAAACTAGTAAGAGTGAACCCAGAAAAGTTTGTCAGCCTTTTTGTGAAAGTTCTGTTTTTTAGATCCCAAGAGTCTTAACATATACAAATTCAAAAGCTATTATGAGAAGAAACTGACATTGTTAAAAGTGGCTTAGATGAGATCTGTTTTGTTTGCTGTGGACGCTGACTATGTCCACGTCTGTACGCGTGCACTCTTAATTCAAGCCCACCAAAATGGTAGCCCTGAAGTTAGCGATAACCTCTCCCTGAATCTGAGGGAGGAAAAGTGTGGAAAAGTTGCCCTCTGCCATCACGAAGCTGTCAATGTTCTGGAGCTGTGATGATATTTATTACTGTATCAGTGAAGTTTTGAAGTGTGAGTAGCTTTAGTGTATAAGAAATACCTCTTTTCTTCTTTTTAAATCTACTTAATATGAACTGTAAACCCCCCTTCTACAAGGCTGAGGGGAAATTGAGACTTACTTTTCACTGGGCACCCCTCCCTCCCCGTCTCCAGTATTGTGCAAAGAAGGGCCTGGAACCTACTGTAATGCCTAGGATCGGGGGAACACACGCTAGTTATTGTTCCTTTGGTTGCCCTAGCACTGCCAAAACTCTGTCACACCCGCCCCGTGACCCCTCCAGGCAAAAAGATCTGCTGCTCTGTGCCAGCTGTGAGTGACGAATCTTTATCATGGCGGGGAGCCTGTTCTTGGGGTGCTGATGGTATAGGGCATGGGCCCCCTTTGATTGTGGACCCCATGGTCATTTCCCTCCCGACTTAGGTGAATCCTGCACTGCTGCTCCATCTGCAGGGGCCTGTAATTTAAACATCCCCAGAGGCAATAGGCAGAAAATAGGCCACTCTTGGAGAGAAAACTGGGAGACCAAATCCAAGTCACTAAATATCTATGACTATATTATCTTGCCATAGGAACTTGTAAGAGTAGCAAAAGTCCTGCCAAAGAAGCACTGGGTCTTCATAGTCACTAGCCACGTGTGGCTATTTACATTTAAATTAATTAAAATTAAAGAAAATTAAAAATTCAGTTTCTCAGTCAACTGGTCACATTTCAAGCAGTTAGTTGCCACACGTAACCATTGTGTGGGACAAGGTAGATAAGGACCATCTCCGTCATCACAGGCGGTTCTGTTGCATGGCACTGGTCTGTAACAAGCCTCACGTGTCTCCAGTAGCAGTTAAGGGTGGCCCCACTATTCTTATTTTCTTGCTTGGCTTGGCCTTAGCAATTTAGAAAGCAGAATGACGTAAGTGGAAAGCCAGGGGGAAGTGGTGACTACAGTGAGTCACGTTATTTCTCAAGGGACCAGTTCTGTGGGTAGGGTTGGTGGAGCCTTGCCCATCTCACGTGTGGTCCCAAGTGTCGCTGAGACGCTCGGACAATCCACTGGGTCTAAGAATCCCTGTTTCTTTAAATGGGTTTGGGTTTTATCTCATGGAATGGAATCTTGGACTTGAGCACATGACTATATTTTTTTGGTAGGGCTTCATTTCCTTTGGCGGAAGTGCCAAGAAGGGGAGTGTGGAAGAGGCACGACTGGTTTGGTTCTGCTAACTGTGATGTGTGATGTGCACATTTGGTGGCAGGCAGACAGTTGGCCAGGACAAGGCTGCCCCGGGGAAGGAGTGAGCCTGTGAGCAAATTGAAGACAGATGAAAAGGGGCACAGTGGAAAATCATACAGTTTCCTGCCATCTGTATGTATCAGTACCGGCGAGACGGCAAAGAGCCACACTAGTTCAGCTCAGTAAATAGGTCGTTACATATCAGACATTGTATAGACAGGATATGAAAATGGACTGAGACTCTGCCCCTGCCTGCAGCCAGCTCTCCATCTGAGAACCCTCTCAGTATAGGCTTATTGGAATTCTTATTTCCCTTGGCCTACTCACTCCAAAAAGATACTCCCTACTTCTCTATTAATTTCAGTCCTAAGTAACATTCTCCATCTGGCAAAATGGAAACAAGGAAGGAGAAAATGATCTGGGAGTTGGCAATTTGGAGACCATGCTCGCTGGGTTTGGCTTTGGAAAAGTAGGAAGCCCGTGGAACTGAGCTGCTGGTCCTTGAATGAAAAGGAAGACACTGCTATTTTTATCCTGCTCTGCATGTGGTCAGTCCCCTCCCTCCCTCCCCACCACAGGTATTTTTGCCTTATTGCCTTGTTCACGTTTTTGCTTTGTAGGCGCTTCCCTATGCCAGTGCCCCGATGCATTCATCATTTCCATCCGTAATTGCTTTAAGAAGCCTTTTAAGAATCGCCCTGGGTTGCCTGCGTAGCAGGTGCAGCAGTAGGGCAGATGGTCTTGTGGGTGTGAACAGAGTTGGTTGTTGGCTTTCATCTGCATGACTTTGGTGTCGATTCTGAATGGGACTCCAGAGATATTTTGAGGGTGGCACTACCATGGCCTCCCAGGAAGCCTGCTGTGGAAATGCAACACTTACTGGACACAGAAGGTCGTGGGCATTTCTGTTAATCAGACTCCACATTACAGGTAGGATAAGGGAGCCGGCTCATTATGTAATGCCCAGAGACTAGGATGATGGCTTAACAGAGTCAGAGCATCCCTGCTTTTTTTCTGCATTTGAGGATAGCTTTTTTTCCCTTCTCTTCTCAGCACTCGCTTGGCTCCCTCCTCTCTTCTTACCTGATGACTTTGTCTTTGGCTGGGAGCAATTTGCCCCTGCCTTATATTCGTTCTTGCATAGGTTGTAGGAGATCGGCCCCTGAATGTGGTCCCTCCATCCAGGCCACACAGCTAGTATGCTGTGGGTCTGAGGTGGCTTTGACTAACAGGCACTGGGTGTCAGAGAGAACACGAAGACCTGGTCATTCTCAAACATGGCTGCAGTTTAGAATCGCCTGGGCAGTGTTTAGGACTCCCGATGTCCAGGTCACACCCCATGCCAACTGTCTGGGGGTGGGAGCCAGATAACAGTTTGTCAGAGATCCCCAGGCGATTCTAATATGTGGCAAATTTTAAAAATTACTGTAGGGGAAGGGTGTGGTCCTTTGGGATGTGAGCAGTTACACCTGAGCATAGTCACAGTGAGTCCATCTTGCATCTCCATGGCAATGTGATGTACTAGAAATGACACTGGATGAACTCTCCAGCCCACCATCCTAGTGACCTTGGCAATCCCACAAGGGCCTCAGTTTCCTCCTCTGTAAATTGGATCAAAATAGTAGTACCTTTCTCATAGGGTCATCTTAAAGAACCAAAGAAATGATGTGTGAGTCTTTGAAAATAGTAAAGTGCTAAATAAATGCTTGTTTGGCCAGGCATGGTAGCTCACACCTCTAATCGCAGCACTTTAGAGGCCAAGACTGGAGGATGGCGCATGTCCAAGAGTTTGAGGCTACAGTGAGCCATGATCACACCACTGTACTCCATCCTGAGCAACAGAGCAAGACTTCGTCCCTGAATGAATGAATGAATGAATGAATGAATGAATGAATGAATACTTGTTATTACTAGAGATTATTCTTTTATTAAAAGATACTCATTTTCTAGGTGGTCTGGCAAGGTAGTAGAGGTGACTACTGTGGCATTAATTCTTTCATCACCAACAATACACCCAGTAGGTGTTTATGATAAGAATTCATTTCTCCTAAGAAGGGGGAGCAGCAAGGAGAGGTGGTCGCACACAGCATTAGAAAGAACCCAGGCCGGGTGCTGTGGCTCACGCCTCTAATCCCAGCACTTTGGGAGGCCGAGGTGGGTGGATCACCTGAGGTCAGGAGTTTGAGACCATCCTGGCCAACATAGTGAAACCCCTGTCTCTACTAAAAATACAAAAAAGTAGCCGGGCGTGGTGGTGTGCACCTGTAATCCCAGCTACTCAAAAGGCTGAGGCAGAAGAATCGCTTGAACCTGGGAGGCAGAAGTTGCAGTGAGCCGAGATC
The DNA here is from genome assembly GCF_047675955.1 of Chlorocebus sabaeus. NCBI lineage: Eukaryota > Metazoa > Chordata > Mammalia > Primates > Cercopithecidae > Chlorocebus > Chlorocebus sabaeus. Next base: position 59,645,665 of record NC_132921.1, on the reverse strand, counting down.
GTGCCATTGCACTCCAGCCTGGGCAACAAGAGTGAAATTCCGTCTCAAAACAAAACAAACAAACAAAAAACAGAAAGAAAGAAAGAAGCCAGCAGTTAGATTCCAGCAAACTGTGGTCCCACGATGCTCAGGGAATGCTCTCTGGCCTCATGTTCACTGGCCGTCTCTAGGAACATAAGGGGCCTCGTGGAAGAGGGAGGGATGTCTGTAAACCATCAGCTTCATCTTCAGGCTTTCTGTTCAGTTGGATTTCATTTACGTCAAAGCGGTTGCAACAAGGCATCACTGGCAAGCCCCCGAGGAGGAAAAAGGGCTGTCCCATCACCAGGGCTCACCTGGTCATTTTCATCGGTGTGACCGTGTTGTCTCATGCAGTAAGCATCCTCATGGCTCTTTGGGGTGCACACAAAAGCATTTTTTTCCCTCTGGCTTGTCCTCCCAGGGACTTGAAGTTGGACGGAGGAAGACAATCAGCTGGCGCAGTGAGTTTGAAAGAGATCATTGGTCTGGAAGGTGTGGAGCTGGGTGCTGACGGGAAGGTAAGGCTGCCAGGCTCCGGTCACCGAGTTGTGCTGAAGGCACAGGGGTCAGGAAGCAAAGGACGGGGACAGCCCACAAGCCTCTCTCGAGGTGGAGGACTCAAGGTCTGGGGCAGATTTCCAGGCATGGGATGCCAGCCTGCCCGGCTCCCCTAGTGTGCAGCCGGTGACGGAGTAGCAGCACGGCAGGAGTTCCCACAGCACGTGTATTTCTCTGCCAGCGCTGTTTACAACGGAACGTGCAGTTATGAGTACCTCACACGCAGGCATGTTCCAGGGTGGAATGACAAGTGGATTGAGCATCTATGAACTGGTGGTGTCAGCAAGCAGTATTCAGGCTACTAGAAAGTGTCATAGCTTCCCATGAGTCCCTCAGTCTTACACTGTGACCACGGGGCAGCAGGGCGGTCACATTCCTCTTCCATCCACATGCAAGAAGCCGTGGGGTTGAAGTCTCAGGAGTGAAAGGCTGAAGATGACCCTCCCCTTTGTGCAGGGTCCAGACAGTCCTCATCAACCCTTCCAAAATCCGTGTATGGCAATGATACAAGTGTTCCTTGGGGAATGTGTCCCGGGGTAGTCTGTTTGCTGATGAGGCTGCTGGGAGCTCAAGGTGTAGATGGGGTGCATGCAAGATGCTTGCCTGGGCAGGTGAAAAGCAATGCGTTTGCTCTGTTCACCCCTAACAAGGAAGTGTCGCCATAGGTGCCAGGGAGAATGGGATAGAATGGAGGGTCATACGCGGCGTCTGCCAGAGGAGCAGGAGGGGAGGCCACAGCCCCCACCAGGGACTCGGGGCCTGAAGTGTTCTGGGAGTCTGCACTTGATGGATTATAAAAAGCAATGCAGTGTGTGCCTCATGGATTACACAACACCCCAGCAGGTTCTGAGATAGTACCTTGTTGTCAAATACATTCATGTTTCTTCCATGTGATAGGAACAGTCAGACCCGGTGGGTAAGTTAAAACTATGTGTAGCCTTAAGTCAGTTCAGGTTGGGTGTTGGCACCAATGAGTACCAAAACAAATTTCATTTTTCAGATCTCATTGGATTTCAGAATTGCAAATAGGAGAAAGTGGACCTGAACGTGGGGTGACACCTGTAGCTTGATCAGAATGCAGAGCTAGCAATGCCTTGGAGTAATCACTGGCCTGTTTTTGTCTTCACTTTTTAGACTGTTTCCTATACCCAATTTCTGTTACCCACAAATGCCTTTGGAGCCCGGAGAAATACCATAGACTCCACTTCCTCTTTCTCCCAGTTCCGTAACTTGAGCCACCGCAGCCTCTCCATAGGCCGGGCAAGCGGCACCCAGGGGAGCCTCGACACAGGTAACTTTGGCCTGGCTGGGTGTGGTAGCTTGTGGTGGGAGGTGTCTCTGTTTACATGGGGATTGGGTCTCCCTGTGATGCAGACTGGAAGACGGGGGCCTACAGGTGACGTGACTTTTAGGAAAGCCTGATCTCAGGCCATGCAGGCCCCCAGTGAAGCCACAGGTGATTTCTCTCTAATCAGATGCCCCAGTCATTGACAGCCTGAACTTCCACGTGGAGAGACGCCAAGGCCATGCACACCATGCAGAGATGGCTGCGTCTCCCAGCTTCCTTGACCACTCAGCTCCTCCCAACAGTGACCAGGTTCTGTCCTGTATTTTCATGGTGCTCAATTCGGACTTTTAAAACGAAAAATCTGGGCTCTGAAGTGCAGGTTCAGGTGTGAGAGTTTCCTTTGTGCCGGTCCTAGTGGGTGAGCCGACTTGGCGGCTGAAGGAAGATTTGCACACTTCTAGCTTTGCTGGTCAAACCTTTGTAAGAACTGGCACATGGAGAAGATGCTTTAGGAAGCAGTGCTGTTTCTACTCTCAGGGAAATTCCGGGTGAATGTGAAGTTCCCTAGGTCTGCCCAAGTGCTGAGTTCTGAAGCCCTGTCCTGGTGTTCCGGCCACCTCTGATCGTTCACAGCTGTGCCTTGGTGGCCACTCTGATTTGTATTCATACAGACACAATAGCCTGCCTGGGAGTATTCACACCAAATCGTGCAGCACAGGCGTCTCCGAATTTGATCTGCAAGTTTCCAAAATGCACCTCTTCGGGGCCACACTCTGAGAGTGTCCTCTGCCTCTTGCACACTGTGTAAAGGTTTTTGCTCTCCTGGCTCAGGGAGATTAATACATAATTTTCTAAAATGGAAAAAAACGTCAGTTTGTTTAGAATTTGGTGAACCCTTTGGAGAGGAGAATCCACTTAACTGGCACGCGGAGATGTCTAATAAAAGTCAGTGAGTGCGGTGACGTTGAGCTAAGTCAGCCTTGCTTCAGTGCAGCTATACTTGGCATTCTCCTGGCTGGCTCTGCTGGGGAGGGTCCGGAGCCGCTAATGATCATTTTGCATTTTGCATGTGATCTTCAGGTAGTGACCTGGGAGACTTTATGGACTATGACCCAAATCTCTTGGATGACCCCCAGTGGCCTTGTGGCAAGCACAAACGCGTTCTGATCTTCCCTTCCTACATGGTGAGTAGTGTGGAATGCAGGCTCGGTTTGCCACAGCCCCTCAGTTGCCCCAGCATGGGTTGGAGGTGACTGGGCGCTTGTTCAAAGACTTTTCTGCCTGGGGGACCTTCCTGAGGAGCTCCCCGGTGTAGGTGCCCGTGGAAGGACCAATATTGCCTGCTGTCCAGAATCCTGCCGGCCACCTGGCCTGCAAACACCACTTTCAGGATGCTTGTAAAGGCTGGGCTGCCGGTGTCCACAAAGTCACCAGCTCAGGTTGGAGGCCCCTCTCTTCTGAAGGGGGATGTCCGAGCTTATACCTCCACAGACCCCCGTGGAGAGGACCAGGCCCATCCCTGGGAGTGCTGAGTTCAAGTACAGCTGTGTTTGGAGTTCTTGGTGGCTGCAGGCCTTCATGTGCACGCCGAGCAAACATTTGGCCCCAGGCTGGGGATGACAGAATTCTCTCCTGGGAAAGTGAAAGTAGGACACTGTGGGTGTTACATGCAGAGCCTTTCTCTGCTGTTTTTATTTCATGGACTCTTCCTGTTTTTCCCTGTGTGTCATTTTGGTTTCTGCTCTCGGCTGACCACTGTTTCCCACCACCAAGGGCTGCCATCTCCTCTGCAGACACCGGAGGGGCCTGGCGGGGCCCTGGGTGCTTTCTCTGGGCCACTTGCCCTGACTCTTGCGGCAAGCAGAGCCCCGCCTGCTATGGGAGGAGGGGGAGCTGCACTTTTTCAGAAGAGTCGACTGGCCAGGCCTGCCATGCACAGCATCAGGTGGGAGCCGTCCACCCAGAACACCCCCACCGCCTCCCTGCCTTTTGCATGTTCTGGCCCATGAGCCGGGCCTGGCAGGGCGAGCATAACCAAGCGCTTCCTCCTCTGGTTCCCTCCCTCCCGTGCTCCCAGCCTGAGCTGTTCTCAGGAGTCCCAGCCTCAGGAGTGAACCAGGAGGTTTTTTTCTCCTCTAGGCTTTTGTATCTGCAGTAGCCAGAGTGGAAACCAATCCCCCGTACTCAAAGGGCACCCCCATCTTCATTTAGAACTTAGGGTTCTCCGCTGTTTGTCAGAAAACACCAGGCAGAACTTGAGGCCTGGCCAGTTACTTTCCGCATTTATCCTCTTGTTCTTTGGCACATCGTTCAGTGGTCACTCTCATATGCCACATGGCGTCAGAATGCATTTAGTCATTGGAGAATGCATTCAAGTCAAAGGCATTTAGTTTAAAATTGTCCCTACTCCTCACCCTCCCTCACTCATGCCCCAACTCCTAACACAGAAAGCAAAACCAGCGCCATGTGTAGTTACTTTTCTTCCACTCTATGGCCTATTTATTTAAAAAACAAGGCATATTCATCTTTGGCAGAGGCTAGCACGTAATAAATGTTCAATAAATGGCCAGAATGATTGCCCTGATGTCAAGGGGGGAGCACCTTGTGTAAGAATAAGGATGCTTTATGTGGTTCACTGCCTTATTTATTAAAATTCACTTTATTTATTAAGCAACGTGGCCAGGAAACTAGCTCAGGGAGTCCAAATGAGGCTCTCCTAGTTGATAGACGGGAAATGGGGGATCAAGGGTAGAACTCCTGGCTCGGGGCTCGTTTCACGTTCCCCAGCTGTCTCTGAATCCCACATTCCTCAGCAGTCAGCCCCAGAACTGCCGACCTCGGGGTTGGACATGAAGATCATTCTTTGGGCCAACAGTGTAGCCGATTTCTAGGTAACCAAGAGAATAGGAAGGTGCACTATTTCTGATCGATGTTGGCGGGAGCTCTCCTACCAGACAGGTTATGCCTGGTGATAATGCCGACCTCTCCTTTTATAGGCCTAGTGTCAGGCTGGTGCCAGATCTGATCTTTTTTATCTGATCTTTTTTTTCCTTTAAATGATTTCATTGTGAGCCTTGAGGTTCCGGGCCACGGTATGTGTGTATGTGCATGTGCACGTACGCACACACAACTTTTCCTCCTTAGACCGTGCTAGAAGATTGCCAAGTCAGCATGTATGTCCTGCCCTCCTCATTTGATATTCCCAAGTGGGTCATTTGTCATTTCACCGCACTGGCTCTGCAGTCAGTGCTCCCGGGAATACTCCACGCTATAGAGAATGGAATTGCACGTGGACTGCGTTTTCCTGGTGGGCTCCTGGAGACCTACGTGTTTCCTATTCTGGCCACAGATGTTGGTACTTTGATAAAATGTGGGAAATCCATGTTTCAGCATTCTCGTCTAAGTTCTTGACAGTATGTTGTATATTACAAAGGGCCTCAACCCAGCTCCCTGGAGACTTCTTTTCCTAGAAGCCGACATGGGTTACAGGCCGTTGCTCATACATTTGCATTGAACTTGTAGGAGTCCGAGTGGGGCAGTTGGGCAGGGGCGGGGGCTGGGGTGTTTGCTTTGTTTTTGTGTGTTGGGGAATAGGTATAGAATTCACCTGTTGAACAAGTATTGATGGAGGCCTTTTTATGAGCCAGGCTTCCTTACACAGTAGAGAACTAACTGGCCACAACCCCTGTTCTCCACCTTGGAGTCAGTGGGGATGTCAGAGAGTAAACAGTAAACAAGGAGACAGATCACCATAATCATGAGGAAGGAACCATCTTAGAAAAGCAGCAGGAGACCAGGCACGGTGGCTCATACCTGTAATCCCAGAACTTTGGGAGGCCAAGGCGGGTGGATCACCTGAGGTCAGGAGTTTAAGACCAGCCTGGCCCACGTGGTGAAACACCATCTCTACTAAAAATACAAAAATTAGCCAGGTGTGGTGGTGGGCACCTGTAGTCCTAACTACTGGGGAGGCTGAGGTGGGAGAATCGCTTGAACCCAGGAGGCAGAGGCTGCAAGTGAGCCGAGATTGTGCCACTGCACTCCAGCCTGGGCAACAAAGCAAGACCCTGTCTCAAACAAAACAAACAAAACAAACAAATGGCAGGAAATGATAGAAGGGTTGGAGGTGGGCTCCAGGTGGTAGGCCTCAAGGAAGACTTCCCCTAGGAATGGCATTGAAGCAAGCACTGAAGGCTAAGAGCAGGCGGCCCTGCCAGGTTTTGGTGGGGAGAGCCCAGTAGAAAGACCCCAAGTATGAAGGGGGTTGGTTTTGCATAAAATAGATTTTTCTAACTGTAAACGTCGTTGCCCTTCCCTCTACACACACACAGGCAGGAGGCAGAGCCCACAGATGATGATGCTGACAAACCCTCCCTCCCCACTGACTCGGCCCCAGGCACAGGGAGCTGCCGCTGAAACAGGCACTGGCTCCGAAGGCCCTGGCTCCTTTGAGCCAGGTTGTGGAATGCCCTCTTTGCGGGCCCGGGGCACATTTGGCTACTAGGCTGGTATGGGGATCTCTGCCCAGACAGAGGGCAGATTCCCTCCTGGGTGGGAATGCTTGGTGATGGGGGAAGGGGCAGGCTTGCTGGTCACAGGCCAATGATGTGGAGCTGCTCACCTCCCTTAGTATCAGCCTCCGAGGCCCTGGAGTCCTGCTGCCTGTCCCGTCTTCCTGGGGCCCCCAGGGCAGTCCAATGTGGCCAGCCCAGCAGAGGCACTGACCTGAAATTCTGGGACTGTCCTCCACTGTTTTGGGATGTCCTGTGCCTGTGGAAATCAGGCTCTGAGATGCTCACGTAGCCTCTACTGAATCAAGCAGCTCTCAAAAGTGATGAGCTAATCCTTTCACCCATCAAATCCTGCTGCAGCCGCTAAAAGAAGTAATTTACAGACAATCAAATGCACTTGTTTGTTTGAAGTGTGCATTTCCATGAATTTTTTAACCACCGCTCTGATCCAGATATAGAGTATTTCTGTCCCTGCAGAAAGTTCCCCTCCCCATCCCACTCTTCCCGTCCCCTTCCTGCAGAGGCAATCACTGTTCTCACTTCTGTCACCATAGATTAGTTTCACCTATTCTGAAACTTCATGTGAATAGGATCATGCCATATACTTTTTTGGGGTCCATCTTCTTTCATACAACTTAACATGTGAGATTTCCCCATGTTATGTGTATCTGTAGATTTTTTTTTTTAATTGCTGAGTGCAATAGATCACGCCTATAAATCCCAACACTTTGGGAGGCCGAGGTGGGTGGATCACTTGAGGTCAAGAGTTTGAGACCAGCCTGGCTAACGTGGTGAAACCCCGTCTCTACTAAAAATACAAAAATTAGCTGGGCATGGTGGCAGGCACCTGTAATCCCAGCTACCCTGCAGGCTGAGGCAGGAGAATCGCTTAAACCCGGGAGGTGGAGGTTGCAGTGAGCCGAGATTGCACTGTTCACTCCAGCCAGGGTGACAAGCGAAACTACGTCTCAAAAAAATAAAAAAGCTGAGTGGTATAAGATGTAGTATAGTTTGTTTATCCCTTCTCCTGTTGATCGACATTTGTTCATGCAGCTTCCATGAATGTTCTTGTGCATGTCTTCCTGTGGAAATACTTTTTCATTTCCCTGGGGGTAAATACGTAGGAGTGGGATTTCTGAGTCCTAGTGTAGGTGCTGTTAGCCAGCCATGATGTAGCTGAATGTTGATCTCTGTGCGTGTGTGTCCTCAGTGTAATATAAAAAGGCCCCTCGTTGCCGCAGTCAGGACATGTCTTAGAGTGGGAAGCTTCCAGAGGTAAAGCCTGTCATTTAGAGTGCAAGTGGCACCCTTTTCAAATTAGTCTTGCACCCATATCTGTATTTTTAAACTTTGATCCATGCAAGTCACTCCCACTATTATCTACTGTAGAAGGGCAAGGGTGAGATTTTGAATTTAAAAAGAATTCCACGCCGGGCGTGGTGGCTCACACCTGTAATCCCTGCACTTTGTGGGGCCAAGGTGGGTGATCACCTGAGATCAGGAGTTCAAGAGCAGCCTGACCAACATGGTGAAACCCCATCTTTACTAAAAGTACAAAAAACATTTGCCAGGCGTGGTGGCGGGCGCCTGTAATCCTGGCTACTCAGGAGGCTGAGGCAGGAGAATCGGTTGATCCCAGGAGGCAGAAGTTGCAGTGAGCTGAGATCATACCACTGCACTCTAGCCTGGGTGACAAGAACGAAACTGTCTCAAAAACCAAAATAAAAAAAATTCCTGGGGCAGGTGTGCAAGACAAACTGCAGCTGGCCTGGTGGTTTGGTCTTCAAGTTTCTAGAAGGTAGCCACAGAACAGGAGAGCATGTTGAGCCGCCTGGCTACATGCAGACTCTTGCTGGGCGATGGCGTGTCTTGGGGGAGGGCAGATGGTACCAGCTCCCTGCACCACGTGGCCTGTAATTAAAGCTTCACTAGAGAGTGGTTATGTATGATTAGAACCTGGCAGCCCAGGTCGGTACTGGGTTTTTGTGTTTTCCCCCCTCTTTATGGGTGCGGAAAGCAATTAAGAGGAGAAAGTAAGTGGGAGAGCTGAGATAATGCCAACAAAATTCAGTTACCTGAATGGATTTCTGGGTTCTTTTCCTCTCTAAGAAATCCCTCTTGTACCATGTTCACATTAAAAAGAAAACCGACTAACATTGTTTATGATACGCATACGCATGTGAACCTCGAGAGAAACCTCTTGGATTGATCTCCATGATACAGTGTCTATTTTTTATTTACCGAATATTAAAATCTAAGTACTCGTAGAGAAAGCCCTCCCTCTACCCCCGCATCTCCCCAGTGTTGGGGGAATGTATCTTAGAACTTAATTTTCCAGTACAGCATGAGATACTGAGCAGTGGGCAGTAATTGACTCAATGAAAGAAAGACTAATTCAGCCTTCCATGAGGTGATGAGATTCTGCCCATCCCCCGATATAGAGATAAGTATATATTTATAAATATATAAAAATTATAATTTAATAATGGTCATATGTTTATTATAATTTATATAATATATATATCTATATTTCCATGAGAAGTTCCCTGGATGATTTAGGCACTTGTTACCTGTCTGCAGGGTGGATTTGTTGGGAAGCTAATGCAAGACCCTTTCCAAGGCCTCAGGTTTCCAGGTACCTGAGGCTTCCTCAGTTCTGGGGAGGGGCCTCTTTAAGAAAATGCCACATCACATTAGAAGCACAGTAGCTCGGCTCTTCCCTATTGTGGCACTTCCCTGAGGCTTGAAGGGCGCCCTCAGGTGCGCAGGCCTGGGCAGTAGCTGAGGGGCATCCTGCCAGCTTTAGGTGTAAGTGACATCAAGTGCCTGAAATGGCTGATGGTGCTGTATGGAGAAGGGAAGCTTGTTTTGGGTGTGGGTTTGGGTTTTTGTTTGTTCGTTGGTTGGTTGGTCTTTTTATTGTTGTGAACAGCACTATGAGAATTCCAACACCTTTTACAATTCATTTTTTTCTTGTAAAACTCATGGCTCCGTGGCTCACGCCTGTAATCCCAGCACTCTGGGAGGCGAAGGCAGGTGGATCACCTGAGGTCAGGAGTTCGAGACCAGCCTGGCCAACGTGGCAAAACCCCATCTCTACTAAAAAATACAAAAATTAGCCAGGCGTGGTGGCAGGCGCCCGTAATCCCAGTTACTCAGGAGGCTGAGGCAGGAGAATCTCTTGAACCCGGGAGGCGGAGGCTGCAGTGAGCTGAGATCGTGCCACCGCATCCCAGCCTGGGCGATAAGAACAAGACTCCATCTCAGACAAACAAAAAAACTAATACAAAAAAACAAGCAACAAACCGTCTCAAAAAAACAAAACAAAAAAACCAATACAAAACAAAATATGAGTTTGACATTTCACTCAGGAGATTGCAGCATCTGCTCTCTTTCTGTGTATTTGACTCGGATTTTTGACAGTCACCTTGTGATTTTGAACGTGACGTTCCACGCAGTTGGGCTCATGCTGTACTGCCACTGTTTCAGCAGCGTGCGTTTAGAAGTGCATCCAAATACTCTGTGGGTGTGGGTGAACTCAGGGCCAGTCACCTGGTGTCATCTCAAGTGGATGGAGACACTACTCCAGGAGTCCTGTAGCACCAGATAGTTGACAAGTATCTGACACTGCACATACTCTGCCACCCAGTGACTCCCCATGGCCGTGTAAACCTGAAGCAGAGGCAGCTTTTCTTCCTGTGTTCCTCTCCATGTGCAAACGCTTTCATTTCAGTGGGAGGGAGAGTCGATCCAGGATTCGGTATTTTGAATTCGATGGGTAGAAATAGCAACAAATGCAGCCCCAGGCTGCGTAGGCTACCCGTTTATTTCCATAGTTTCCTTGTGATTTACTGTCCTCTTAGGAAAAGGATTAAATGCCTAGAACAGCTGAAATGCCCATCTGTTGGTGGTTAGATAGATTTAGTCGAGGGCCGCTGTGCTGCTTAATTGCCTTAACAAGCACAGAACATCTGCTTTCCAGTGCCCAACTGAGCCTGAACGCCCGTGTACAAGTGTGGCCAAAGCAGAAGAGCCTAATTCCGCAGTGGCTATTGACCCAGGAAGGAGCTGTGTGGATCATTGCCTTGTATCCCTCCTTCCTTTCACAGGCATGGCGTGGAACCAAGGCTTGCAGCGGCTGCATACCTGCCCCAGGTCTTGCTGCTGGCTCCTGGGGTGCAGGCAGCACTAGGGCTGGCAGTAGGTCAGAGGAGAACAGTAGCAGAGTGTATGGCAAGCTCATATCTGCTTAGAACTGCTCATAAGAGTTCCTGGGGAGACTTGGAAGACAGGAGACTAGGAAATAGAGACTGGAACTTTATCAGGCCCTGGAGTGGAAGTACCTTTTCTGTTGTTTCGCTTGGAATCAGACCAGCCACCTATCTGCTCTGAGGCCCTCACTGTTTTCTAGGATTGTTGTTGGGGCGTGTGTACCTCCCATCCTCCCCGTTATACCCCCGCCCACCTGAGGGGGCTTCACTTCACAGCATTGCTACAGTGGGCTGGGATGGGGCCCAAGTTCAGTTCCATGGAGGCCCCTTCGCTCTTCTCATGACAAATCTAGACTTTGTTTTTATACAAAGCAAAGGATGGGCTAGGCGTGGTGCCTCATGCCTGTAACCCCAGCACTTTGGGATGCTGAGGTGGGCGGATCACTTGAGGTCAGGAGTTCGAGACCAGCCTGGCTGGCCAACATGGCGAAATCCCATCTCTACCAAAAAATACAAAAACAATAGCCAGGTGTGGTGGCGTGCACCTGTAGTCCCAGCTACTTGGGAGACTGAGGCACAAGAATTGCTTGAACCTGGGAGGCGGAAGTTGTAGTGAGTACCACTGTACTCCCTCCTGGGCAACGGTCACCGATCCTGTCTCAAAAGCAAAAGATGTATCAGTGTTTCTGCAGTCGATATGGGAGACTTTTCATCTAGATAACTAAGTTGTAGTGTTCTCTCTTCCTGTTATCTCAGAAAGAATTTGTCCACTCCCACTCTAGACCTTCCAGACTGTCTCCAGCAGGGCAGACCAGGCAGGGCCTCCTTGTGAACTGCGTCTCTGGACATCTGTGTTGTGGACAGTCCCTTCCATCTGACCTTCCCCTTTCCCTGTACACAGCTGTGCACATAGCTTCCCTGCAGTCAGGCATTCAAGTGCTCCACAGTGCATTCAAGTGACCTGTCACTCCATGAACGGAATGAGCACCCTTGCAAAAACACAACTGCCTGCTGCACGGTGGAACCCCTCTCCATCACACAGCCTGGGCCTGCCGCAGGCCACAAGGAGCCCTTCATCTGGTGAATCCCATGGCCTGGAATTAGGTGGCATTGAAAACAGTAGTCACGGCCGGGCGTGGTGGCTCATACCTGTAATCCTAGCACTTTGGGAGGCTGAGGAGGGAGGATCAAAAGGTCAGGAGATGGAGACCATCCTGGCCAACGTAGTGAAACCCCATCCCTACTAAAAATACACAAATGAGCTGGTGTGGTGGTGCACACCTGTAGTCCGAGCTACTTGGAAGACTGAGCCAGGAGAATCTCTTGAACCTGGAGGCAGAGGTTGCAGTGAGCCAAGATCGCACCACTGCATTCCAACCTCGGTGACAGAGTGAGACTCTGTCTCAAAAAAAAAAACAAAAAACAAAACAAAAAACAGTTGTCACTCAGACTGTCCCAGGCCAAGAAGGAGTTGCTGCCTATTTAATTGGCACTTTCTGATTTACAGTAGCGTGCACTGGCAAAACCCAGGCATTACAAGGTTTTTTATTTTACTTTTTTGAGACAGAGTCTCACTCTTGTCACCCAGGCTGGAGAGCAGTGGCACCATCTTGGCTCACTTCAACCTTCATCTCCCAGGTTCAAGTGAGTCTCCTGCGTCAGCCTCCCAAGTAGCTGAGACTACAGGCATGCACCACCATACCCAGCTAATTTTTGTATTTTTAGTAGAGACAGGGTTTTGCCATGTTGGCCAGGCTGGTCTTGAACTCCTGACCTCAAGAGATCCACCTGCCTCGGCCTCCTAAAGTGCTGGGATTACAGGTGAGAGCCACCACACCCAGCTTGCAAGTTTTTATAATTCGTACAGTTCGATCCTGAATAAAGCATTGGCCTCACTTTTCATTTCTTCAGTCCCACACCAGAAAGAACGAGTGGCTGGGGGGCTGTGGTAATCCCACTTCTGCGGCTCAGTCTCCTAGTACCGCCTCTCCAGCTCGCCCCCAGCACTGAAGAGAGGATGCTATCTCTCGGCATGGTTGGGAGGCCCGGCCTCTAAGGGCCACCATCAGGCTCCCTCAAGATGGGATGTGCCGGGGAATCATGACCTCCTGTACCCCACAGAGTGTTTCTCAGAGGGACCTGCAGCTGAGAGGACATCGAGGACTGTCATCCCCTCTGGAACCTGCCTGGAAGGGGGGTGGCCCTGGGCTCAGAGTGATCCGTCCAGTTTCCACACTCCGGACAGTGTGGGGCCGGTGCAGAGCTGTGGCCTGAAGATGCAGCGTGTGTGCAGAACCCTCTGAGCCGGGCTCTGGCAGCCAGTGCCGCGTTGGGGGTTGCCTCGTCCACTGTGGCAGTTGTGTATCTTGTGCAGCTGAGCGGGAGCAGGACACGGAACGGTCCCACAGATCAGACGCCTGCTGCTGTCAACATCAAGTGGGTGCTGGAGAAGCCAGGGGAGCAGACGGAGGCACGGAGCTCCTAACCAGTGTGCACTGGGCCGCTGGGCACCACGTGGCAGAGCTGGAGTTTGAACCCAGGGCTCTGGCTCTTGAGCCTGTGTTCTTCCCCACTGAGCCGCAGCTTAGAGAAGCAGGGACAAAAGCAAGACTGAAGAGAGCGCAGCAGACAGGAGGCCGGGACAGAAGGCCGGGACGCTGAAGAGTCTGTCACCTAGAAGATGACTAGAGAGCCTTGTCCTCCTGGCACTTCCACATATGCCCCACTTATGCGGGGCCAAGCACTGGGCTTACTGGGCCAAGGGTCTCACAGCGTCTGCTCACAGGACTTCCCTGCACACCCCCTGCCAGGGCCTAGCTTGGATTTTTCTCTACCTCTCTGTCAGGAAACAGAGTCCCCAGATCTGGACCCCAAGAGCTAGGACAAGGCTGCTTGTGAAAAAGACAGAGTCTCTCCTGCAAGGCCCAGACCAGAGTGGGCCTGGCGCTCTCTCCCGCCCTTGCCCCCTCGAGAGCCACAGGCTGAGCTGAGCTGTTGGCTCTCAACGGGTCCTCTAAAGCAGGGAGGGGTCAGGAAGTGTGGCTCAGGGCTGGGGGCAGGACTCAGAGCTTCAGGGACTGGATATCATCTTTGCCTTTATGGGGATCAGAAGCTCTTCCTCTGTTCCCCCTTCCCCGAGCCAGGTTCAGTTTCAGTAGTGGTAAATGCCATCAGCAACATACAGCGTGTGCACCAGGTGTGGTTCAGTTCTGAAGTGCAGCATCCACTCTAGTGAGTTTAAGAAGGAAGAGGAGCTGGCGCAGGGACACAGGTCTGCAGCCTGGACCACTCAGGAGGCAGAGGCAGGAGGATCACTTGGCCCAGGATTTAGAGTCCCACCTAAAAAGACATAGCAAGACCCTGTGTCTTTTTTTTTTCCTTTTTTTTTTTTTAACAAAAAGGCTGGGCACAGTGGCTCATGCCTATAATCCCAGCACTTTGGGAGGCCAAGGTGGGTGGGTCACCTGAGGCCAGGAGTTCGAGACCAGCATGACCAACATGGTGAAACCGCATCTCTACTAAAAATATAGCTGGGTGTGGTGGCACATGCCTGTAATCCTAGCTACTTGGGAGGCTGAAGCAGGAGAATCACTTGAACCCAAAGGCAGGGTTTGCAGTGATCCGAGATCACACCATTGCACTCCAGCTTGGGCAATGAGAGTGAAACTCCGTCTCAAAAAAAAGAAGAAGAAAGGTATCTAATAAACACCTTACTTACTAGAATCATTGAGGAGGCTGACAGAATAACCTAAGTTGACATTTCAGGAATGATCCCCAAGCCGCACTTCAGAACTGTGCCACGCAGGAGGCTGCTGCTGCCTGGAGCCAGGACTCTGGCTTTGGACTTGGGGAAATGGCACTGGCTGCTGGCTCCAGATCCATGCTGCCCTGCTGTGGTCCACACCTGCCAAATGAGAACCCAGAAGCATAGTGACAGGACTTGAGGATTCCTGCCCTGGGCCTCTTGGCAGCATAAACAACAGAAGCACAGCCCTTGCTCGAGCCCTACCTTCATGTACCAGAGCATCCAGTAGGAGGAGCCAGAATTGTTTTTGGAATCCTAGCTGCAAAGGAGTCAGGGAAGTATAACCGTTAGCTTTCCAGCCTCCGTAGCACAGCAGGGCGTCCCAAGAGGAGGCTGGATGTTCAGATCATAGAGTAGAAAGGTGAGTCTGGGGGGAGCAGCCTCAGCCCCGGGGATTTAGGAGGAGAAACCTGCAGAAGTGGCATCTCAAACTGAACTGGGAGTGGGCGATAGCCAGACAAGAGTCTGATTTGTAAGTCCCAGGTCTTTGGCGCATAGAAATCAGCTGGAAAACTTGTCATGGTGCAGATGTGAGGCCCTGCCCTCAGAGACTGACTCAGTGGGGCTGGAGCAGAGCCCAGACTTGCTGCTGTCTCCGCTTTGTGGTTCTGATGAGATTTGCCAGCGTCTTTTACATACATTTTGTTCTCTTTGATCTTGAAGATAAACCTGGGAAGCAGCCTCGTGAGGTTTTCTCATCTCGTTTTGGAGAAGATAAGGGTAAGGCTCGGAGGTTGAGTGACTTTCTCCCTATTGCCTGACTTGCTGAAGGTGGACCTGCCCCACCACCCGCCAGCCCTTCCCACTGCCAGCTATCTTCTCAGACATCCTGGTGAGAGCCCTTGGGTAGGGAGCTACTCTGTGCTGCTTATTCGGTACCATCAAGGAGAGAAAAGTAGGAAGGCAGTGCACGGGGCGCGAGCTGGAAGCAGCTGCTCTGGGAGACCGGGGTCCCAGCGCCGGCCCTGCCTGCGGCTCACTCAGGTCTGGGGCGAGCCTTTTCACTTTTCTGAGTCTCTCTTGGGAACAGAGGTGGGACACATTTGCATATTTGCACATTTAAGCAGTGAGATCTCTCTTGCAAGGGAAGTGTTGTGTATCTACAAATAAGACGGAGCAAAGCAGACTTGCTGTGGTTGCCGCGAGGAGAGATCCAGTCCCCCTCCCACAGGCACTTCAACAGAACCCAGCCTGAAAATCCGCATGATGGTTAAGCAGCAGGATGTCCTTGCTGGTGCTCACAGGGCTCCAGGCCCCCAACAAAGGCAGATGACTTGACTTGAGCCTGCTCACATCATTGCAGAGGAAGAGGAGGAGCGGCCTGTCTCTGGGAGTTCAGGGTGGCTGGATGGGGGGTGAGGGGTTGAGAAGCTGGTGGAAGGTGCTGATTACTTGAGAAACAGGAGGGTTGGCTGATGGGCCCTCCCAGCTTGAGGCGAGCATGTTACATGTGGCCCCCATTCTACTGCCTTTTTCCAAAATGAAATCTTAATCCCCTTCAACCCAGAGGAGACCATTCTTAAAAGCAGAAGGGACATAAACCTGTCCTGGAGGGCTGCCACAGGGGCCCACTCTGCTGGACCTTGGCATTGAGAGCAGTGTCCAAATACTGTGGTTCTGAACAGGTCTGGTGGAATTGTTGGAGTTAATATTGCTGTGCTTTGCCTTTATTCACCGGAGGAGCAAAGAGAGGACCATCAAGATCACTTGAACTGGGATGTGCTGGCTGCTTGCCTGCTCCTTCCTACTGACACCAAAGGCATTCCACATGTCTGCGCTAAAATCCTGTGTCCTATAAATGGAGGTGTCCAGAGAAAGCCACCAACTTCCATTAGAGCTGTTAAGGAAACCTTTGATGGGCTTTGCAGGTGTGAGTCATCCAGGGAATCAACCTTCACATCAAAATCTGTCGTTTCTTCTTTCCTGAGCTTTGGATGATTAAGATTATAGAATGTAGGCCAGGCACAGTGGCTCATGCCTCTTATCCCAGCACTTTGGGAGGCAGAGGCAGGTGGATCACCTGAAGTCAGGAGTTCAAGAGGATTCCGGCCAACATGGCGAAACCCCATCTACTAAAAATACAAAAATTAGCCGGCTGTAGTGGCACGTGCCTGTAGTTCCAGCTACTCAGGAGGCTGAGGCAGGAGAATCGCTTGAACCCAAGAGGCGGAGGTTGCAGTGAGCCGAGATTGCACCACTGTACTACTTGGGCGACACAGCATGACTCCGTCTCAAAAAAAAATAAAGATTGTGGCATGTAGTCAGCCGAAAAAGACCCAGCCTTGGCAAGTGTACTCTTGAGGAGGGATGAGATGAACTGGGAAAAACCCAGAAAAAAACTGTTGAATTCTGAGTTCACAGTGCAGGGTACAGAGGAGCGAGGAAGACCAGGGTATTCCGAAAGGACTCCAAGGATCCAAGGTGGTGAGGGCTGCACAATGATGTGAGTGTTCTTAATGCCACTGAATGGTACACCTGAAAATGGTGACGATGGTAAATTGTATGTGATGTGTGTTTTACTACCATTTAAAAAGCTAAACAATAGCTAATATTTATAGAGCATTTGCTGTAGGCCAGGCGCTGTGCACGGCACTTCTCGTACAGTTCTCAGAAAGCTGTGTGAAGTAGGCACTGTACTGCTTTTTGTTTACAGAAATGGGACTTGAGATTTGGGGTGATTTTAAGTCTCCCAAAGCTGTCGGACTAGTGAATGGTCAAGTAGGGATTGAACACCAGGTCTGCGTACATGCAAGCCCCACGCGCTGAAACCCTGTACCGTGTGAACAGGCTGACACCTGGGAACTGACAGAGGGACCCCTCCCTCTCAGGCACTGACTTCTGATGGTCCACAGGCCGGCTTTCCTAAGTGTCACCTCATCCTAACAGTGGTGACTTGTTTTCTGTTCACCTCCAGAAAGACACGGTCCGCTTCAGGCTCCTGGATTCCGCCGAGCCCTTGTCACAGCTCCAATCCAAGTTTTCCCATGGCTCATGGCCTTGGGAGTTGTAAGTTGGTGGTAGGTGACGCATGATTATTACATACAACCCTTGTTTTAAGGAGTGATCCGTGTTCCCCTGTCTGTTACAGACAACGGTGATTGACTACGTGAAGCCCTCGGATCTCAAGAAGGACATGAACGAGACCTTCAAGGAGAAGTTTCCTCACATTAAGCTGACGCTCAGCAAAATTAGGAGGTACGGGAGGCTGGGCTTACCTGCGACCTTTCCCTCCAAACCCCTCTTACCACACACAGTAAGCTTGTCACCTGTCCAGTGGTCCTTCCTGTGGTTCCAGTGATTGAGTCATTGTCACGTTCAGCAGAAAGGACAGCTGGGCGCGGTGGCTCACGCCTATAATCCCAGCACTTTGGGAGGCTGAAGTGGGCAGATCACCTGAGGTCAGGAGTTTGAGACCAACCTGGCCAACATGGTGAAACCCCGTCTCTACTAAAAATTTAAAAATTAACCAGGCGTGGTGGTGCACGCCTGTAATCCCAGCTACTCGGGCTGAGGCAGGAGAACTGCTTGAACCCAGGAGGGTGGAAGTTGCAGTGAGCCGAGGTCGTGCCACTGCACTCCAGCCTGGACAACACAGTGAGACTCCATCTCAAAAAAAAGAAAAAAAAGTAAACATGTTCTATACGACCTGACCAACAGAGAAAAGTCCAAAGCCCAGCTCCGTAAGTCTGCTCTCCACGCATAATGCAACCCTCACACTCCCAGGGACTTAATCCCAGTCCAGGCCACCCTCTGGGAAAGAGAAAGAGAAAAGCTTTCAAGATGGGGGAGTCTTTTCCTTTGGGGTCCCCAGAAACTCTGAAGTTTTCACAAGACTGTTCCCTCCTGCCTGTCTTTCTCCAGTTTGAAACGAGAGATGCGGAAGCTGGCGCAGGAGGACTGTGGCCTCGAGGAGCCCACAGTGGCCATGGCCTTTGTCTACTTCGAAAAGCTCGCCCTCAAGGGGAAGCTCAACAAACAGAACCGGAAGCTGTGTGCTGGGGCATGTGTGCTGTTAGCAGCCAAAATTGGAAGTGACCTCAAAAAACACGAAGTCAAGCATTTAATTGATGTAAGTGGCCTTTGTCCTGGTGGCTGGAGGAGCACTTGCTCCAGTTCGGGGTTCCTCTCTCAGAAGGACTCGGTCAGTGACCCCGCCTGGAAGGATTCTGATCCTTAGTGAGCAAGTGAGGTGAAGGCTGTGAGGTCTTTCCCGTAGTGGGAATAGTCAGGCTATCTTAGAACATAGGGATGATCTACTTGGACAAGACCAAAGCTCCTCAGCATTGAACATTGGGTCTGGCCCTCAAAATCCATTCTCAGACACCATGAGAGATGCAGTCATTCCCGTAGCCATAGAAGCCACTGCACCTGCGAGGGATTCCCTCAGGCAGTGTGACCCACAGAGCATCTAATGTCAAACAGGTTGCTTCAGTAAGACTTTGGCTGCCTAATTCCGTGGCTGGCTCCTCTCTGGGGAAAGGCGAGAGTTTGACAGGCTGGTACCTCTTTTCTTTTAAAGGAGAGCCCTACCAAAGCAAGGAAACATCGATCTCTTTGGATGGCTACATGAATGCCTATTTTAGAATTCAATGTATTAATAGAAAATTTGAGGTACAGTAAAGCCAACTGATCAGAAGACAGATCCATTGAGAAGATAGTGTGTGACAGTTCCTAAGAGAAGGAGTATCTTGGCTGATGCTGCCGTAACAAAATAGCATAGGCTGGATGGCTGAAATGACAAATTTATTTCTCATAGTTTTGCAGACTGGGAAGTCCAGGGTCAAAGGACCAGTTGCTTTGGTTCTGGTGAGGTTCCTCCCCTTGCTCGCTTGCCTATCCTTAACTGCAGAGAGAGACAAAAACAAGCCCTCTGGTTTTTTCTCCTAAGGCTCTGAATCCCTTCACTCCATGGCCAGGAGCTCGTCTAGACCTAACCACTCCCAGAGGCCCCACCTCCTGATACCATCACGTGAAGGATTAGGGCATCCACATAGGAATTTGGGGGGACACAAGCATTCAGCCCGTGACAAGGGGCATGCCATGCTGTGGGAGCTGTGCATGGAAGCCCTGGGATTGGCCAGGCGGCAGAGGGAGTCTTGACTGTGGTTTGCACAGAAAGGAATAGGTAGGGCAGGGTCCGTGGGTCTGGGATTAGCTAGTTTGAATAGTTTTGATGGGCTCTGGGGCTTAGCGTCTGTCCCTAATCGTCTGGTGTCTGGCTCTGGGGTAGTAAGGGCAGGTGGATAGTGGCCCGGAGTGTGAGGCCCATGGAGGAGGTGGTGGGAACGTGGCCTCTGGATTGGTTGGCTTGCATTTGAAAAGCAAAAGGGGTCACTGTGGAGGATTTGGCTAGCCCTGGGAAGGGCAGTCCCTCCGGAGTCAGCAAGGCCTCAGATGTCGAAGCATCAGAATACAGAAAATAAAAGACGCGGTTTAGTCAATACCCCATATGTCTCACTGTCTAGCTGTCTTCAGTGGCGAAGGCAAAAGGGCACTAAGGTAGGTACTCCCCAATTGAAAAGAGTATATTTTAGGTCAATGCTTTACAGATTTTAAGAAATGGTACAAAATCATCTAGCTTATACAGTAAATACAGGAACCCAGAAGTGACATTGGACACCAACTCAGCTGAGAATCAGTAGGCTTAGATAGTATTGATACCTGCTGAACTAATGATTTCTGTTTGTTTGTTTTTTGAGACAGGGTCTCACTCTGTCACCCAGGCTGGAGTGCAGTGGCACAATCATAGCTCACTGCAGCCTCCACCTCCCAGACTCAAGCAGTCCTCCCACCTCGGCCTCCCAAGTAGCTGGAACTACAGGCATGCACCACGGCACCTGGCTAATTTTTTTATTTTTTATAGAGACCAGGTCTCGCTGTATTGCCCAGGCTAGTCGCGAACTCCTGGCCTCAAGCTACCCTTTCACCTCAACCTCCCAAAGTACTGGGATTATAGACATGAGTCATTATAATCTTGTCTGGCCAAGAACTAATGAATCTTTAGATGTAACAAATATTTATAAAATTATAAATAATATGCACATTTAATCATACTTGTGGTGTATTTAATTATAAATACACCACGCAGCAGAAGCTGACGACTTTACCTTATTCACAGTGCCTCCATTGCCTGAACTACACAATACCCTCGGCCTTCCTTACATGGGGTGAGGCCTTCCTCACTATTGATGCAGAATATAACAGGAATGCTTTGACCAGCCACTTACAGTAGCAAGAAACCTAACTCCAAATCTCATCCCAGTTACGATCTGAAAGCAATCAACATCTGCTCTGTGCGTGGGATTTGCTTTATTAAGACAAAGCTGGGTTTATGCCAAGGCAGAATGTGCCTGAGCAAACAGAGGCCCTCCCTGCTCATCCCCACCTTGGTGGTTCTCCTCCTTTTCCAGCTCCAGCAGCCCCTGCAGTTGGGTGGACACGCAAGATGCCACCAGGCTCAGTGGCACTGTGAAAGTGGGGACTTCCCGAGGAGGTAGATCCTTGTGTGTAAGAGGAATGGACTGAACGACATAGAATCGGTGCACTCCCTTCTGAACTTACCACATGGTTTTTATTGTCGTGGGTGGTTTGCTTTATTTTATTATTTTATTTTATTTATTTTTTGAAACAGCATCTTGCTTTGTTGCCCAGGCTGGAGTTCACTGGCATGATCTTGACTCACTGCAACCTTCACCTCCCGGGTTCAAGTGAGTCTCCTGCCTCAGCCTCCGGAGGAGCTGGGATCATAGGCGCCCACCATCATGCCCGGCTAATTTTTGTCATTTTTAGTAGAGACCGGGTTTCACCATGTTGGCCAGGCTGGTCTCAAACTCCTGACCTCCCACCACCGGTGATCCACCCACCTTGGCCTCCCAAGGTGCTGGGATGACAGGCATGAACCACTACCGGTTTGCTTTATTTTCAGTCTTTAAACCTGAATCACTTAGTTGTCACAGGTAGAGTTTGAGTCCCAGTTAGAATGGAATCTTAGTGCTGTAATTTGCTGCCCATGTGACCCTGGCTAAGCTCTCTGACTTCTTGGAGCCTCTTTTCTCATCTGTGAAATAGAGATACAGAGCATGAACCATGTCATATTACTGAGAGGATTAAATGATGTCATAAGATGTATGTGTGGTTCCGGGCCGCCCCGGGAAAGGTGTGGTTCCTTCACAACCAGGACTGAAGGCAGGAAGCACAGCCCATGCCTCCCTTTCTTCCTCCACAGAGCTTTGCCCAAAGCGGATTTCTCCTAAGCACTCCCTGGCTGGTGGATAGAGAAGCTGCAGTTGCAGAAAGACTAGGATTTTCATTTCAAAACGAACATGCTTTTGATTTTCTTTCATTTTGTTGCAGAAACTGGAAGAGAAGTTCCGGCTGAACAGGCGAGAACTGATTGCCTTTGAATTCCCAGTGTTAGTGGCCTTGGAATTCGCCCTCCACTTGCCAGAGCACGAAGTCATGCCCCACTACAGACGCCTGGTCCAGAGCTCCTAGCACCGGCTCCGAGGAGAGCCAAGGACCATTTCTTCTCAGCTTGGTGGAGCAGCACTTACTACTGGAAATGAAAAAAAATAGAACTCAAAATACCAGACTTCTCTTCCTCTCGACATGGTTTGAGGAGAAGCAGTACTAGGAACTTTCCAAGGAGTCTTGGGTGTGTAGCCAAGAGGAGCCATGAGCTATGGACTCCTCAAACAAGGGAAGAGGAGGTGCGTGCTGAGAACAGAGAGGCCCTGTCCTCTGTCCACTAGCGAGAATCGCCAGCTGCCCCAGCCCGGTCTTTCTCCCCAGCATTCACAAACTTTGCAAGCGTGGTCCAGGGCCTTCTCCAGATCTGTTCCAACTTGGAGCGTGAAGGGCTTGAGCATATGGGGGAAGAGAGTCTGCAGAAGTTGGGGGAAAACTTTTAGAAGATAACCTGATTGTGTCAAAGGGTGTGCCAATCTATTTTTGTATCAGCCATTGGAAGTGCACTTCGCCCTGGGGCATGTGGGTGTGTGAGTGTACAAGTGTCTGAGAGATGCTACATCAGCCCTAGACCCCCAGAGCCAGTCCCACCCTTTACAGAGCAGCCTTCAGCCTGGGGCCACGGGCCAGGCTGACCTTCAGCAATTATTTCTAGATGATTTCTGGATAAGAATTGCTCTCTCGGTACCAGACAGTTTGACATCCTCCACCCTTAGAAAAATGACATTGTTTTGTTACTGCTCCTACCCACCAAGGGGGTAAAGGCGGCGAGTTCTGAGTGTTGGATGAGTCAGTCGCGTGGAAGGGCTTGGAGCGTGGCGCTCTAACTTCCTGCCGTCTGCCACCACACCACGCGTGTTTAACCCTCGCACTTTCTCCACTGTGGAGACGGCTGGGGCGGCGCCCCACAGTGTGTATTCCTGTCCTCTATGTTAGAGTGCATCATAAGCACATTTACTGTGCTATCTATATCTCTATATAAAAGTGTTTTATAAAAACCCAGAATAGGAACACGACGCATGATTGGTGTTTGAGGCGTTTGCCAGCTGGGACAAACTGCGTTTGGAGCTGTGGTTAAGCTGACTAAGGAGACGGTGGCTCTTACCATTCCCACGTGCCCAGGGCTGTTCATGCAAGATTTTAATGGTGAGTTGTCCTGGTTTACCGGGACAGTCTGCATGAGGCGTGTCACCACACTGTCGCCTCACAGCTGCAAGAGAGAGGCACCAGCCGAAGTTCCCCTGACTGAAGAGAGCCTGTGGCCATGTAAAAAGAGAATTAAACTCTTGTTGCTTTTTGTATACCTGTATGCGTTTGTGTGGGCGTGTGTCTCACCAGTCACCTTTGCCCTGCATTGCTGATGCCCTTGCGCACACTGATTCTAGTGAGGTCACAGATTCGGAGCTTCACACACCAGCCCAGAGAAAGGGCGATGGAACCGAACCGAGGGTCTGCAGCTTCCGTTAGCAGAGCTGTCAGATTCTTGACAGTCTTGGAGGATGGGGAAATTCAAGCAGCAGCTGGTGAGGGCCAAAACAGAATACTTGGCTTCTTCAGAATCTTAGATTACACTGAGTTTAGTCCTAAATATTTTGCTAACAAATTTCCTTGGCCAGAATCACTGTTGTAAGACAGTGATTTGGGTGGTGGGGAGAGGGAGGAGGGAGAGGATATGATTACTGTGGTCTCTTTAGCTGATCGAAAACTAGATCAACTGATACTTAAGAGCACTTGCTGTTTATAAGCAAATTGAGAAAATATTCAAGGTGCCTCCATCGCCTGAACTACAAAATGCCCTTGGCCTTCCTCACATGGGGTCTGTCACCTTGCCTCTGATGAGCCATCCACCTCCCTCAGTGCCTGCAGGGGGAGAGCCTTTCTGAGAAATGGCCTGGGTATCTGGAAATGGCCCAGAGAGCTCCCCACTGCCCATCTGCCCCGAGTTTCCTGCCAAGCTTCGGGGGATGGGGCGGGGGGAGGGACGTCCTAGGGATGACACAGGCCACCAGCCCAGACGTGGGGAGAGAAGCCTGAATCCTTTGCTGTTGTGATAAAATCAAGCCAATTTACTTGGATTTGGGGTGATGTGTTTGGTTTTTAGATTTATGAGGTGAGCCCATGAAGTTAGTGGTCCATTATTCTTTAAAGATGCATTTTCATTTTCAACTCTCCTTGCCTGTGGATTTGTGGAATGGGCAGTTTTGTTGGTTTTAATTCATTTGAGAGGAGTCGGGCTGAGAAGGTATTTTATCAGGAGGGCTCCTTTTGCACAACCATGACATGAGCTTTTCAGAGGCAAAGGAAGATGAGGAGGGTGAGAGACGCAGGTCACTGCCAGAGGCACTCCTGTGAAACAGAACATTCCAGACACGTCGCACCCTTGGGCTTCGGCGAGGAGGAAGCCTGAGCCTGTGAAGCAAGAAGGCCAGGCAGCAGACTCGCTCTGAGGTTTTACCCTTTGACCTCCACCACAGAGAGCAACTTCAGCCTCTTGTAAGCCCTGCCCCCTCTCAGAACTGCCCTGAGGCCTCTCGAGTCCTCCCCACACTCAATCTGTGGGGAAGCTCTGCCCAGCCACACTCCTTGGGATAATACCAGCCGGTTCTGCCCGATTCCGTTTCCGCAGAGCCAGCCTGGAGGGTCCGGACTCCGCTAGTGAGCCCTGACTGTTGGGTAAGGGATAGGAAGCGGACGCTAGTGAGCCCTGACTGTTAGGTAAGGGATAGGAAGCGGACGCTAGTGAGCCCTGACTGTTAGGTAAGGGATAGGAAGGGGACGCTAGTGAGCCTTGTTAGGTAAGGGATAGGAAGCGGACAAGCCGCGAGGCTGCTGCAGCTGCCCCCGGGAGGAAACGGGCAGCAGGGCGTGTGGCC
Source organism: Chlorocebus sabaeus (assembly GCF_047675955.1). Classification (NCBI taxonomy): domain Eukaryota; kingdom Metazoa; phylum Chordata; class Mammalia; order Primates; family Cercopithecidae; genus Chlorocebus; species Chlorocebus sabaeus. The sequence goes on along the minus strand of NC_132921.1, from coordinate 59,620,931 downwards.
CAGCCCCCGCCATACCCCGCCAGGGGCCGAGCCCAGGCCAGTCCAATGACACTTAGAAGTCACCACTTTTCCTTTCTTCCCGCTGATAAAACCTATTTAAACAGGAAATTCATACCAAATGCAAATGCGTTTTGTTTTCCTTGGCATTTTGTTGTTCTGGTCACAGATTTCCCTTCCAGGGTTTCTGTGGTCATCAGCCGCAGGCTCAGCTCGGGGCGGCCGCTTCACACAAATCACTGTACCACGTGCCCTACCTTAGTGATGGGAGCCGGCAGCTTCCTTCCCCTCCGTGTCATTCCCTCCTGTTCCCTTCATTCCCCAACAGCAAATAAAACTGTTGAATACTCTGGCTGCTGAGTTCTTTATCTCTCGCTCAGACGTTTCCGGCTCAGTGCTGAACGGCCGGCCCCTTGCCCTCCCCAGCCCTGGCTGCCTCCTGCGACTCCTGAGAGCCTGAAGCCTTCCTGCCCGCTGCAAGCTCGAGTGGGTGGGGTGGGGGGAGGCTGAAGAACGAAGTGCCTTTGAGCCGGGTGGTTTGTTACCTGTTCAGCAACAAAAGACATCTTTCAAATCGAGGGGGATTTTTTTGGTTGGGGATGGGGGCGCGCCCTGACGTCGCCTCCCTGGGGCCACTGGCACAGTTGGGTAAGCACAGTGCTGAGGGCCAGCAAGAGCAGGGAGTAAATTTAAGAGTGTAAACCTGGAATCACATCACCAACACCGATGCCAATAAACAGCCGCCAGTCATGCAGCTGCAAGGCAGAGCTGAGACTCAAAGCCGGAAAAGAAGAAAAATGGCAGGTGAAGGGGAAAGGTCCTCTTGCCCCCTGCACACAGCCCAGCTGCAGGGACCCAGGCCAGGATGGGAAGGGGTGCTATCTTCCCACCCCGTAAAGGGCCCTTTAGACTTCAAGATAGATAGCCCAGAAAGGCTGCAAACCTAAGACTGGCAAAAACACAAAGAAATGGCCGGCGAGTACTGTGTTTCCTCACACAGATGCGTCTTGCCTCAGACGGCACATCATCGACACAACATCAATACGCCTAATATGGCTCGGCGCGGTGCTTACACCTGTATTCCCAGCTACTCAGGAGGCTAAGACAGAAGGATCACTTGATCCCAGGAGTTCAAGGCTGCAGTGAGCTAGGATCATGCCACTGCATTCCAGTCTGGGCAACAGAACAAGACCATGTCTCTATTTCTTTTTTTAAGGGTGGGCTGGGGCGGGCACATTGGCTCACACCTGTAATCCCAGCACTCTGGGAGGCCGAGGTGGGTGAATTGCTTGAGACCAGCCTGGGCAACATGGCAAAACCCTGTCTCTACTAAAAATACAAAAAATTAACTGGGCATGGTGGTACACGCCCGTAGTCCCAGCTACTTGGGAGGCTGAGGTGGGAGAATCACCAGAGTCCAGGAGGCCAAGGCTGCAGTGAACTGTGATCACACCACTGCACTCCAGCCTGGGTGAAGGGAGCAAGACCCTGTCTCAGAAAAAAAAAAAAATACATCTAACCTACTAAACATCACAGCTTAACCTTTCCTGCCTCAAATACACTCAGAACACTTCTGTACAGTATTCGATACATTATATGAGGTAATCAACACTTTCTTACAAAAGGCTTTATGTGAGATGATTCAGCCTAGCATCTCCAAGGGGTATCATACAGCACATGGCTAGCCTGGGAAAGGATCAAAATTCAAAGTACATTTCTACGGAATGCTTTCGCACCATCGTAAAGTTGACAGTTGCACATGTCAAAGTACCATAAGCTGGGGCTTCCACGTGCCATCTCTCACCACCATCTTCCTACTCAGAGCACGGCCCAAGGATCGGCAGCATTCACATCACCTACGGGCTTCTTAAAAGATGCAGAATCTACGTCTGACCGTTCCTCCCTGGTGATTTGTATGCCTGTTAAAGTCTGAGAGGCACCATTCCTCCGTATTAGCATAAGACATAAAACTGTCTAAGAAAGAGAAAGGTACAGAGAAAAATCTGGATTTTTTTCTTTAATACCAAAAAGAATAGTGCCAGCTTCTGAGGTTGTTTTGACATGTGTCTACCTAGCTGCTTCATCTAACAATTTTTTTGGATGCACAAAGCCAAAAAGATGTAAACTGGACTAAGCAACAGCTAACATAGTGGTCCCAAGTACAGAGCTAACTTACAGTGCATCATAGCAGCCGCAGGTTAAGGTCACTGCTCAGATGAGGCCTGGATTCCAGGTTCCCAGGACCCACAGATAGAGGGTTGGGATGGTGGCAAGTCAGGGCTCCCAATAGCACTGGAGCACAATTCTCTACTGTAGCTGGGGACTGTAGAGCTGTGACCTTGGGGACGTCACAAATGGGCAGACCTCCAGTTTGCTTGGACTGACATTCATTGAGGTCCACCTAGCGTTTATGAAATGTGTCTTCCACCGGGTTCTGTGAGCTTCCTGATGTCGGGCAGAGCCTGCTGGGGGCAGGTGCAAGGCACCCTCACTAGATACTGTGAGGCTGTTCTCCAGAGGAGCCTCAATGTGGAAGCTTGAAAGGAAAGCTCCAGGGCAGAGACAGATTCCCCAGGTGGGCCGAGGATGGCCCAGGCCAAGGCAGCAGGGTTGGAAATCAGTGCTCAGGAGTCAGCCTGGTCCACAGATTCCAAAGTGGGCCAAGATGGAGCAACTGTTTGGTCCCAAAACTGAAGACCAAGAAACCAGAACTGACAAGTTAGGTGCTTGGCAAGAAGATGGGTGGGAATGAAATCAGGGACTCCTGACCAGGGCACCAGAACAGGCTAGTGAGAAACCAGAGATGTGACCTGCGGTAGGCAGATGACGCCTTGGACACGGTCTTCAACAAGGGGCTGGTGCTTGGGAGGAGAGGACTCGATATCCACCAAGCAGATATCATGTGGCAGCCCCGTGCGGGGCACCTAAAGCACCTGTCCTCATTTAACCCTTAAACAAACTCCAATTAGTATCCTGGACCCCGTTTCATTGATGAGGTACCTGGGGCTCTGAAACATCACATAAGGTGGCCAGTGACACACGATGATGAAGTGAAAAGGCAAGATTCAAACCCAGCTCTGTGTAATTCCGAAGCCCAAGCACCTGTCCTGCCTCACACTTAAAACGAAACAGAGCCGCTAAGATGGTGGAGGGCCAAAGCCAGGCTGAGTCAGATGCTGGAGAGATGGCCTTGAGTTAAAGGGGGCCTTCTGATGCCCTCGGTTAGACAGGACCTTCTCCCCGCCCTTCCCAGCCACTGCTGGCCCTTTCCCTTGCAGAAGAGAAGGGATCTGGAGTTACTAATCCATAGCATCGTCTTCTAGGGTCTGAGTGGCCTCCACATTTGATGTGGGGCCCACCTCTGAGCCCCCTGGTAGAACATGAAATGTTTGGAAAACTTGCTTCCATAACAGGTAAGCTAAGGGGCTTCTGAAAGTGAGTAAAAGATCACAATCAGGTTTAACGCAGCCAGTGTTCACGTCCACCACTGTTTTACCAGCTAGTGTCTTGTGGTGCATGTGTAGATTTTCCACCATGTGTTATAATTAAGACAAATTCTCCTTGCCCTACAGCTCTGCACGTTCCTTGGCTGCTGTCCCTTTAATCAGTGTGTGACTAGGAAATGCAAATTTGTTTTGCTCCCAGGCTAAGCCAAGCATAGCTTGGCCAGGCGGTCAGCTGGCAAGGATGGCCACATCACACAAAGAATGGCTCAGGGATTATGAGCTGTCTGAGACTATTCATGTCTCAGCCCCCAAATGTCACAGACAGACTTTGATTCGCTGCCACTTGCAGAGCACAGGCCCTCGTCAGATGTGTCAGGTGTGCTGAGAAGCACCTCCATGTCCTTAACTGCTGCTCTAGACCAAAGAGTTCAGCAGGGCAGGACTGGATTCTGCTACCATGAACCTGAGCACCTATCACAGAGCCTGGTACAGAGAATTCACCAAATGAACACTGGTTGAGTTAAACGAGCCATCGCAAAACAAATTACCCCACTGGGCGGATTGTTCTCTGCAACTCTGAATCAGCTTTCTGCTTAGCATCTGTGCTAGACCGTTCTTGCATTGCTATAAAGAAATGCTTGGGACTGGGTAATTTACAAAGAAAAGAGGCTTAATTGGCTGACAGTTCTGCAGGTGCCAGAGTCTGCTCACCTTCTAGAGAAGCCTCAGGGGGCTTTTATTCATGACAGAAGGCAAAGCGGGAACAGGCGAGCTACACAGCAAACCAGGAGCAAGAGGGGTGGGAAGGTGCCACACTTTCTTTCTTTTTTTTTTTTTTTTTGAGATGGAGTCTCACCCTGTCACCCAGGCTGGAATGCAGTGGTGCGATCTTGGCTCACTGCAACCTCTGCCTCCGGGTTCAAGTGATTCTCCTGCCCCAGCCTCCCGAGTAGCTGGGATTACAGGCATGCGCCACTACACCTGGCTAATTTTTGTATTTTTAGTAGAGACAGGGTTTCACTATGTTGCTCAGGCTGGTCTCGAACTCTTGACCTCATGATCCGCCTGCCTTGGGCTCCCAAAGTGCTGGGATTATAGGCATGAGCCACGGCGCCCAGCCGTCATTTTTTATTTTGAGACAGGGTCTCACTCTATTGCCCAGGTAGAGTGCAGGGGTGTAATCATGGCTTGCTGCAGGCTCAATCGACTCTCCCACCTCAGCTTCCCAAACAGTCTGGGATTACAGGTATATCAAGCCACGCCCAGCTAATTTTTGTATTTTTTGTAGAGATGGGGTTTCACTGTGTTGCTCAGGCTGGATTCAAACTTGTGGGCTCAAGTGATCCTCCCATTACAGCCTCCCAAGGTGCTGGGATTACAGGCGTGAGCCACGGTGCCCAGCCTACACTTTTAAATAACCAGATCTCGTGAGGATTCACTCATACCATTGCGAGGACAGCACGAAGCCACTCATGAGGGATCTACCCCCTCACAGGCCACACCTCCCATCAGTCCACACCTCCCACATTAGGAATTACTTTTCAACATGAAATTTGGGTGGGGATAAATATCCAGCTACATCCGCATCTCACTCAGGGCTGACTCTGCAGATCCCAGCACCCAGGTTTCCTTGCCCTCCAGCTTCTAGTTAGGTTCTGGAAGGAGAGACACTGACCAGAAATCAGAGAGCAGGAGGAGAACAGAAACAGGGGTGTGTGTTCCACAGCCCAGCCTCCACCCCAAACAAGGGGCCCTGCTAGTCCTGGGATCTCGCAACCCCTTCTTGGACAGTTCCTTCACTGAACTCACTTCAATTTCCCCAGTGCACAAGCCATCAAGTTCCTGCTGTGGCTTAGGCCAATACACCCAGTTGGCAGAGTAGGAAACGGTGTCTCATCAAGTACGGGCAATCTGGGGTTGTCTATAACTCCAAAGCGTTCTGGAAACAAGCAGGAGGAATCGTACCCCAAAAGCACCAAGAATGGACAGGAACGATCAAAAATATCACACGGCTCTCCAAAAACAAAACAAAACAAAACAAAAACAAAGGAAAGAAAAAGTTTGGCTCCAATGCCTTGAAGCAGCCCAATGGGCACTTCCCACCAGCCCAGACCCCTACAGCTGCCGTGGCCCGGCTGAGACTTTGGAGTTCTTGGGGGGTTCTCTTATGAGGGTCATCTGAACAGAAGCTGATCATAAAAGATGACCAAAAAGAAATCTCTCTCTCTCCCCGCTGGAGAGGGCGGATGGCACACTCTGCCACAACCACCTGCTATAAATTATTTTTAAAAACCGTGGATTCCAGAAAGAGGAAGCAAATCCCCTCTGAGGCTTATCTAGAAGGCCCTGATGAAGCACACATACTGTTCTACGAGTGTCTAAGCCAGATACCGTGTTCCCTAAGGCAGCTGCCTTCTCCATGAAATCAATTTTCATTTTTGTTTATAAAATAAAAACAAGACACAAATGAGAATCGCTTACTTTCCCCCCTTCTTTCCCGTATGTGTTGGAGAGAGTGACAGAAGCTGTCTTCAGGGGAAGCCTGGGGCTAGAACATTTTTTGGGGAAAATATGCAGCCGGAAGGGACCATTTCTCAGAAGCGGCCCCTAGCGAGCCCGGGGGCAGCTGACCCTTAGGAGGGTCAGGCCCTGGAAGGCAGGAACAGGTTCCAGAGCTAGGCAGACCGTGTGGCCTTACGCAAGCCACTGGCCAGCCCATGCCTGCTTGGGGTCATAGTACCTCCTATCAGAGGGGCTCTGGAAGATGGCATAGTAAACCCCTGGCCCAGAGCCTGGCATACAGTAGGCACTCAATAGATGGAAACAATTATTATTTTTACCTCCATTGAACTTAATTCTTAGCAAAAAAAAAAAAAAAAAAAAAATCCTGCTTCATAGAGAAAGAGATTGGAGCACAGATAGGTGTCTAGGGCCAAATGGGACCATAAAATACATTCAGATTCCATTCCTTTCTTGTCCCCACTGCTCAGGCAGAGTGTTGGTGACAACCCAGGGAATGCAGGAGCTGGGACCGGTGATATTCTTGAAGAGGCACAATGGTCTCTTCAATCAGCGGCTTCACAGTCCTTAGCCAACAAATGGACTTCAGGTGTTTTTCTGCTTCCTTGAAACCAAATTCCCCCAGGTGCTTACTTGAGCCGCTCAATGGGGTGATTAGGAGGCCCCTGTGGCCTTGAGGCTTCCTCCCGGTGACAACAAGGTCGCCTGGCCAGCCCACCTGGACAGCTGTCCTCAAAGGTGGCCCCTGGAGCCCTCTCAGTGACACCTGTCCTGCAGAGCAACCTGTTGGATTCCCTCCCTCTCCCTCCTCCTCCAGAGAGGCTCCCACGCTGGGGCTCAGGGAGTGACTCCTGGTTCACTGATGAGGGGATGGTGGGCTGCCTGGCCTGCTGGTCTGTGTCCCCACCGAGCCTAGGCCCTGCACTCCAGGGCAGAGCATCCAACCAACAGACCACAGAGGTAGAGCTGTGCCCACACTCGCCCGAAACCGCATCTGCGTGGGGCCTGACACAGAAGAAGGTGATTGCGCTGCTGCCCCACAGTGAGTGAGCGCTCTAAACCAGAGCCCGGCTGAAAATGAGGCTGCCCCTTGCTGCTGACTTGCGGAACCGGGGGCAGTTTTGTGAGAAGCGATGTGGCCTCATCTCATTCCTGGTCTAAGATTCTGCCACCTTCTTCACTGACACCACCCTTGGTCTCTTCAGGTGTCCAGAGCCCACGTGACCTCAGGACACCACTGGAGGTTGCAGGTGAATTTCAGGGTGTCTATAACACACTGCCAAGCCCCACGCCCCTCTCAAGTTCAGCTCAGACGATAGGTTGTGAACAAGAAGAAGGAGCTAGGAAAGAAATCAGAAGCTAAGAACCAAAATCTTCTACCCTCGCACTCAGCCAGGACACAGAGAAGCGAAACCGTACCTGACTGCCTACACGAACCTGACTTTGCTCTACCACTGTCTTCATTAGCGTTTCATTCCTCTTTGGGACTGTCTCCCAACACACAGTTTGATTATTTACTACAGAAACTTCCCCCATTCCTCAATGCACAGTGTCCACAGATAGTTTGCACTTGAAGTGTTGGACCCTCTGCAGTTTCCACCAATCCTAGACTCCCGAATCCTGATGGTTACCTAGTCCTACCTCCCCACATAGAAAGACTCACCTCAGACCAAACTTCCAATCTGGGATAGATTCTGCCCTTGTCTTCCCAGCTCTGAAACACTGCCCAAGCTACGTTCTTCTCCATGACGCTGGTGAGCTGCAATGAGCCTGGTTTTTTCTTGTCAATGGGTGTGCTGATGACACGAGGAGAGCCAGCTTAGACCAACTGGATGAAGAAAGAAGCCACGTTTTTGTTTTGTTGTCGATTTTAACTGAGAAAGACTTGAGGGTGCTTCAAGTCAGTAGAGACGGAAAAGGTGAAACAGCCAACAGAGAGAGATCCCTGGGTTTCTGAGAAGGAAGGCGTTGGAATCCGAATGCGCAGAATCAGAGGGATAAATGTTAAGTTGAAGAGAAAATACTCCTCAGCTGCAAAAAGAAGGGAAGAGAAGCGCAAATGTGGGCAGGTGTGTGTGGACGACACTGAGACGGTGAATGAGCTCACCTGACAGCTTTCAGTTTCCTTTGAAGAAAGAGAGGAGGCCCGTCTACACGGAGGGAAGAGAAGGGCAAAAACAGAAAGGGAGTTTGAAGAGTAAAAAGTGTGTGGAATAATTGTTGTGGAGACAGGGAAAGTGAACCAGCATGGGAAACTGTAACTTCCCTAGTTACAGAGAGCTGTCTGAGACTGGTGCTTATGAAGGTCTAGAGAATGCAATCGCTCTGTTCTGTGACCCCCTGAATGAATGAGGACTTCTGGGGTGACGACATATTCCACACTCACTTAGATATGGAAGTGCTAATGGGTATTAAAGTCATTTGCCTCACGGTCACATTCCATTTACTCAGACACCGCAAGTCTCCTGCCACCCAGAGCCAGTCACTGTGGAAAGCCCTGCTTGTTGGTGGTAAGAAGGATAACAGTAAGGTTTACTGCTTGTTTACTGTGTGCCGGTATGCTAAGCACCACATGTACATACATACATTAGTGTAAGTTTTTTCCATTTAATTGTTTCAACAAACCTTTGAGGGGATTAAATTACCTTTCCAGTTTATTTATTTTTTTGAGACGAGGTCTCACTCTGTCACCCAGGCCAGAGTGCAGTGGCACAATCACAGCTCACTGCAGCCTCAACCTCCTGGGCTCAAGTGATCCTCCTGCCTCAGCCTCCCGAGTGGTTGGGACTACACAGGTACACACCACCATGCCTGGCTAGTTTTAAAATTTTTTGTAGAGACAGAGTCTTACTCTGTTGTGCAGACTGGTCACAAATCCTGGTCTCCAGTAACCCTCCTGCTTCAGCCTCCGGAAATGCTGGAATTATTGACATGAGCCATGGCTCCCAGCCCTACCTTTCCATGTCAAATATGGGAGAGCTGAGGCTCAATAGGCTACTCACCTCCAGCCCAGAACCACGTGCCAGGCTGCTGAGACCTCAGCAGTGGCATCCATGGACTCCCTGACCGAAGGATTGGGAAAGAAAATGGATTATAAGGAGGTAGATAATTCTTGAGAAGAAAGAATCTGCTTTGTCACAGAATAAAAGTAAATTCCATGCCTTGGGACAAGGCGGGATGTACGGCCTGGTGCCCCATGGTGGGGAAAGGTGGCCAAATGTTGCCTGAGTTTCCTGCGGGCCTGAAAGTCCCCATCCCCGGCCATCGCATACATGCTGGACAAGAGCCTGGTCAGTGGGTCCATTCCCTCCCTGCCCCTTCTCCTAGTCCCCACTGGAACACCCACCGTCTCTGAGCCCCTGGAGGCAGCCTCCCCACTGCCACTGTTGCCCTAGTCCACCAGGCCCCAGGTGCTGTGTCCAGCGCAGGCAGGAGCCGGGGCAGCACTGTGTTCTCCATGTGAGGGGAAAGCCCCATTTCCCTCAGTGTCACATCTGATTCCGCGCTCAGCCTCCCCCACGCACTCCCTGGAAAACTCTTTAACTTAGGCCTGGAGCAGTCCCCTCACCTCAGGCCTTAGAAACCTGAGTCCCTGAGGCAGGTGTGTGAGTGTGGGAGTGTGTGCTTGCGAGTGTGTGCTTGTGTGTGTGAGTGTATATGTGTGTGTGTAGGGTTGTGTGTGTGCTTGTGTGTGTGCGCTTGTGTATGTGTGTGTCCTTGTGTGTCTGCGTGTGTTTTGTGTGTGTGTGCTTGTATGTGTGTGCTTGTGTGAGTGTGCTTGTGAGTGTATGTGTGTGCTTGTGTGTCTGCTTGTGTGTTGTATCTGAGTGTGCTTGTGTGTGTGCTTGTGAGTGTATGTGTGCTTGTGTGTCTGCTTGTGTGTTTGTGTGAGTGTATGTGTGAGTGTGCTTGTACGTGCTTGTGTGAGTGTATGTGTGTGCTTGTGTGTGTCCTTGTGCGAGTGCTTGTGCGTGTGTGTAGGGTGCAGGGAGGGGCAGCAGAGGGTGGGAACTTCGCAATGTTCTGCCGCCTCCTGTCTCCCTGACCTCACGCACTCACACAACTAGGCTGCCAGCAGACCTTGGGTGCCTGCAGATTTTTCTGGCCCCACAGGACCGGTCTGTTCCAACTTGCCTCAAGCCAGAGTCTCAGCTATTGAAGCAATAATTCTAGGTGCAGCTTTGGACCTGAAACTGGGCAGGCACCTAGAGGTTACTCAAGGACCATGAACCGTGCCCTCCGGGGGTTGGTGAGACAAACCCGAGGTGATCATTCACCTCACCAGCTTCCCCATTACCTGACCGGATGTGGGGAAAAGAGATCAGACTGTTACTGTGTCTATATAGAAAGAAGTAGACATAAGAGACTCCATTTTGTTCTGTATTTGAGATGCTGTTAATCCGTGACCCTACCCCCAACCTTGTCCTTGCAAGAGACATGCGCTGTGGTGACTCAAGGTTTAACGGATTTTGGGCTGTGCAGGGTGTGCTTTGTTAAACAAGTGCCTGAAGGCAGTATGCTTGTGAAAAGTCATCACCATTCTCTTAATCTCAAGTACGCAGGGACACTTATACTGCCAAAGGTCGCAGGGACCTCTGCCTAGGAAAGCTAGGTATTGTCCAAGGTTTCTCCCCATGTGATAGTCTGAAATATGGCCTCGTGGGAAGGGAAAGACCTGATCGTCCCCCAGCCTGACACCCGTGAAGGGTCTGTGCAGAGGAGGATTATTATAAGAGGAAAGAAGGCCTCTTGGCGGTTGAGATAGAGAAAAGCATCTGTCTCCTGCCCGTCCCTGGGCAATGGAACATCTCGGTATAAAACTCGTTGTATGTTCTGTTTACTGAGAAAGGAGAAAACCGCCTTAGGGCTGAAGGTGGGACGTGCTAGTGCAATGCTGCTCTTTATGCACTAGAAAGGTTTATGGAGATGTTTGCCTATGCATATCAAGGCACAGCACTTTTCCTTAAACTTATGTCACAGAGATCTGTATTCATATGTCTTACTGCTAACCACCTCCCTACAATGATCCTACTATCCTGCCACTTCCTTTTTTCTACGATGGTAAAGATAATGATCAATAAATACTGAGGGAACTCAGAGACTGGTGCCGGCAAGGTGTGGGTCCTCTGTATGCTGAGCGCCGGGCCCTGGGCCCACTTTTTCTTTCTCTATACTTTGTCTCTGTGTCTCATTTCTTTTCTCAAGTCTCTCGTTCCACCTAACGAGAAACGCCCACAGGTGTGGAGGGGCAGGCCACCCCTTCAACCGGAGGCTGAAGGGGCTTCGTGAGAACAAGCTGAATTGCAAAGGCAGAGCAGGTAAATGGAGGGGGGCGGGTCCTCACAGCCTCTTCAGGAGCTGAGTCAGAAAGAGTGCTTTGTTTTGTTTTGTTTGGGGACTTGATGTGGAAGAGGGACACCTGTACCCCCGGGCCAAGGTCATGTAGCCCAACTCTTACAGGGGGTCAAAGGAAGTGGGATGGGGTGTTCTAGAAGGCGCAGCTCTCCTATCTCTGGTGGGCTGCTTTTCAGATGTCTAAAAACAATGCTAGGTAAGAATAAAGGGCTGAGACACCTAAGAACAGATGTCATGTGACTCCACTGATGTGAGGTTTCTGGAAGAGGCAAATTCATACACACAGGTGGTAGAATGGTGGTGACCAGGGACAGGGAAGGAAGGAACAAGGAGTTAGTGTTCAGTGGGTTGGGGTTTCTGTTGGGGATGATGAAAAGATCCCAGAAATGGATGGTGGTGATGGCTGTACAACACTGTGAACATACTTCATACCACTGAACTGTGCACTTAAAAATGGGGAAAAGGGCACATTTGATGTTATGTGTATTTTACCAGAATTTAAAAAAGAAGGAAAAAAAAAAAAAAAAAAAAAAAAGAAGAAAGGGCTGAGGGGCCTAGAGAGGCTGTGTGGGAGAACAATAGACCCAAGGCAGGGTGGGGCCCCAGCCTGGGGAGGAGGACGGTGTTGTGGTGCTGGTATTTCACAGTTCTTGAGGCCTGCGATTCATAGCTCGGTCCTACCCATGTGCACCTGAAGTTATTTGGAATCTAGGACTTAACTGTTTTCCAGTTGGCACATACCGCCAAGTCATACCACACAGCGCCAGTCCCTGCCCGCCTGCGTGCGCCTCCTCCCTGCCTCTCCTTGCTGCCTGGTGACTGAGGGAGGGACCCACAGAGTCAGCTGCGATCCTGTTCCCCTGCCTCCCCTTGCCAGGAGTGGCAGCCAAAGAGACAGGGCTGTCCCTCACTCATGCTACAGGACTCTGCAGGAGTCACGGAGCTCAGGGCAAGGAGATCTTCAAAAAGTCCAGCTCTGCTTCTGTTACCTTTTCTTCTCCTCTCTACCTGTCATCTAGTGCCATGATAATGCTGCAAACCAAACCACCTCAAATCTTGGTGGTTTAAACTAATAGCCATTTCTTTTTTCTCATGAGCCTAGGATTTGGCTGGGCAGCTCAGTTGGTCTCACCCAGGCTCACCCGTGTGTCTGCAGTCAGCTGAAGGCTGCTAGGATGGTGATATGGTTTGGCTGTGTCCCCACCCAAACCTCATCTTGAATTGTACTCCCATAATTCATACGTGTTGGGGGAGGGACCCAGTGGGAGATAATTGAATCATGGGGGTGGTTTCCCCCATACTGTTCTTGTGGTAGTGAATAAGTCTCACGAGATCTGATGGTATTATCAGAGGTTTCTGCTTTTACATCTTCCTCATTCTCTCTTTGCCTGCTGCCATCCATGTAAGATGCGACTTGCTCCTCTTTGCCTTCTGCCATGATTGTGAGGCTTCTCCAGCCACGTGGAGCTGTAGGTCCAATTAAAACTCTTTCTTTTGTAAATTTCCCTGTCTTGGGTATGTCTTTATCAGCAGCATGAAAATGGACTAACACAGATGGCCTTGGCTGGGAGGACTTAGCTCTGCTCCACATGGTCTCTCATGCTCCAGCAGGCTAGTCTGGGCTTGTTCTCATGGTGGAAGCTGTCAAAGAAAAACTGCACCAGACAGAGTTAAACAGGTAAGGGAAACTTTATTCAAGACTACTGCAATAGGAGAGAGAGATTAAACTCAATTTTGGATACAACAGAGGTAGCTAGGGATTTCTAGCCAATAGGCAGGGTGAAGGAGTCAATTTATCAAGAGGAACTTGTTAGGCATCAAGACTAGGGGTGATTTTTGCTAAACTGGCTTGGCAGAATTCTTACTGAACTAGGTTGAGCAGGCCAAGGACAAAGTCTTGGGGCTCTGAGGAGGAGGGCTCAGAGGAGTCTGTCTAAAGTTGGATCAAAGACGGAGTCCTCGTCAAAGCAGAAGTCCAATAGAACATGTGGAATGTACAACACTTCTTAAGGTCTAGACTACAAAACAGGCAGTACCACTTCTACTGTATTTATTGGCCAAAGCAAGTCACGAGGCTAGCCCAAGTCCAAGCAGTGGGGGAATGGCTTCATCACATTGTAAATGGCATGGGCAAAGGGAAGGGATGAAAAATGGGTCTATCAGGCCGGGCACGGTGGCTCAAGCCTGTAATCCCAGCACTTTGGGAGGCCGAGGCGGGCGGATCACAAGGTCAGGAGATCGAGACCATCCTGGCTAACATGGTGAAACCCCGTCTCTATTAAAAAATACAAAAAAAAACTAGCCGGGCGAGGTGGCAGGTGCCTGTAGTCCCAGCTACTCGGGAGGCTGAGGCAGGAGAATGGTGTGAACCTGGGAGGCGGAGCTTGCAGTGAGCTGAGATCCGGCCACTGCACTCCAGCCTGGGCGACAGAGCGAGACTCCATCTCAAAAAAAAAAAAGAAAAAAGAAAAAAGAAAAATGGGTCTATCTTTCCAATCGATTTCCTACTCTCTTCTTGGGAAGACCCTCTTCCACTGATCAAAACCACTGGGCAGAATGTAGAGCCCCACCTACTCCCCCATCCTGACTTATCTGGTGCCCTGGCTGAGTACAGAAGGCTGAACCCTCCCAGAAAGGGCCTGGAAGGGAATTGGAACCCACACAACCTAGGGACTACATGTGCTAATGAGGTTCTCAAGACCAAAAGAAGGCAGAGAGTACAATGGGAGCTCAAGGAACACAAAGAATATAAGTCAGAGACTCAGTCTTTAGAAAAAGCAAAAGTCTGGCTTTCAGAAGTCAGTGTAGTGTCACACCAGGAGCAGAACAGCAATTTACTAGAAAGTATAGTCATCAAACTCTTCATGGCCATCATTTCCTGGGGGTTATACTCTTATATTTCCTGGGGGCTATAATTACTATAATCCATCATTTCCTAGGGGCTATCATTACTATAAATTAGTAATCAAACTAATAATGGCCATCATGCTGGGTGTGGTGCTAAATTGCTACACATGAAATCATGTCTAATATGATTAAAATAGCCATGGTATTATAACTCCCATTTTTATCATTAAGAAAATTAGGGCTGGGTGTGGTGGCTCATGCCTATAATCCAGCACTTTGGGAGGCCGAGGTGGGAGGATTGCTTGAGCTCAGGAGTTCGAGGCCAGCCTGGGTAACATGGTGAGATCTCAACTCTACTAAAATAAAAAAAAAATTAGCTGGGTGTGGTGGGGCTCACCTGTGGTCCCAGCTACTCATAGGCTGAGGTGGGAGGATCACTTGAGCCTGGGAGTTTGAGGCTGCAGTGAGCTGTGATTGTGCCACTGCACTCCAGCTTGGGTGACAGAGCAAGACCCTGTCTCAAAAAAAAAAAAAAAATTAAATTAAATTAAAATTAAGAGAAAAGGAGAAAGGGTTGGAGGTGCGTGGTCTGGCTGATCTGGCAGTGCCTTTGTCTCCTCAGAGATTCAGACCCCTTCAGCTTCTGCTCCACTATCCTTAGACCACAGCTTCCAACTTCAAAGTTGCCTCAAGGATCAAGGTGGATGCTAGAACTCTAGCTATCACATCTTCAATCCAGGTGAGAAGCAGGAAGAAGATAGAGAAAAGGGCCTCTTCTACCTATCTGAGACTCTTCTAAGGAACTGTCCCCAGCATCTCCCCCATCAGCTTCTGCTTATATCTCACCAGTCAGAACTTGTTCATATAAACTGCAAGGGCTGCAAGGGATGCTGGGAAAGGCAATCTGTTAACTGGACACATAGCTTCTTAAATAAAATCAGACTTCTGCTACTGAGTGCTATGAGTCCCCTAAAAATATATGCTGGAGTCCTAACTCCCAATATCTCAGAATGTGACCTTATTTGGAGATAAGGTCTTTATGGAGGAAATCAAGTTAAAATGAGGTCCTTAAGGTGGGACCCTAGTGCTTCTAGGAAGGGAAAATAGGACACAGAGGCACATAGAGAAGGAAAACGACATGGAGACACAGGGAGGAAACATCATCTACAAGGCAAGGAGACAAGCCTGGAAATAGCCCTCCCTCACAGCCCTCAGAAGGAATTAGCCCTGCTGAAGCCTTGAATTTGGATTTCCAGCCTCCAGAACTGTAGTAATAATAAATGTCTGTGGTTATATAGAGAGACACACATATATATATATAGGTAAAATATATTTAGTATCATATATATACATATATATATTCCCCCCCTCCTTAAATACAGACAGGATCTTACTATGTTTGTTGCCCAGGCTGGTCTTGAACTCCTGGGCTCAAGTGATCCTCCCACCTTGGCCTCCTAAAGTGCTGGAATTACAGGTGCGAGTCACTGCGCCCAGGCAATTTCTGTTGTTGAAGTCACCAAGTTTGCAGTTCTTTGTTACGGCAGCCCTAGGAAATGAATCCAGTCAGGAAGAGGAGGGAGTGCATGGTGATAAGCAGTGGGCATCTGTGCACAGGGCCCAGAGCCACACACCAGACCCTGCACTGCAGGCAGCAGGGCTGAGCTTGTGCCTGCAGATGGGCCTTGGCCGGGTTGGGCATGTGTGCATGCAGTGGACTGCACAGGTGGGGACCAAGCCCAGCACCAGCAGACTGCTTTCTGAGACCTCTGTCCATTGGGTCTGCTCCTGCCCTGGGGTGAGGTTATTAACGGGTCTCCACTGTGAGACCAAGGCTGTGGCTGGGTACTGAGGCTGAGGCCGGCAGTTCTCAAGGCCACTCTCCACTCTGTCCCCTGCTTCCCTTCCTCTTGTCCTGTGTGTACCTGAATCTGTCCTGTCAGAGTGGCTTCCTCTACCAGCCATGTCTGTAATCTTTTGCTGGGACAGAATGCTTCCCTCGAGTGGATATTTCAGAAGTAGTTGCTACACACGTGAACGCGATACAACAATTTTGACTTGGCTGTATCTTCAAGATCTCTGGGGAGAAGACGACAGCTGCCAAGAGCTAAAAGCTTAAAGTGGGGCCACCTGACAATGGTGACCACTTTACTCTCCCCTGTCCACCTTCACCACAAAATGCGACCCAAACACTTTATTCCCCAAAGCACAGGCCACAGGCAACAGGAGACTGTCATGCATAACAGACTTGACTAAAGGCCTGAGGATAACAGGGCGGTAGCTGAAAAATAAAACCTAAACCCGGCTACCAGGGTTCTGGAAGTGTTGACCATGCCCCTCCTGTCGCCCCTCTCTGGAGCTCCCTCACCTATCTCCAGCTTCCAGGGTCCCTTAGTCCCACCCCCAATTTTTCCATGCCCTGCGTGGAGGACTCCCACCCGCCCCTCTCCCCACCCCCAGGTAGGGAAGGCAGCTTTTAATAGAGGTACATGAACCACTTAAAAACCTCAGCCTAACACAAAAGCCCACACATTGTACAATCCTGTGCATATGAAATCTCCAAAACAGGCCAATCCATAGAGACAGAAAGTGGATTTGTGGCTGCCTAGGTCAGTGGAAGGGAGGAGGGTGGGATGACAACGGGTATGGGGGTTCTTTCTGAGGTGAAGAAAATGTTCTACAATTAGTGATAATGGTTGCAGAATTCTGTGAATATACTAAAAACTACAGAATTTAAAGTATACTGAATTGTACACTTTAAATGGGTACATCTTAGGGCATGTGGATTATATTTCTATGAAGCTATTATTTATTTATTTTACTCTTTTTGAGACAAGATCTCGTTCTGTCACCCAGGATGGAGTGCAGTGGCACAAACAGAGCTCACTGCAGCCTTGACCTCCTGGACTTGAGTGATCCTCCCACCTCAGCCTCCCAAATAGCTGGGATCACAGGCATGCACAATCACGCCCAACTAATTGTTTTTAACTTTTAGTAGAGATGGGGTTTCACCAGGTTACTCAGGCTGGCCTCGAACTCCTGAGCTCAAGCAATCTGCCTGCCGTGGCCTCCCCAAATGCTGGGATTACAGGAGTGAGCCACCGTGCCTGGACAAAGCTGTTATTTTAAAAACATCTCTGTGTGTCTAAGAAGACACAGGGCCTCCCTGAGAACAGGGAGGTGTGTTTGCTTTAAGTCTACAATCACAAAGAGAGTCACCAGAGTTGTTCCTGCCAGAACCAGAGAGATTATGCCTCGAGGACAACTCAGCACAATGGGCCTGCAGCCTCCAGCGACAGGAGTGGCTGCTTGGGCCGGTGGCAGAACAGCCCTGCTAGACAAAGTGCAGACACCTGTAACAAAGACCAAAAAAACCTCAAAAAGAACCCCCATTCCTGTTGCATCCAATCTGCATCTGATGAAAGAAGGAATGAGGAAATAAATGAAGGGCTGATTGAAATAACTTTCCAGGATGGTGAGAATGCCTGGGACAGAACCCTGGTTCCATCTCCCACTTAGAGGAGCCCTTTTCACTAACAGCTCCACTTAACTTCTATTTGCCATGCAAATCAACTGGCCCAGGTGAGTGGTGCCTGCATTGACTCCTGAAATCCCAAGGACTTCCACGGCTCCCGAGGCTCAATCAGGGCACAAAGCCGCATATGCAGACACTTTGCCTTGGCTAATCCTGTGGGCCTTTCACAGAGCAGGAAATCAATGACTCAAATATTCCTTTTGGCTCAGACAACTGCTTAAATGAGACTTTACCCTCTCGGCCAAGGAAGTTGGGTGGCAAGGGAGTTTCTTCAGACTCCTCCCCAGTTGATCCTGGATAGAACTGGCCTAGGTTTATAAGCCATTGTTTGTTTTACTTAGGGTAAACCACTGCGAGTCCGGCCACTGAAAATCAGCTGACAGCAGGAGCAAAGATTCGCTCGGCTCACTGGGGAGTGCGGAATGTCTGCCATCCCTGAAATGTTTCCAGAATAGAGGGAGCCTTGCGCAAGCGCCAGAACGGCTTGGCCTCCCCAGTGGTTTGCTGATGGGTCCAAGGATCCGGAGCTACCAGGCAGCCAATGCCTGGGCCAAGCACCAGCACCCCGGAGCCCCGAAGTGAGGGCTGTCCATGGGGAGCTTGTCTCCTCTGGTTTGTCCACAACCCAGTGACCCCAGGGTAGGGGTGGGCATGGGGGACTATGCCCAGAAACAACCTGGCACAAGGCGAGGTGAGAGGGAGGGCTGGTTTTGGAAACCACTTTAGAATCTTGGCCTAGTAATGCAGAATGCACGACCTTGGGGAAGTGTCCTACCCTGTCAGGAGCTTGCAGGCCTCATCTGTGTGCTGGCCCCTTTAGGGTCATGAGTAGGTAACACACAGATAGGAGGCACCTGCACTGTGCAGGGTAGGCGCTGTAAATCAAAAATAACATCCTAAGCCCTCCAACTGACTGAGGGGACCCCAGAGAAACCTGAGAAACTGAATTCCCAGCCTTGGCGGGAAAGGAGGTCGAACACGCCTTGTTACACCCCCTCCCTTTTGGAATTTAGGTACAACTGACCAGCATTCACATTAAAACAGAGATCATAACATTACCAGAAAGGGGTCCTGATCCAGACCCCAAGAGAGTGCTCTTGGACATCACACAAAAAAGAATTCGGGGCAAGTGCATAAAATGAAAGCAAGTTTATTAAGAAAGTAAAGGAAGGCTGGGCACGGTGGCTCACACCTGTAACCCCAGCACTTCAGGAGGCCAACGTGGGAGGATTGCTTAAGCTCAGGAGTTGGAGATCAGCCTGAGTGAGACCCTATCCCTACAAAAAAAAAAAAAAAAAAAAATTAGCCAGGCTTGGTGGTGCATGTCCCAGCTACTCAGGAGGCTGAGGTGGGAGGATCGCTTGAGCTGGGGAGGTTGAGGCTGCAGTGAGCTCAGATTGCACCACTGCACTCTAGCCTGGATAACACAGAGACCCAGTCTCAAAAAAAAAAAAAAAAAAAAGAAAAGAAAGTAGGCCAGGCACGGTGACTCACGCCTCTAATCCCAGCACTTTGGGAGGCCGAGGTGGGTGGATCACCTGAGGTTGGGAGTTCGAGTCCAGCCTGACCAATCTGGAGAAACCCCGTCTCTACTAAAAATAGAAAATTAGCCAGGTGTGGTGGCGCATGCCTGCAATCCTAACTACTCGGGAGGCTGAGGCAGGAGAATCACTTGAGCCTGGGAGGCGGAGGTTGTGTTGAGCCGAGATTGCGCCATTGCATTCCAGCCTGGGTGACAGAGCAAGACTCCGTCTCAAAAAATAAAAAGGAAAGGAATAAAAGAATGGCTACTCCATAGACAGAGCAGTGGCATGGGCTGCTCAACCGAGTATACTTGTAGTTACTTCTTGATTACATGCTAAACAAAAGGTGGGTTATTCATTAGTTTTTCAGGAAAGAGATGGGCAATTCCCCCTGCACTGAAGCTTCCTCCCCTTTGGACCATATAGAGTAACTTCCTGACGTTGCCATTGCGTTTGTAAACTGTCACAGTGCTGGTGGGAGTGTGTGTTAGTATGCTAATGCATTATAATTAGAGTCTAACAAGCAGTGAGGACAACCAAAGGTCACTTTCATTGCCACCTTGGTTTTGGTGGGTTTTGGTGGGTTTTGGTGGGCTTCTTTACCGCGTCCTGTTTTATCAGCAAAGTCCTTGTGCCCTTATCTTGTGCTGACCTCCTAACTCATCCTGTGACTAAGAACACCTGGGCTCCTGGGAATGCAGCCCAGTAGGCTTAAGCTTGATTTCACCATCTATTCTCTCTGAAGGCTGCTACTTATGAGGCTTCATCTATATAACAAGAATCTGGACCCCCACAATTCCCCTTATCTTAATGCAAGCATTTCTTTCTACTGACTTGAAGTCTTGGGACGAAGCTTAACCCTTTCAACGCGTTGCCAATCGGAAAATCTTTGAATCTACCTATGACCTGTAAGTTGTCCTGCCTTTCTGGCTGAACCAACGTACACCTCCCATGTACGGGTTTTTGTCTTTGCCTCTAACATCTGTCTCCCCATCATGTATATAAAACCAAACTGTAACCCAACTGTCTTGGGATCACTTTCTCAGGACCCCTTGAGGCTGCTCCCCAAGGCCCAGTCACTCATATTGACTCAGAATAAACCCTCTTTAAAACATTTTACAGAGTTTGGTTTTTCCATTAACCACACTGGCAAATGTTATTTCCCGTCCCTACATTCAATCACACCCTGGGCTGGTGCCACCTACCTTCCGCCGCATTCCTGGAACATGATTGGCCTTCTCCACCTCTTGGTGGACTTGGTCCCGTCTACTCAGCCTTTCTGAACCCGAGCTTCCTGTGGGGGAGGCAGAATGCTGTGAGAGTTAAGAGGCAGGGGATGCCTGGGCAGATGGCCCCTTTAGCCAGTCAAGGACCTTCAGGAAGGCGCTGACCTCCTGTATTTGTCTCCTCCACAAAATGAGACTAATACATGTCCATCAGAGGCCCCTGGAGAGGATGAAGTGAGATGCCACCTGGGCAAAGCATGGGAGGCCCGCAGCCAGTCTGGTGATGGGCCTCACAGTTAGAGAGTGCACCTTCCCTCCCGGCACTTCCTCAGCACCTCCCACAGGTTTCATGCCCCCGAAACTAACCGTGGGGTCTACTGCAAGTCTGCCTATCTTCTCTCCTGTGCCAGACTTAGAGCATCCCAGAGCCAGCCAGCAAGGGTGTGCGCAGGGCCGATGGGGGCCTGATTGCCCTGGCCTCCCAGAACCAACAGCAGGGAAGGCGGTGGTGTCTGCCTGTGGGGTTCCTGGACTTCGCCCATGTGTCCCCTAAAGCATATCTCACTCAGTCACCCTTCACCTGAATTCTACAGCCCGGAGAGGCCCTCAGACTTCAAGGAGAACAAATCCCCCATACTATATGCTAAGCTGGTGTGTGTGATTCTGCACATTTTGGAAGAGAAATTCCTCACCTTCCATCAGCTCCTCAGGAGAATCCATCTTTGTCTCCCTTTTCTGCCTTATCGCCTTAAAAGCATTTAACTCACTCTGAAATTCATTTTTTTTTTTTTTTTTTTTTTTTTGAGATGGAGTCTCACTCTCTCCCAGGCTGGAGTGCAATGGCGCATCCTTGACCCACTGCAATCTCCACCTCTTGGGTTCAAGCGATTCTTCTGCCTCAGCCTCTCAAGTAGCTGGGATTACAGGTGCCTGCCACCACACCTGGCTAATTTTTTTTTGTATTTTTTAGTAGAAACAGGGTTTCAACACATTGGCTAGGCTGGTCTCGAACTCCTGACCTACGGTGATCCACCCGCCTTGGCCTCTGAAAGATCTGGGATTACAGGCATGAGCCACCACACCCGTCATTTTGAAATTCTATTCCCCTGTTTGTTGCCTGTCTCTGCCACTAGAAAGTAAGTTCCAGGAGGGCTCATCTCATTCGTGGTTATATCCTCAGATCCTAAAACAGAGCCTGGCACTCAGAAGGTCTCAATATCTTTTGAATGAATGAATGATGTACTTTGAGCCAATGGCTAAGGGCTGTGGGTCCTGCCCTGCAATGGGGTCTGAACAAGGCATGGACCGTCCGTGGGGTCTTCCTCCGAGGACAGCGTCTGGGCTGAGGTCAGCTGCAGCAGAGAACGGTACTCCTAGAATCAGAGTCTAGACAGGGGAGGGGCTCAGAGTCCAGACTGGATCTGCCTGAGAAGAACAGAGTTCAAGGGTCTCAGAGGGCAGCCCACTTATGTTAGTATCTTGCAGAAAGGGCAGGACGGTGGGCCTCAGCTCTATTTTCTATTGTTGCATAACATGCTGTCCCAAAACTTACTGGCTTAAAATGATTTTACAGTATCTCATGCTTTTGTGGCAGGTTTTCATTCAGGGACTGCTGGGCAGGGTGATTCTTCTGCCCCATGTGGCACTGACTGAGGTCACCTGATGGCACTCGGCTGGCAGATGGGCTGATATGGAAGACCCTGGATAGCCTCCTTCATGAGTTGAGTGGTTTGGCAAGACGGCTGCAAGGCTGGGCTCAGTGGGGCCTGTCTCCTGGAGCGCCCACGCCTGGCCTCTCCTGCACAACAGCTCAGGGGTCCTGAGGCAGTCAGAAGACCAAGGCAGACACTGCAAGGCTACTTTGACCCGGCCTTGGCAGTCACATAGCACCATTTCCATCACACCTTATTGGCTACAGGCAAGGCGCAGAGCCAGCCCAGACCCAAGGGAAATGAACAGAACTGTAGAGCAGCATGAATACCACTGGGATGGAGGCAGGGTATCTTTGGAGACAAGTCACCACTGCCTCTCTCCGGGCTGGGCTCAGGGACACAGCCTGAAGCCAGGGACATTGGGTGGGGCCAGGAGAAGCCCAAAAGTCTCACCCCTTTGACTGGCTTTCCCCAGAACAAGGATCAAAGGACCATTAAGTAACCTCAAATGAGTCCTAACCACTTGAACTTCCTGCCAATTCCATATCCTATTTCAATACTTTGTCCAAGGCAACTTCTCAATAGAGATGTCATGTTCCAAGCGTGACTAACCACTTACGGTATTACCTGCTTGTGCTTTCACCCCGATCTGTGACTGTACTCCTTTTTTTGGGCATGCAGACCCAGTGAAAAGAATGGTGTCCTCTCATGACACTGCCTCTCAGGGTCCAGAAGCTGCAGATTTTCCTTCAACCTTCGAGCTCCTCAGCTATCTGAACATGCCATTGCCTGAAAACAAACTGAGAACCAACAAACAGTGGCTATGTGCTCTGGAAACACTCAGAGTGATAGTTCAGGTGAGAGCAGTGCCATTTCCCAAGTGCTCCTGGTTGCTCCAACCCCATCCACGAAGAGTCTCAGACAGAACCCGAGGGAGGAGGCCGGGGAAAGAAACTGGGACATGCTGGGAAGGCAGTTGCAGAGCAGGCCACAGACCCTGTCCGGTGGCAAAGGGAAGGAGCGTGGCCTTCAGGAAGAGTCATACATCACCTCAGAGATGTGAGGAATCCACACCTCAGCACTTCTTGCAGAACTGACAACCCCTGTGAGACATGGGGACCTCATTCCTCCTTCTCAACAGAACTCTCCAGCATGAAGGTTCAAAGCATGGGCTTTGAATAACCTGGGTTGGAGTCCCAGCTGGGTGGGCCTGGAAAAGTTACTGAATCTTTTCGATCTCCTTGGTAAAATGAAGAGAATGTCCCCTGCACTTATTGGGAAGAATCAATGACAGGAAGCCTGGAGAGTACCTAGCACAGTGCTTGGCATGAAATAGGCATCAGTAACTATAATCTTAAATATGATTATTGGGTCAGTAACCCCAGCAACCACCACCAACAGCCCCTTCTTTTGCCACTTCCCTGGCCCCAGTGTAGATGAACTGCTCTAAATCAGCAATAAGGCCAGGCGCGGTGGCTCACACCTGTAACCCCAGCACTTTGGGAGGCCGAGGCGGGCGGATCACTTGAGGTGGGAGGTCTGGACCAGCCTGAACGACATGGTAAAACCCCATCTCTACTAAAAAAAAAATACAAAAGTAGCCGGGTGTGGTGGTGCATGCCTGTAATCCCAGCTACTTGGGAGGCACAGGTAGGAGAATTGCTTGAACCCGGGAGGCAGAGGTTGCAGTGAGCCGAGATCGCGCCATTGCACTCCAGCCTGGGCAACAAGAGCGAAACTCCATCTCAAAAATAAATAAATAAATAAAAATAAATCAGCAATGACCAACAGACATACCTTGGGAGCCACATCTATGAACTCAAATTTTCTAGCAGTCACATTACAAAAGATAAAGGGAAACAAGAGAAAGTAATTTTGATAGTATATTTTATTTAGCCCAATATATAAAAAAAATTATTTTAACTTGTAATCAATAGAAAAATGATGTGATATCTTACATTCTCTTTAAAAAACATTAAGTCTTTGAAATCAGTATGTTCTTACACTTACAGCCCATCTGAATCTGGCCCAACCACACTCCAGTGCTCCAAAGCCACAGGTGGCCAGGGGCATCCGCACTGGACAGCACAGGGCTAGAGGCACTGGGTAGGCCCTTCCCTGTTCCAAGCTCAGTGGCCTGGATGTGGGCAGAAAGAGGAGTCTGGATCTGGGTTTAAGCTACAAGAACTCCCTCCCCAGGGGTAACACAAATATTTTCTGTAATACTCCCCTGCCAGGATTGAAGAGAATAGAAAGAAAGGCAAAGGAAAGAAAATAAATGATTTATTTTTCCTTTATTATCATTTTTAGAGACAGGGTTTGGCTCTGCTACCCAGGCTAGAGTGCAGTGGCACAGTCATGGCTCATTGCAACCTTGACCCCTGAGCTCAAGCAATCCTCCTGCCTCAATCTCCTGAGTAACTGGGAGTTATAGGTATGTGCCACCATGCCTGGCTGATTTTTATTTTTTATTTTTGTAGCGATGGAGTCTCACTGTGTTGCCCAGACTGGTCTCAAACTCCTGGGTTCAATCAGTCCTCCCACCTCAGCCTCCCAAAGTACTGGGATTACAGGCTTGAGCCACCATGCCTGGTCCTTATTTTTCTTTATATCCACAGCAGATAAGTAATAATAAACCATTGTACACAACCTTGCCTCTCCTAATAGAAAACACATTCTTGGCCGGGCGCGGTGGCTCAAGCCTGTAATCCCAGCACTTTGGGAGGCCGAGACGGGTGGATCACGAGGTCAGGAGATCGAGACCATCCTGGCTAACACGGTGAAACCCCGTCTCTACTAAGAAATACAAAAAACTAGCCGGGCGAGGTGGCGGGCGCCTGTAGTCCCAGCTACTTGGGAGGCTGAGGCCGGAGAATGGCGTGAACCCGGGAGGCGGAGCTTGCAGTGAGCTGAGATCCGGCCACTGCACTCCAGCCTGGGCTACAGAGCAAGACTCCGTCTCAAAAAAAAAAAAAAAAAAAAAAAAAAAAAAAAAAAAAAAAGAAAACACATTCTTTATTTATACCAATAAAAAAAGCCCCAAAATCCCAAAGCTCTGACTGGGGTCCAGCGAGGATTAAGGTCATCAGGTGCCAAACAGGACCCAAGGGCAAAGGGACAGTGTGGGGTTACCTGGAGACTCCCTGTGCAGAAAATGGGAGCTCAGGGCTACAGTGAGGAGGCCACTCCACTGTTCAGGTCTTTGGGCTCACCCTCCATTCAGTGCTGAACACGTGAACTTGGTCATAGAAGATGGTGGTTAAAGCTTGAATAAAAAGGCCCAAGAACCAATAGAAATGGAAGGAAACTGATAGCATACTGACGAAATGCCTTATCCTCTGCCTCTTGCTGATGTCAATGTAAGAAAAGATCTGAGATTTTAAGAACAACGGGCAGGGGGCAACATAGTGAGACCCCATGTCTACAAAGAACAAAAAATTAGCTGGGTGTAGTGGCACGTGTCTGCAGTCCCAGCCATTTGGGAGGCTGGGGTGGAAGGACTGCTTGAACCTGGGAGGTTGAGGCTGCAGTGAGCTGTGACTGCACCACTTTACTCGAGCCTGGGTAACACAGTGAACCCCTATCTCAAGCAAATGAAACAAAACAAACAAATAAACAAAAAAACAAACAGGACGCTGAAAGATGATTCAAACAACCAAACAGCACCAAAAAAATACGGGCTTACTAGAGAACCATTTGAAAAAGGATCTAAAACTTCTCGGCAGAAGCTTTTGGGGCCAGTTCTGCTGGAAAGAGGACTGGGTTTGAACTGCATGGCTCTTTGCAGTCATCAGAACCTCCATTTGCTTAAATGGCACTTGGAAAGACAGGTATAAAATGACACTTGGACACATGCCACTTTCTGCAAGTGGAAAAGAACTGGTCTCTGTTTTACAGAGTTTTATGGGAGCAAGAGAATAAGGACAATTCTAAACCCAGATTTTTTTTTTTTTTTTTTCAACTTATTTAAAACTTTATTCTTTTTTTGACTTTTTAAAATTATACTTTAAGTTCTAGGGTACATGTGCACAACGTGCAGGTTTGTTACATATGTATACTTGTGCCGTGTTGGTGTGCTGCACCCATCAACTCGTCAGCACCCATCAACTCGTCATTTACATCAGGTATAACTCCCAATGCAATCCCTCCCCCCTCCCCCCTCCCCCCTCCCCACGATAGGCCCCGGTGTGTGATGTTCCCCTTCCCGTGTCCAAGTGATCTCATTGTTCAGTTCCCACCTATGAGTGAGAACATGCAGTGTTTGGTTTTCTGTTCTTGTGATAGTTTGCTGAGAATGATGGTTTCCAGCTGCATCCATGTCACTACAAAGGACTCTTATTTTTTTAAAATGAGAAAAAATGAAAAAAAAAAAAAAACAACACTTTTTTTTATTGGCAACCATCAAAGAGATATTCATAACAAGACTCAGAGCTAAGGGCAGAGACCCCTAAACAGATGGTTTTCCTTAACTCTTTAGGCTGGAGCAGATTTTAAACCAAGCTGAAGGAATCACTCCAGCTCTGGCCACAACCTAATCTCTGCATCCTGGCCTTCATTGCATTGGCTGGAAGCTGGTTCACTTCATCCAAGGGCCTAGTTCGAGGGCAGTCATGGCTTCCGCAAGTTTGAGCATCCCTCGCTCCTGGCGCTGGCGGTGCCACTCAGCCATGGACTGAAGCATCCACTTGGTCCGGAGCTTGGACAAATAGGAACCGTAAACCACGACCTCGGTGAGGTCTGAAGACTCCAGGGCCTTCAGCTCGAGCATGGCCTTGCTCACTTGCTCGATGTAAGGGATTCGAGATCCGTCCGGGCCAAACATGGCTCTCAGCAGCCGCGTCTGCACCTGGAACACCTCTGGATCTTTCAGGTCTTCGGGAACTTTCACCCACGGCGGGATATTTCTACGTGCCGGGAGCGTTCCCATCTTATGACCCTCCGAACCGAAGCCACGCTCCAGCGCTAAACCCAGATTTTCTATTTGATCCTCAGTCTCTAGAAAGTTTGACATCCTCGATGAAGAACAAAAATAAGTTGAACATGGACACAGGGAGGGGAACAACGTATACCGGGGCCTGTCCGGGGGTGGGGAGGGAGGGAGAATATTAGGAAAAATAGCCAATGCATGCTGGGCTCAATATCTAGGTGATGGGTTGATAGATGCAGCAAACCACCAAGGCACACACTTACTTATGTAACAAACCTGCACATGTAGCCCAGAACTAAAAATAAAAAAAAAAATTTAAACGAAAAAAACAAGTAGAGACTCTTCAAAATGAGAGGGTATGTCAGGCAGCTACTATTATTTTTCCTTCAAATTAATAAGTGTCAGGTACCTGTTTAATCAGCTGGAGGTTAGAAAAAAATAATACAAATATTTTTCATGGAAACAAACAACAAGACGAAACAACAACAAAAGTCAGTTGAAAGCCATGTGTGTTAAGGTCACTCTTAGCATTTTCACCTTACATGAGAAGCGGAGACCAGGAAAAGGCAAGGGCATGAATTTAGGGTACTCAAGTTCCAAATACACGAATCCATCAAGTTCCAAATACACGAATACAGCCACCGACTGAGCTGACGGTATTCCCCATGGGGCTGAGTATGGGCATGCGTATTTCCCGGATGCCAGGGCAGGGGTCTCCATCAATACATGGGTATTCAACACTATGGGGCCTGGCTCCCTGCTTGAGGAGGACTCATGGGTCACCCTGAATGGCCCACACTCTCTGACACCTGGCAGAGTGGTCAAGTATTTGAAACATCTGTTAGGAACAGAAATATTTAGAGTTAGTCATTATTTTCTTAAACTTTCTTGGTGGGTTCAGAAACAAGTGACCATTTTGTGTAAATTCATTTATGTCGGAACAATGAGAACACATGGACACAGGGAGGGGAACATCACACACCGGGGCCTGTCGGGGTGTGGGGGTAGGGGAGGGATAGCATTAGGAGAAATACCTAATGTAGGCGACGGGTTGATGGGTGCAGCAAACCACCATGGCATGTGTATACCTATGTAACAAACCTGCACGTTCTGCACATGTACCCCAGAACTGAAAGTATAATAATAAACAAAAGAAAAAAAAGTTCATTTATTTTGACTCCTACAAAGGCAAGGAATAGGGTTTCTGTTGTTGTTGTTGTTGTTGTAGTTGTTTTTGAGACAGTCTTGCTCTGTTGCCCAGGCTGGAGTGCAGTGGTGTAATTTTGGCTCACTGCAACCTCCACCTACCAGCTTTAAGCAATTCTCCTACCTCAGCCTCCCGAGTAGCTGGGACTACAGGCATACAATACCACATCAGGCTAATGTTTTTGTATTTTTAGTAGAGATAGGGTTTCACCATGTTGGCCAGGTTGGTCTTGAACTCCTGACCTCAAGTGATCTGCTTACCTCGGCCTCCCGAAGTGCTGGGATTATAGGCGTGAGCCACTGCGCCTGACCAGGAATAGGGTTTTAATACAATTTTTCATCTGGCCTGAAAAATATACTTCAGTGTTAATGATTTGAAATCTCTGAGATATCAGGGAATGAAAGGGATTAAAAGCTTTTTTTTTTTTTTTTTTTTTGAAACGGAGTCTCGCTCTGTCGCCCAGGCTGGAGTGCAGTGGCCGGATCTCAGCTCACTGCAAGCTCTACCTCCCGGGTTTACGCCATTCTCCTGCCCCAGCCTCCCGAGTAGCTGGGACTACAGGCGCCCGCCACCTCGCCCAGCTTGTTTTTTGTATTTTTTTAGTAGAGACGGGGTTTCACTGTGTTAGCCAGGATAGTCTCGATCTCCTGACCTCGTGATCTGCCCGTCTCGGCCTCCCAAAGTGCTGGGATTACAGGCTTGAGCCACCGCGCCCGGCCGGGATTAAAAGCTTTAAGAAATAGAAATATAAATATGTATGTGTGTGTGTATACATATACTGTTTATTTTTTTGCCCAGGGAAGACATCTGTCAGTGCTCATAAACCCTGTTTCCTCTGGTGACAAGTCAGTACCAGCTTACCCTAATGGTTGGCAAAAAAAGGACATGCAGAATTCAATGCAACACACATCCTGACAAGTTTATAAGGACCACGAGAAGTTTAGAGGCAGGAAATGAATACTAACATCAACCACAAAAGTAACATCACTCACTCCAGAGTTTAAAATGCTGGTACACAGGTGAGGGTAGGCCTTAGGCAAGCCAGCATGACAGCAAAGGACGGACGGACCCAGAGAAGACTCCAAGGATGTAAAATCACGAACGAAACAAAACATACAACCAAGACTCACCATAAAAATGGTAACTGTGTGAGGTAATGCATTTGTTAGCTAGATTTAACACTCCCAAAGCATTGTGTTGTGCATAATAAATGCATACTGTTTTGTCTGTCAATTTAAAAATAAAAATGAGAAAGGCCAGGTGCAGTGGCTCATGTCTGTAACCTCAATACTTTGGGAGGCCGAGGTGGGAGGACTGCTTGAGCCCAGAAGCTTCAGACCAGCCTGGGCAACACAGTGAGATCCCCATCCCTAAAACAATAAAAATAGAAAAAAATGAGCCAGGTGTGGCAGTGCACACCAGCTCCTCTGGATGCTGAGGCAGGAGGATGGCTTGAGTCTAGGAGGTCAAGGCTGTAGTGAGCTGTGATCGTACCACTGCGCTTCAGCCTAGGCAACAGAGTGAGGCCCTGTCTTTAAAAAATAATAATAGGCCGGGCGCGGTGGCTCAGGCCTGTAATCCCAGCACTTTGGGAGGCCGAGACGGGCGGATCACGAGGTCAGGAGATCGAGTCCATCCTGGCTAACACGGTGAAACCCCGTCTCTAGTAAAAAATACAAAAAAATAGCCGGGCGAGGTGGCGGGCGCCTGTAGTCCCAGCTACTCGGGAGGCTGAGACAGGAGAATGGCGTAAACCCGGAAGGCGGAGCTTGCAGTGAGCTGAGATCCGGCCACTGCACTCCAGCCCGGGCGACAGAGCGAGACTCCGTCTCAAAAAAAAAAAAAAAGAAAATAATAATAAATAAAAATTTTAAAATTTTAAAAATGAAAAAAAAGAAAAAAGAAAAAGACAACCAAACCCCTTAGGCCCACTACCTCGCACCGAAAGCAGTGTTTGGGAGACAGCATGTGGCATCCAGAGGTGTGGAGCTCAGTCGAGGAGAGTAGAGCCAGTCCGTGAAATCCTGTACTTCCTGTTTCTGCAGAACCAGCTTCCAAATGGGAAGATGTAACAGACCGCTCCTCTGCAGCGACCTGCAGACCCCCAGAAAGGGCACTCCTTGAAGCAGCAGGGCCTCGGCCTCATCAGCCACCACCACATTCACGTAGGCGAGGGCGATGGCGCTGCCCACTGTCCTTGCGTTCCTCTTTCCGACACATTCAACAGGGAGCTATGAGACCAGGGGCGATGTTCTCCCGCAGCAGCTGGTGAGTCTCCTTCTCTTGACCGTCTTGTTCAGGAGCCCTTCCGCTCTGAGAAAACCAGCAAGGCCTCTCCAAGTGCACCAAGCAGGACGCTGCAAACAGCAGCAGAAGGTCAGCTCTCCACTCCCCCGGGACCCCTGAGCCGCCTGGCGCCCACATACACAGGGCAAGGGGTGCCTCCCCTCATTCTGCAACTGTGACTCATCACCAGCCCGGACTGCCATGCTTCCAGGTCAAGCCCAGGAATCGCTCCAATCACTCGGGGTAGACCTCGGGTACACATGCGAGGTGAGAAGGCTGGGAGGCGGGCTCGAAACCTTCCCTCGGGGAAGTAGGTGAAGCATCCCACACATCCCGACTCGGTGAGGGTGAGCACTTGGGTTAGTGCTCTCTGGCAGAAACACAGACTTCCGGCAGGAGCGATCCTATAGACGCCTCTGGTGCTGTTGGCAAATTGGGCTGAGGCATACGAAATCACACAGGTATCCATATTCTTAAAATTAAGGTGACAATCTCAGAATCTTTTCATTTCATGTAAACTACAGAACATTTAAAGGTGAAAATACAAGTGGGGAATCATCATTTTCCCACCAGCACAGAAAGACACATGGCCAGTGATCTGGAAATGAAAAAGCAGTGGGAGAACTGGAGACAGTGAGGGAAGAAGAGCTGAATATTTTAACATCCCTCAAATGTAATACAGCCAAAGTCCTCTCCACTTTCTATTTTGAACCTCGCCACAGACAGTCTATCTGAATTCTGTCAGTCTTCTGGGGCCTGTGCTGGGCCATCATCAAGGGGCTATGGTGGTAGGTGTCTGATGGGGAGAGCCCTTTTTCAGAGGTGCCAACGGCCCTTTTGGTCAGACCCTTTCCTTCCCTTCTTCTCTCATCTGCCTACCCAGCACCCCAATCCTTCATACGCTCACTCGCAACACACACCCAGGCCATGGTGCCTTCGTATCTTGAATGTTTGTTGTGCTGAGTGTATGACACACACATAGGCTGTCCATGCTACACACCTGGTGGAAAATGTTCCTTTGGTGGGTGACCCTGACATACAGGTAACACACACCATTTTCCACTTTAGTACAGGAATGAATTGACTATGAGTGGGAATATAAAAACAATATGCTTTAGGCGCCGGGCGCGGTGGCTCATGCCTGTAATCCCAGCACTTTGGGAGGCCAACGTGGGCAGATCACAAGGGCAGGAGATCGAGACCATCCTGGCTAACAAGATGAAATTCCGTCTCTACTAAAAATACAAAAAATTAGCCGGGTGTGGTGGCGGGAGCCTGTAGTCCCAGCTGCTCAGGAGGCTAAGGCAGGAGAATGGCGTGAACCCGGGAGGTGGAGCTTGCAGTGAGCCGAGATTGTGCCACTGCACTCCAGCCTGGGCAACAGAGCGAGACTCCGTCTCAAAAAAAAAAAAAAAAAACCAAAAAACCAATATGCTTTAGAATCAGGCCAATTCAAGCTCTGACGCAGGCATTTGTTAGCTGATCTTGTGTATGTTTCCAGCCTTAGTCTCTCCATCTGCACCATGGGAGATGATCGCATCTAATAGTCTCTGTGAGGCTTAGAAATAACACATCAGAAGCAACCCACCCCTGTGTTTAGCCTATGATAGACAGTCACTAACATAGGATTATTAATATTTTCTAGCCGACTGCCCTCTGAGAGTAGCAATCCCCTCCTCCGTGGTCCTCCTGGTGGGCCACCCAACTTCTGCCTGAAGACTTCTAGTGAGGGGCATGTCCTGTTGAGCAAGGCGAGCCTGTCCCACGGATGAGTGGCTCTGGTCAATTAGATTCACATGCATCTCCATGGGCATCTCACTTGTGGAAGCCACTGGGGTTGGCAGGGACTGGCTGAGACATGTTCCTTCCCCATGCTGACCCAGGCAGCCCTTCATCACACTAACTCTACAGCAGAAATTTCTTACAACCTCGCCTGCGAGGCCAAGGCTGCTCTCCAGAGCTAGAGAACAAATGTACTCCTTCATCAGCTTGGAGACTAGGAGAATCCCCCAAACACTGTTATCTCCTCTCTCTGGTGATTAAAGCCTTCTGGGGGAAGGCAGCAGGAGACACTGGCCAGTGAGGTGGGGGGGCTTGGAGGATGTCCCCCCTGGTTCACAATGGGGATGGAGGAGAGGGAGCCGAGGGAGATCGATGCCTAGTACCTTACTCCAAGTTGGGATGTACTTTCCTCTTTCGTACGGAAATAAGACTGTGATAGTGATAAGTTGATCAATCCTGCTTAACTCACAATAATGTAGCTAGAACGAATGTCCATGTTATGAACCAAATGACTATCTGTGGACATCCCTAGATCTGTAATCATCATTGTCAGCACTGTCTCTGTGACAAATTGTGACCCAAGTTCCCAACGACCCGATTTGGGAACGAGGCCCCTTTGTGAAGCTGGGAGCCTACTTGTGCCTTGTCCAGCTCAAGACCCCAGATGCTGAAGGGTTCTATCACCTCTCCTCTTTGGAAAAGACATGACTGTGAAGGGGAGGTGTTCTTTTTGCACACAGGCTCACCTCCAAAGACCTGGCTTTCCCTTTTAAGTGATTACCGTTCCCCCTGTAGCCCTTCAAGAGCATGTCACCCTGCCAAGCTCCCGGGCAATGTAGAGTCACCGTGACCGGATGCAAGGGCTGCACAGAGCTTTGGGTTTGGGAGGTTTTATTTCTGCAAATGTAACCAGGAGCTCGGACATTCTATACACTATCCACTAATCCTCCTTAATCACCAGGGAGAAAACCAGGGTAGCGGCTGGCCCCTTGCCACTTTTACTCCCATAGCCTTAGAACAATGCTGGAGTGTAATAACCTTGCATTCTGTCCCTTGGCCTGAACTATTTTATGGAACACCAAAGCAGCTTAGTAAATACTAAAAATGAAAGCAAACCTTGGTTCAGTTTACTGTTAGGAGAGCCAGGGAGGTAAGCTTTGATGTTGTTTTCTAAACAGCAGGAAGGGCTGACATGTGTCCAGGAATCTTAATAGCATTACAACTATTTAAGTCAGAGCTTGACTGAACTGTTTGCAAATCTTGTAATCCCCATCATTCCTGAAATGAACAAACTTCATGTAACCAAGGCATAAACATCAGACTGTAGGGCACACATGACCAGAAATATCCATCACTAGCTTCTCTTCCAGAGGTTTATTTTCAGCGCTTCTCCAGCCCTTCTCTTCCTCCTATGAGGGACCCAAGGCTCCATCTAAATTTTACATTTATTGTTACGGCTATTCAGTTAGTTCCTGTTGAGCCAGTAGACAGAGGATGGAGGCTGCTTCCTTTACCTGGCTGCAGGCCCCGCACCTAATGCAGCACTCAATAAATACTGATTCAACGAATAGTGAAACTGTTAATATTTGATCCCCTTTCTCCCATCTGGGAGAAGTCCTAAACTATTTGGTCTAAAAACAGTTTGGTCCTAAACTATTTTTTCCTTTTTTTCTCTTCCTCACCACAATGTTTCTGCCCCATGCTCCATTCCTCGGGGCCCTGCCGAGTGAGTTCATAATCTATTAAATTATGATAAAATTTGAGAGGTAATGAGCAACGTTATTGAGAAGGCCCTTCTTACATAGAATTTTAAAGAGGAGGTTTCAAATTTTTAATTCAAATGGAAAACTCACAAATTTCAGACACTATGATCCTGAAGGCATTTTGGAGTGTGATGGGGGACGTTTTCTTTGCCCCTAAATTCATTCTTCCTATACATAGGTTTGGGCAGCCTCCATGAAGTTCCTTACAATTAAAGCGATAAGAAATCTTTACTCAAAGATTATATACGATCATTTTCTAAAGACTCTCGGCATTGGTGAGGTCTGTGCTAGGCTCAAGTTCAAGTGATCCTCATGGCTGATAAACAGCGATCAATGGCAAGTTCAGTGAACGATGTGCAAAGGGGCAAATGTGATCATCATGGACTCCTTAGAACAAGGAAGTTGCCTTTTGGTTATTCTTTTCTTTCCTTCTTCCTAAACTACTCCAAAGAGAAGGGTAACTCTCCCCGTCCACAAAACGGGATTCAGAGAGGAGGCACCATAATGAATTCCACTTGACAGGGATGCAGCTCTCAGGTCAGAAGCTTTCTCTTTTGTATGCTTCAAATCTCCTTTGCTGAATTTTGAAATAGAGGGAATTAATATTACATAAAACTGTTAATTAAAAATGAACAATTAAATAGAAATCTGGATATGTAAATTACTGGACTTGAAACAGATTGTTTTTATAATAATTGGCTGGATGAGAGCAGTTGTTTTTAATTAACTTTAAAAATTGGCCAACATTGGGTACTTAGGTTGATAATTGTTCTTGGATAAAATATTTTGAAGGCTGGCCACACAGTGTTGATTCAGCAAGTATTCAACACCAGGCCTAGAGACACAAAGGTGAATGAAACACACCCTTTCTCCTAGAGCTGCTCCCAGCCTGGTGGGAGAGATGGCGCCAGCCACCTGTCACTCAGTGCAGCAAGTGCCTACGGAGCCAGACACAGGCACAGGGGGTGGGAGGAGCAGCTGAGGACCTGACACTTGAGCTGATCCAAAGCTCTCATTCGATGAGCAAGTTCCTTAAGATCTTGCTGAAATTTCAAAAGGCATTTTCTCCACCAGCCCCCATGAACTTTAGACCAGTGATTCTCAACTGGGGGGGGACTCCTGGCAATGTCTGGGGACATTTTTCGTTGTTACAACTGAGGGGGTGCTACTGGCATCTAGCGAGTGGGGTTCAGGTTTGCTGCTAGACATCCTACAAGGCACAGAACAACCCCTCAAAACAAGGAATTATCGGTCTCAAATATTAATAGTGCTTTGGGTGAGAAGTCCTACTTCAGACGGCCTACTTTGGGCAGCTAAGCTGTTGTCCATCCAAGGAGGAGGATAATGACATATATATTTGAACACTTATCCCCTACACGGTGATCCCCCTGGAGTCAGGGAATGCGCCTTGCTTACTTCTGTAGCCTCAGAGCCCAGCCCAGCCCTTTGGTGGAATGCATGAATATACAGATATATAGATGCAAGGATACTGGCTGGAGCAGGGTCCTCCAGTCTCAGCCAGCCTAGGGTGGTGGAAGCCATGGTGGATTGGAGAGCACACGCCTACGTGAGGAGGAGGCAGCCTCTACTCATTCCAGAAACTGCTGCTGTGTGCAAATGCAGGCCCAACATTAACAGCTGCTCCACATTTTCAAAAGAATCTGGAAATCTGGATTTGTATGAGGAAATCACCCGATTTCAAAATGGTGATGACTAACTTAAAATTTGAAAAGCAAATGACAAGAAATAGTAACTATACCGGCACACACAATAGGTCCAAACAAAATAGGCCTGCAGCCTCTGCCCTTTGTGACTTCTGATCAGTTTAAAGTCCCATGCCACAGGGATCAGCCGCCACCCCTGCCTGGGCTCTGAGAGCTGGTCACCCAGCCACGCTTGAACATGCCTAGTATATGGACGAGGCAGACCAGCTCTGTGAAGCACCGTCCACTCTTCTGGTGGTTCACTTTGTGGTTGGAAAATTCTTTCAGGCTGAAAACACACCATCTTTAACCTCAGGAGTCCTCAAAAATCAGGAAATTCCAAAGTCAAGGTTCCTTTTGCAATAATCACACATTCTGTTTCCTTGATTTGGGTACACACAGCCTGTCTTTCCATTTTTCTCAGGACATACCATAAAGTTCACAGGATATGAAACAGCCCAGAGACAGCCTCTTACAGACGCCTGCTTCCTTACTATTCCGACTCAGCTTTTCCTCACACTGGAGAGCTGTCTTACTCTTAGCTCTCACATTCAGTTCAATACCTGGGTTTCTTTGGCTCATTTTGAAATTCTGTACAAAATGTGGTCAATGCAGGCTTACTTGTAAGAGAGAAAGATATTGTCAAGAATTTAGGGGCTGGGCGCAGTGGCTCACGCCTGTAATCCCAGCGCTTTGGGAGGCTGAGGCGGGTGGATCACTTGAGGCCAGGAGTTCAAGACCAGCCTGGCCAACATGGCAAAACCTGGTCTCTCTTAAAAATACAAAAATTAGTCGGGCATGGTGGTGCGTGCCTGTAATCCCAGCCACTTGGGAAGCTGAGACATGAGAATTGCTTGAACCCAGGGAGGTGGAGGTTATAGTGAGCTGAGATTGCACCACTGCACTCCAGCCTGGGCGACAGAGCAAAACTATCTCCAGAAAAAAAAAAAGAATTTAGGCTAGGCTAGGAGTGGTGGCTCCCTCCTGTAATCTCAGCACTTTGGGAGGCTGAGGCTGGAGGATTGCTTGAGGTCAGGAGTTTGAGATCAGCCTGGGCAACATAGAGAGACCCTGTGTCTAAAAATACTAATACTAATACTACTACTAATAATAAAATAAAGAATTTAGACAAACACTATGAAAGCTAAGGATGCAGAAATTTGGGGAAAAGTCTCAAGAATTTATATATATATATTTATATATCATATATAATTATATATAATTTATATAATAAAATATAATTAATAAAATATATAATTATTATATTATATATTATATATAAAACAATTATATATCAATGACATTTTATATATCAATTATATATTATATATAAAATACATATATTCTCTTTATAGAAAGAGAGAGAGGGAGAGAGAGACGCATGCATGCATATACGTATCTCAGGGGTTTCTTCTCTGGGCAGCTGGATTTTGGGATGTCAACCTGCCTACCATTTGTGTTACCCCTCCTCAGAAGGACAGGTGCAGAGGAAGAGTGGGGAGACAGATTAGCTCCCTGCTTCAGAGCCCCAGTTCTGGTTACAAATCACTGAGTCTCCACTGGCTGCCCTGTCTTCCCAGGTGAGAGGCGCCCAGAACTCTTCCATCCCCCAACTCTCAACCCAGCTAAGCCTCTTCCTCTGCATGAGGCCCAGTTCACACCAGCTCCAGGGGCACCCTTGCAAACACTCCTGGCCTCTCTCCCTCCTTCAGTCTTCCTATTCGCTGGGCATTAACACAGTTACTATCCGATCCATCCCATGAATTAGCTTTCTGATTTGCCCTTCCCTTGATAACCCCTTAAGTGTTGCATATCTTATATTTCTTATGGTTTCCACATACTTTGCATACAGCAGTTACTCAATAAAAATGTTTAACTGATTGATATTATGGAGTTATACCTATGGTATAGGAAACCTATGACAATGAGATTTTCCTCCCTAAAAATGTCTACTGGACATTCTTAGCTTGCAGGTCAGTCCCTGAATAGGAATTAGGACTGTCTTGTGCTGGGTGACACTCTGTTTCCTCTGCTGTCAAATCATCTACATACTTTTTATGGAGGATCACAGTGGTGGGACGAGGAACATGTAAGCCAGTTTCCCTTACAGCTCATGAGCTTCCGCCTGTACATTATCTGCACTGCTGTAAATCCTTGGTGTTTTTCAATTCAGTTCTAGCAGGTTACGGGGCATTGTACACACAGAGACCTGGGTTTGAAATCTGGTCCAATTGCCTAGTAGCTATAAAATCTTGGGAAAATAAGTATCTCTGGACCTCAGCTTCTTCATCTTTAAAATAGGGATAACTCGGAAGATTGTCGTAAAAGTAAATGAGATACTATTAATGTAACAAATGTCTGAGGCACAGTAGTTGCCCAATAAATGGTTAGTTATTATTATTAAAAAGAAGAGGAAGACACAGCAGGAGGAGGAAGAGGAAGGTGTAGGAACATTTTCTTTTTTTTTTTTTTTTTTGAGACGGAGTCTGGCTCAGTCGCCCAGGCTGGAGTGCAGTGGCGCAATCTCGGCTCACTGCAAGCTCCGCCTCCCGGGTTCACGCCATTCTCCTGCCTCAGCCTCCCGGGTAGCCGGGACTACAGGCGCCCGCCACCTCGCCCGGCTAATTTTTTGCATTTTTAGTAGAGACGGGGTTTCACCGTGTTAGCCAGGATGGTCTCGATCTCCTGACCTCGTGATCCGCCCGCCTCGGCCTCCCAAAGTGCTGGGATTACAGGCGTGAGCCACCGCGCCCGGCAGGAACATTTTCTAATTTTTCTTTTCCTTCCATTTGTCTTCCTGGGGCAGGAAATGCCCCCACTGGCACTCCTGAGAAAGGTTAGAAATTCCATTTTCTGGCCGGGCGCAGTGGCTCAAGCCTGTAATCCCAGCACTTTGGGAGGCCGAGACGGGTGGATCACGAGGTCAGGAGATCGAGACCATCCTGGCTAACACGGTGAAACCCCGTCTCTACTAAAAAATACAAAAAACTAGCCGGGCGTGGTGGCGGGCGCCTGTAGTCCCAGCTACTCGGGAGGCTGAGGCAGGAGAATGGCGTAAACCCGGGAGGCGGAGCTTGCAGTGAGCTGAGATCCGGCCACTGCACTCCAGCCTGGGCGACAGAGCGAGACTCCGTCTCAAAAAAAAAAAAAAAAAAGAAAAAAGAAATTCCATTTTCTGAGTGCAGTGAGCAAAACCATTCATTTCTGTCCATCTAGGATGATTCAGATATGGACCTGCCCTCAGGCAGGGCAATGAGCATCTATAGACACTGCAGAGGCAGTGATTTTTGACTTTTATCCAAGAATGGTTCCTGGCACATATGAGGCACTTGATAAATGTCTGTTTACTGAAGGAACCCCTTCCAGCCCAAGGCCACACAAGATGCAAGTTCACCTCTTAGACTCCCCATCATGGTATTCCACAGGGCCACTGGTCCTGCCCCTCACACTTATCCCATATGAATCTCCTGCTGATGTTCACAAATAACACTGTTGTTTCTGTGGCTATGTCAGCATCCAAGGCCATTTTATCTACAGAAGAATCCTGGGAGATGGGAGGCTGTCCTGGGCACACCTGGGTACCAGTGCTGACCCCCACCAGGCAGCATGGTGGTCCTTGAGTTAAGCAAGTGACAACTCAGCAGGTCCAACTTGCAAACAAATGCAAAAAAAAAAAAAAAAAGAAGGGGAAAGATTAGCTATTAGGACTACTCCGATTGCAGGCACGGGAAAAATACTTACTTTCTTCTTATTTTTTTTTTGAGATGGA
The DNA here is from genome assembly GCF_047675955.1 of Chlorocebus sabaeus. Classification (NCBI taxonomy): domain Eukaryota; kingdom Metazoa; phylum Chordata; class Mammalia; order Primates; family Cercopithecidae; genus Chlorocebus; species Chlorocebus sabaeus. The sequence goes on along the minus strand of NC_132921.1, from coordinate 59,581,393 downwards.
ATTTCGTTCTTGTTGTCCAGGCTGGAGTGCAATGGCACGATCTCAGCTCACTGCAACCTCCGCCTCCCGGGTTCAAGCGATTCTCCTGCCTCAGCCTCCCAAGTAGCTGGGATTACAGGCACGCGCCACCACACCTGCCTAATTTTGTATTTTTAGTAGAGACAGGGTTTCTCCATGTTGGTCAGGCTGGTCTCGAACTTTGGACCTCAGGTGATCTGCCCGCCTCGGCCTCCCAAAATGCTGGGATTGCAGGCGTAAGCCACTGCGCCCGGCCAAAATACTTATTTTCTAGAGTCAGGCTTTATTTGAGCAAAGCTAAGCAATACTATGCTTTTTCTTTCCTGATAATACTGGTAAAGAAATGTAAAAACCTATTCCAAAATTTGCCTGCACTTCAATTTTATAGTGCTATTCCGTGGGGGAAAAAAATCTGCCAAGTCATATATAGGAACTAGAATGGAAATAAGCACAATCTTAAAGTGGTCCTAGGCTTGTTTTCCTTTTTAAAACAAAGGACAGAAGACCAGTGAGCAGTAGCAACAAATGTGAATTTTTCTACATAATGTGCAGCATCCAGGATTGAGGCCAGGCTATCCCTGGTCACAGGGAAGGAAACAAAACATTGTCACCAGCCCAAGGAATAGACTATTTATGTGTGATGTGTGTGAGGGCTGCTCGGTGTGGTTTCATTTCAGAAACACTGTTGTGGCTGGGCCCCCAGATCTAACACCTCCTACGGTGAACAGAGTCCACCTCCGTTGGGTTACACATCCATGGCCAAATGTAGCACTGTTCTCACCCTTCAACCAAACCGTGGCGATGTCTGGCAAGAGGAGTTTGAGGGAGTGAAGGATGAGCGACTTTCGCTTTTTACTTGACATATTTCTGTATTGTTTTAAATGTCTTATAAATAGCATGCATTACTCTATTGCTTAAAAGTACATACATATATATTCCCCAAATTAAAGCATGTGTGTTCATCAGCAATGAGCTATTTTAACCGTTTAAACTCTCCATTACTTCCTCCCTCACCCTCACCTTCCTACAGACCACAACCCAAACCCTTGGTAACAATCACCTACTGGTCTGAATATTAGTAATCAGAATAGATAGCATTCTTAACTCTCCTGGGCAGGTTTTGTGCAGAAAGTTCAGGGTGAAACCCACCTGATCACTTCATTCTTGTCCCTATGTGGTCATAACCAACTGGCCCTTGAAATGAGAGGCACATGGTCCTAATGAGTTCAGAAGGCCTGTTTCCCGTCTCAGATGGAGAGCTCCGAGGCCTGAGCGGAGGGCGAGCCCGGGGCACTGGTCACAGCTGGGTCCTCTCCGACAGTAGTACTTTCTCTGTGCATCCCTGTGTTACTCATGGCCCAAACCTCCCTTGTGAGTCACGGGCTCTGAGGGCTATGGGGCAGGGCAGTGTGGCCTTCTCCAGGAGGTGTGTCCTGAAGCTACCATCACAACGGCCACACCTACCTCCTGGGATTCTGAGTCCCCGCTGTGTCTCCCCACGGCCATGCGCCTGCCTCAGTCATCCTTCTGAAGAGCCTGCCTGTCCCCATCTGCCCTGCTCAGTCATCCTTCTGAAGAGCCTGCCTGTCCCGGTCTGCCCTGTTGAACACCACCCCACACCCAGCTGTCTCCTGTATACCCCCAGGGTCCTGCGCACTGCTTCTGGGAGGGAGGCAGACCCTCATGGGCAGAAAGGAATGAATCTGGTCACAACAGTCAGAACTGTCAGGGAGGAAATTAGCAAGGCGACAGGAAAAAGCTAGCAGGGCTTGCACAGGGTGTGGCCAGGGAAGCCTCTCCGAAGTCACCTCGATTTGAAGACCTGGGGGATGAGCAGTAGTGGCCAACTGAAAGCAGGGAGGAAGGTATCTGGGACGAAGTGACAGGCCCAGAAGCCCTGAGGAGACATACGCCGCCATGGCCAAGGCACAGAAAGGCTCTCCCTCCCCGGACCTCCAGGCAGATTTGGCAAACAACCTACTCCTGTATCTCCACTCTGTGGCCCAACAGGCACCGCACCTTCCTACATTCAAACCAACGCCCGATACGCCTCCACCACCGCCTTGCCACACCTTGCTCTTCACACAGCATTCTCCATCTCAGTGAAAGGCAACCTCATTCTTTCAACTGCGCGGACCTCAAACCTAGAAGTCATCCTAGACTCCTCTCTCTCAAATCCTAGTGCCTCAGGTATCCTCCCACGTCTCCCCACCTCCACTGCTATCAGCCAGTTCTCAGCCATCATCATCTTGCATCTAGATCACGGCCAGAGCCCCTGGTCTTCTTGCTTCCTCCCCAGCCCTTGGCACTGCTGTCCCCCAACATCCCCATGGCTCACTCCCTCACTTTCTTCTGGTCTCTGCTTAGGTATCTTATGAGGCGTGCTGTCTTTATGCAAATGGGTAGTGCGTTCTAAACAAGATCATTTGGAGCTTGTCTGAGAGAAAGTTAATGGAAAAATCAAAGAAAAAGAAAGACACAGCACGTGCTCTCTCTCTCTCTCTCTGTGTGTGTGTGTGTGTGTGTGTGTGTGTGTGTGGTGTGTGTGTGTATATACAGTTGCCCCTCAGTACCCACAGGGGATCTGTTCCAGGACTTCCATGGATTGTCAAATCTCTTATATAAAATGGTGTTGTGTTTGCCTACAACCCATGGACATCCTCCTGTATACTTTAAATCATCTCTAGGTTACTTGTAATACCTAATACAATGTAAATGCTATGTAAATAGTTGTTATACTGTACATGATGACAAGAAAAAAAGTCTGTATATGTTCAGTACAGATGCAGCCATTGCAGGCCTAAACTACATCGTTGACCCACAGTTGGTTGAATCTGAGGATCTGGAACCTGTTCATGCAAAGGGCTGACTGTGTGTGTGTGTGTGTGTGTGTGTGTGTGTGTAGAGTGGTTTACTAAACATTACATATTGTTATACATATTATATTATACATATTATGCATATACATACATATACATATACACACACATAGTGGTTGACCAGCAGCAGCTGTTCTGGGGTGGATGAGTGAGGGCGATGTTCTGTTTCTTGCTCTGGATGCTGGTTATGGTATACAGAATGGTTGGTTTGTACAAACCCATCAAGTAGTATATTTATGATATATGCACTCTTCTGAATTTGCATTTACAGGTTAATAAAAGTTTTGTTTTTTTTTAAAGTAAAGCTTCACTAATATGAGATTTACATTTGGATGGAGATAAACAGCCAACGCACACTCCCTTTCGGCAACATTTGAGAGCAAAATTTAGCATCCTGATGAAACTCAGTAACTAACTGGCACTTTATCTCTCTATGCAAAAGACTTACCATCCCGTGGTTGCACTGGTCAGGATCGCCTCAAACAGCAATATTGATAAGCCAGCCGTGATTATCTGTAGAAATAATTTCAACAAAAGGTCATTACACCAGCAGGGCTCTGGTAAACTGCAATGTCATTTTTTTCACAAGCTTAGTTCATTTGAGTTCGGATTCCTGCCATCAGGTACTTCTTTCCACTTCGCATGTCCTCTTCCCCCACACGCTTCCTAGTCAGCCCCCTGTACTTAGCGGTGCCTCTGAGCCAAGCATTTGGTGTAGAAAAGGCTAAGTCTTAGTCTGTTTTGGAGGTGAGAATGTTCAAAGAAGCATTTAACTTCCAAATTCTTCAAAAGGGAGGCGCACAGCCAAGGCCGCCCTCATCTCTCTCCAGGGAAGGGGTATATTAAGACAACTCATTTCCATTTTGTCTCAGCAAAGCAGAAATCATCTCCAAGGTCAGATGTGTTCATTAACCGGTTCTCAGATCCTCCAGATAAAAACTTATCTGTCGCCCAGCCTTTGTCCGATGCACCATCTCTCTGTCCTCTCCTAATGCTCCCATCTTTCTGATCCATGACACACATTCTAAGAAACCTGGTGCATCCTGGGGAACGGAGTGATTGAATCATTAATTAATTATTTGCAAATATCTAGAAGCCAGAGGAGAGGGAAGAGGCTACCTTCACATCTCTCAAGGCTGGAAATTCCAGAAAAGTGTCTCAGGAATGGCAGCCACAGGACTTAGACCCCAGAAGTGCCTCGAACCCCTCAGCACCAAGAGTGTGTGTGAACCAGTGGCCCAGCTCTGTCCACATTTGGAAAGTCTGCTTAAGGAAGGATGTTTCTGGCTTCCAATCTTCTGCATCCTGCAGGTCAACACAGCTTCCACGGGGAAGGTAAGCTTAAGAATCTGCTTTCTTGCAGTGAGAAGTGGGATGTAGGCCGCGCTGCGAGAGGTTCAGTTGAGCTGCAGGTCCTCAGAAACGTCAGCTACCATCTCCTTCAGGGGGATTTCATGTGCTGTCTTGGAGGCCTCTTTGGGTCTCCAAGCTGGGAGCAAGGTAGCAGACAGACAGGCAGAAGGAAGGAGTATGTTTATGACCTCATGGTCACCGTTTACCATCTCAGAAAGAAGTCTGGAACTACAAATCCAGAACCCTCGTGATAGGATGTAAACGTGGTGAGATTTTTGGAACTTTTCTTTGTAGTTATTTGGTATTACTTTCTGCCTTGCTTTATTGATTTGTAGCAAAAACCTTGACTACAAAAAATGACCTGGGTATTGTCCTGAGGGGCAATAAAGAAGTAGATACCCAGCCAGAGAGACAATTCCAAGAATACAAAGGATAGGGAAAGAGATTTCTATAAGTGGAGACTAATGGTGGCTTTTTCTTAAAGATCATATTGAATGACAACTTTTGAGTTGATGTGCATGATGAATGGATGAATGTCCCTCTTTTCTTTTCCTTTTTTTTTTGGCTGGAGTGCAGTGGCATGATCTCAGCTCACTGTAGCCTCGACCTCTCAGGACTCAAGCACTCCTCCCAGCACAGCCTCCCGAGTAGCTGGGACTACAGGCATACACTGCCACACCCAGCTAATTTTTAATATTTTCTGTAGAGAGAACGTCTCACTTTGTTGCCCAGGCTGGTCTTGAACTCCTGGGCTCAAGCAATCCCACCTGCCTTGGCCTCCCAAAGTGCTGGAATTATAGGCGTGAGCCACCGCGCCTGGCCCTTCTTTTTTCTTTTTTTTTTTTTTTAAACATTTAATTTAGGACTTCTGCATCTATGGTCATAAATGAAGTGGGCTAAAATGTTATTACCTCTCAATGCAATTGTCTGGTCTTGGAAACAATGTTGTACTAACCACATAAGTGAGTTCATCAGCTTCTCTGCTTATCCTGCAACAGTTATAGATGATCTTGACTCTGAAAGTTACCCCTGACTTGAAGGCCCCTGGACCTAGATCTCCTAGCTAGAGTGACTTTTAACGGCTATTAACCTAATCAAGTCTTCTCTTTCTCGTTGTTGCATATTTTCCATTTTCACTTTTCCCAAAAATGCATTTCATCCAGGTCTCCCAATTCATTAACATTTAGCTGTTTGGAGAAATATTTTACATTGCTTGTGCCTGTTTGATTACCTTCCTTTTAATTCTTTTTTTGTTGTTCTTGTTATGTTTCTCTTCATTCTCCCCACCCTCTTCATTAGTCTTGACTAAAGTTAACTATGTTGTTAGTCATTCTTTCCTTTTGCAACTTCTTAGACACGGCCTGGGATGGTGCCAGTGGAGATGTATTTCTTGGACTTGCTGAGAAAGGCTCCGTCCCACTGACGGATGTTGGCTGTGCTGGCAGCTCAGCATAATGGAATACTTGCTTGATTTACAAGTTGGGACCCAACTTGTCTTTTCTACGTCCTCACCATTGTCTTTATCGTCCTTGCCTGTTTTTACCAGTTGTTCAAGGCCTTCTTTGATTGGCTTCTTCTCTTTGTTCTCTGATTGCCTATCTCAGATGACTTTCAGTCCAGCTGGTAAAAAAGGACAACTGCCCTGGGTCCCAACACACCCACAGCCTGGGCTTTGTGCCTCTGCTCCTCTGGGAGCCTCTTGAGCTTAGGAGGAATCCTGTCTGCCGTGAGATAGACAGCTGTTCTGCTCATTCCTCTGAACTGCACCTTTTGCCAAAAAAAAACACATCTTAAACATTTTAAACCAGCCCTTACTTGAAAAGAAGGTTGGTTTAGCAGCCACGCCGGTGCCTTCGCCATCTGCCGCTTCCTAGAAATGTTTGTATAGTCTCCTGCCTTCTCCTGAGCCACCTTTTCAAAATTCTCAAGAGTTGTATCACTCAAGGGAGCAAGTGTGCTGCTGTCTGAGATCGTTTATCTTATTTCTGTAGAGAATGTAGACTGAAGTTGTTTGTACCGTGGGACAACTGTGGGGTCAGACGGGCCCAGTTTTAATCTATTTGGTACAAACTTCTTGCTTGCTTTTACTTCCATCACAAGCCCAATGGTCAGCTCTCTTTTTAGAGGCATTCTCTCTCTCTCTCATTCTCTCTCCCCTCTCTCTCTCTCATACACACACACACACTCTATCTCCCATACACACACACATACACACGTGTGCGCATGCACACACACACACACAGACACACACGCGAATGATCACCAAAGTTCTACTATTTCATAAAAGTCAGTTCATAAGAAAGGACAGCTGGGCGCGGTGGCTCATGCCTGTAATCCCAGCACTTTGGGAGGCCAAGACGGGTGGATCACCTGAGGTCAGGAGTTTGAGACCAGCCTGGCCAACATGGTAAAACCCCATCTCTATTAAAAAATACAAAAAACTAGTCGGGTTTGGTGGCGGATGCCTGTAATCCCAGCCACTTGGGAGTCCAAGGCACGAGAATCGCTTAGACCCGGCAGGAAGAGCTTGCAGTGAGCCGAGATCGCCCCACTGTACTCCAGCCTGGGCAACAGAGCGAGACTTTGTCTCAAAAAAAAAAGAAAGGGCAAAAAGCAGCCAACAACTCTGCTCAGAGAGGTGGACACTAGGCACTGGCGGCCTGACTCCCCAGTGGAGGACTTGCCCCCATGCACTGCCCTCACTGTGGCTACGGTTCAAATGCACGTCTCAGCAGAGTGACAGATTTCTGTACATCAGGAGCCTGTGGAGCTGCTCAAGAACACTCAAAAGTGAGACTGTTAAATCCGCTCGTGCCCAGAGTCCGCCTCATTCGTAACTGCATTGAGGAGGAAACAGAAGCCAGGAGAGGCGGAGTGTGCCAAGTCTGGGTACAGGATGTCCCACGTGTAGTCACCCAGGGCACAGCCCAAGAGGCGAAGGGACTCCCTTAACTCACGTGGGGAGACAGTGACCCAGAGATGGTGTGTGACTGCTCCAGGGACCCAGGGAGTTCGTGGCAGTGAGGAACAGAACCAAGGCCTTGACTCCTAGATCAATTTTCTCCAACAGTCAAAAACTCAAGGGCCCACACAAGCTCTATACAGCTTTTAAAAAGAAGAACCCAGTGAAAGCAGGGCTTCTAGCAGATATCTGCACACCCACGTTCATAGCAGCACCACTCACAACAGCCAAAGCTGGAGGCAAACCAGTTGTCCATGGAGGGACAGACAGAGAAGCAAAATGTGGGGCGTACCTATGAATATGAATATTATTCGACCTTAAAGAGGAAGGAAACTCTGATTAATGCTACCCCATGGAAGACATTATGCTAAGTGAAATACACCAGACACAGAAGGACAAATACAGTATCATTTCACTTGTATGAGTTACTTGGAATTGTCAAACTCATAGAGACAGAAAGTAGAATGATGGTTGTTAGGGCCTAGAGGAGCAAGGAATCGGGATTAGTGTTTAATGGGTACAGTTTCAGCTTAGGAAGAAAAATTTGTGGAAATGGATGGTGGTGATGGTTGTACAATGGTATGAATTTAATCAATGCCACTGAACTGTCCAGTTATAAATGGTAAATGTCCAGTTACAAAATGGTAAATCTTATGTTTATTTTAGCACACACACAAAATCCATTTCTTTTTCTCTGCTTAAATTCTTTTTTTTGAGACGGAGTCTCACTCTTTCCCCCAGGCTGGAGTGCAGCGGCGCGATCTCAGCTCACTGCAAGCTCCGCCTCCTAAAGCTCACACCATTCTCCTGCCTCAGCCTCCCAAGTAGCTGGGAGTACAGGCGCCAGCCACCACACCTAGCTAATTTTTTTTTGTATTTTTAGTAGAGACGGGGTTTCACCGTGTTAGCCAGGATGGTCTCGATCTCCTGACCTCGTGATCCAGCCTCCCAAAGTGCTGGGATTACAGGCATGAGCCATCAAGCCTGGCCTTAAATTCTTAATTCTTACCCCTTTCCCCAACTTTGTTTGTTTTTTTTTTTTTTTAAACAAAATATTTTTAAGAGTTGGGGCCTTGCTATGTTGCCCAGGCTAGAGTGCAGTAGCTATTCACCGGTGAGATCAAGGCTGTAGCCTTGAATTCCAGCTCAGATGATCCTCACACCTCAGCCTCCTGAGTAGCTGGGACCACAGGCACCATGACACCTGATATCTTCCTCCTACTTTGCCTGACTAAAGCCCCTAGGCCTCAGGCAAGAGTCCTCCAAAAGGATGATGTGTTCTCTCCCCAGCACTTGGTTTCTACCTGCTTGATGCCCCCACTACTGTCCTGTTCATCAGTGATCTCTTTACAAGCCTATCTCCCCTCTCTGCACTGTGAACTCTTCAGGTCAAAGACTTGGAAGCCATCACAGGACCAAGCTCAGTGCCACAGAGCCTGGCTCAGTCACGTTCGACAAAGGCTGGAAGGAACTTGAGCCTCCGATCCTCTCTGGAGGGCACATGAACATGCAACAGGCTTAGTACTGGCTTCCTTTTTGCTCACTTGGAAAGTCAGCTCTGAGGAAGAGGCTCCTCATGTGCTTGAAAGCTCAAAATTTGCTCTGAGACATATGTAGGAACATGCAGTTTCAGCACAGAAACAAAATCTTTTATCATTAAGCCTCAAATAAGCATTTAAAAGCAAAGGGGTAAAACAGGGAAAATAAAAAAATAAAAAAAAAAGGAGCCCCCTGTGACTCTGGAGCACTTGGAGGCTTACCAAGGAATGCACTGGTGTGAGAGTGTGACGAGAAGCATAACTTTAATTCCCGACTTCCAGCTCCTGGGTGACAAGGTCACCCAGGATGATCAGTAATTCTACCAAGAACACACAGGTGTGAAATCTACCCAGCCTTCACTTCCTGCCTAGCCCTCGAAGAGCAGCATTGCCACCTCCCCCATCATTTGCAAAGCACTAGTTGTGGGAATGCATTGCTTTTCCCATTTGTACCAGGGGCTTCCTGAGTGATGACCCTGGTGGTGGGACCTAGGGCACAGGGCCCCCAGGTATTAGCACTGAGGATGGAACCACTGAAGTGGCCTCTTCCCTCCCCTCCTCTCTCACTGCACCCCAACCACCCAAGGCCACACAGTCCACTGAGTGGGACCTTGCTTTGGTCCTGACTCTCAAGTCATACCAGGTTCCCTCTTCGTGTTCCACACTTGACTCTGATCTCTGGCTCTGGCCAGACCTTGGCCTTATGACCAGAACCTTGATTGACGTCCCAGAGAACTAGAACTAATAATTCAGAAGGACTCTCCACTCAGTACTGACCGTTGCCTGGATTTCCAACCCTGTGTCCAACTTGCCAGGTTTAGAGCTTAACTATTAAGCCCCAGTGGACACTACCCACAGCCCCCACCAGCTGCACCTCCAGTGCTCCAGAGCCAGCCTCCACATGAATAGCCTCTTAGGCTTGGACACACCTTGGAGAGAGAGTCTCCCAAATTCCAGCCATCCTTGCCTTCCTCTTCAGAGATGCGCACAGAAGGCCTCATGGTCCAAGGCTTTAGGTGTCATGTCACTTGTCCCACAGTTAATCAGTGGATTGGTTTCCTGTTGCATCAAGCAATCGTTTCCTCTGAGTAACAGAAATCGATCCCAGTGCATCTCGTTGTGTGGTCATGGGATAAAACCAAGCTCCCAGTATTCCAGGGCTGAGAGTAAGGTCCCAGATGTTAACAAGCCTACTGCAGTGTGCTTACCCTGGGGGGCTACTAAGTGTTCTGACATCACCTTCAATGCAATAATATTCCCCAAAGCACTAGAGTCTTTCTCATATATTACATTTTGTCCTCCAAAAATGTTAGTAAAAGCATAAACATTTTTGAAAAGCCCTCTTGAAATGACTAAAATCTGCCCATGAAAAAACTTTCCAGTTACTCTTGGAACTAGCCATTCAAGAAGACCTAAGAAATAGTCATCACCTGTACTATCAATTGGTGTACTCGTTTATAAAAAGCATTTTAAAACACAGATTTTTCCCAAAGAAGAAAGAGTCTTGTCATCTGAGGAATGTCTCCTTCTCACACGCAGACCCGAATAACAAACACCAGGACCTGCCACAGGCAGAGGGGTGCCAACAACAGCAGAACTCAATACGCTGTGTCAGCCGCACGGCTTTGAACTTCCTGGCTTTGTCAACGGCTGTCACAACCTCTGTGTTATTTAAACAGATTTTGGTATTTAAAGCAGATCAGGTTTGTTTTTCAAACATTCATTTCAATCCTAAGACAAATTTTCCATTTAAGGGAAAAATGGTGGTGGTGGGGGTGGGGGTGCTGTAAGTAGGAACCTGCCAGATAATCAGGTATTTGGGAGACAATCAGAGATTTAGGTTTATTGTTTTATTGGTTTTTAAATGCATATGACTCTTAAGAAAAAAGTGATGCATACAAGGCTCTCCCTTGCCTGCTTCTTCAGCCCAGTTGCAGCCATGTACCTCCCTTTTAAAGGGGTTGCAATTTTTCAGTTTCCTACCATCATTTTGCTTTTGCTCAGCAAGTTCTCTCTGCCTGGAAACATTTCACAGGTCCACTGACATAATTCCGACTCACCGTTCAAAAATCCATCTTGAGAAAACTTTTACTGAACCTGGCCCCCATCCACACACCCAACTGGATCAAGCACTTCCTCTCAAGGCTCCCATAATCCCTTGCCATGGCACATGTCAAACCCTATTTCAATATGTGGTCTTCTCCCAGTGAGGGCAAGTGCTATTCAGCTTTGAACATTCAGGGGCTAGCAATAGAGACTTGCACGTGATAAGGGCCTGATAACAGTTTTTGCACCAGATAATCAGAGCTGGCAATATTACCTTTAAGGTCACAGTACTGTTTTGTTTGGTTGTTTAATCCTTTTTCATATATTTGGGAAAACTGGAACCAAGGACTTGAGAACCACTGGAACATTCTCTCTACCCCTTATCCTTGACCAGTTTCCTCCACAGAGTTAGAAAGAGCTTCACAGAGAGGATCTAAGACTATATCTCTCTGGATTCTAGTCCTAAAATGCCAGGGAAGATTCCAATTGGATTCTAGACCAATTGACTGTGGCCTGGGAGGCAGAGTCATATAAGAATAGGATGCTCACTCAGGAACTTCATGGTTGGAAGAAGGAAGGAACATTTTATTGGAGGAAGGTAAGGGAAGTGCTGGCAGGCAGAACAACAGGTAGCTTTCTTCTACCTGCCATGCAAAATGTGGTCACAGACAAGCAGCATCAGCAACACCTGGGAGCTTGCACGAAACGCAGAATCTCAGGTTCCACCCCAACCTACTAAACAGCATCTGCACTGGCACAAATGCCCAGGTGACATGCATACACATTAAAATGTGAGAGTTCTGTTCTATACCCTTCAACTCCAGCCACAAGGCTCCAGAATGACTTTCTCCAGCTGGTGTGCAAACACGCTGCACTGCTACCTCTCCAGGGATGGGCGGACTCCAGTTCTCCCACAGGCCACCGAGTTGGAGGTGTATTTCAGACAGTCTTGGAGTCTGTCTGTGTTGCAGACTCACATATGAATGTTACCTTCCTGGTCTTCCTTCCAGGTTAAAGAGTAAAAATCTAATATAAAATTTATCATCTGAGAGTAGGCTCTTTTTCTCCTAGAACCCACAGAACTATTCCAAGCCCACTAGATAGAAATCACAGCCTATACTCAGAACTCTATTTGGCATTAAAAATTTTTTAATTAACCCTTATTACCCATCTTACGATTTATTACCACACTCAGTGTAATTATCAACAAGGGACAACTCATGCTAAACTCCAGGCATGGCTATTAACAGTATTTAATATTGCCTCATCAAAATATATGAACCATTAATGTTGCCAGATATCAGACCAACATTTATTATAAGCACAATGGGATTGAGAACATAGATGAGGAACAAAAAGAGATTAGGTTCATGTGAAGGAAGGATAAATTTTAAACCTAGAGAAATCTTAGGTGACTTTTAACAAACTCCTACACCTTATGGAAGCATCCACAAAGAATGAAACTAAAAAACTGTGACATGACTTATCTAGTTCATGGAAGACAGGGGAAGAAAGTAACCAAAATGTGATGAGGGCATAAAATGTCCCAGACACCAGGCTCTGCTGTATCACAGAGAAAATCTCACGTGATCCTCACAACATCCCTGCACAGGAGGCTGCTTGGCCCCATTTTTACGGATGAAGAAACTGAAGCTCACAGAGGATAAATATCTGCTCAAAGCATACAGTTTAGACAAAGGAAGAGTTGGGACTAAAACCCAGGTCTCCTGAGTCCTGTGGCAATCTCCTTTCTAACTCCAAGCTAACCCTCAACAGTGGCTTTGCTTAATCCTGGCTCAGTAGTTCTCAGCCTCTCAGCCCCGATGGCACATTCAAAATCCTGAGAGAAGTTACAGACACACACACACACGCACACACACACACACACATACACCACTAATATCCTGTTCCATGTCAACCAAATAAAAATTTCTTGTACTAAAGCCCAGGATTTAGCATTTTTTAAAAAGACCCCCTTGTAATTCTCATAGGAAGATAGGATTGAATCCCTGATTATTGCTATGTTACTAGTTTGAGTAAAAGTACCCACGAAATTGCCAAACATCACAGACCCACTTCATAGCGTCAATGAAATAGGCCAGAACCTGTGAAACAAGGCATCATCATCACTATCCCGCTCATCCCATCATCACTGCAGGTATCATTTGTTGCACCATTTTACATTCCCACCAGCAGTGTGTGAGGGTTCCAATTTTTTTGTGCAAATACGGAATATTTAAGCTGTTATTGATATATACCATGCATACAGAAATACATGCAAAAAGCACTCATGCAAACCTTAACAAATGATTACAGAGTGAATACATGTATGTAACCAAGGAACAGCATCAGTGTCACTTGTGTCCCCATACAACTACTATTTTTCTCCCTCCCCTCCAAAGATCCGAAGATCTACCATTGTAGATTAGATATACTTTGTCTGTTTATATGTTTCTCTTTTTTTTTTTTTCAGATAGTCTTGCTCTGTCGCCCAGGCTGGAGTGCAGTGGCCAATGTCTGCTCACTGCAACCTCCGCCTCCAGGTTTCAAGTGATTCTCATGCCTCAGCCTCCTGAGTAGCTGGGATTAGAGGCGTGCACCTCCACACCCAGGTAATTTTTGTATTTTTAGTAGAGACTGGGTTTCACCATGTTGGCCAGGCTGATCTCGAGCTCCTGACCTCAAGTGATCCACCTTCCTTGGCTTCTCAAAGTGCTGGGATTACAGGTGTGAGCCACCACGCCTGATGGTATGTGTTTCATTATAGAAAATTTTAAATGTGTACAAAGAAGGTTCCAATTTCTTCATATCCTGGTTATCTTTCTTTTTAATTCTAGCCATCCTAGTGGGTGTGAAGGGATACCTCACTGCGGTTTTGGTTTGTATTTCTCTGATGACTAACGATACTAAGCATCTTTTTCATAGGCTTATTGGCCAGTTGTTCATTCTTCTTTGGAGAACTGTCTAGATCCCTTGCCCACTTTAAAAATTGGGGGTTCTAAAAATGATTGAGGTATAAGAGTTCTTTATATGTTGTAGATATGAGTCCCATATCAAATATATGATTTGTTTGTGGGTTGTCTTTTCACTTTCTTAGTGGTGTCCTTTGTAGCTCAACAGTTCTTCATTTTGATGAAGTCTACTTAAATTTTTTCTTTTGTTGCTTGTACTTTTGGTATGTGCCATGGTCATATTTTATGTAGCAAGGAATTCTAAGTCACTATTTCACCCGACATCTTAATTAACACTATATACGTATCATATAGATATATCACGGTTTCCTTTTCATAGAGCCATTTATTCTATCTTCAAACACCTATATTTTACTTTACAACATGACCTATCCAAATTATGTACTACTGCCCTTGATTTATAATGAGCTTCCAATGTGATGTTAGGAGAAAGTCAATATCATGCTATGTGATATAAACCCATCTATGTGATATGATATGTGATTCAGTAAAAATTTGAGGATTAGTCCAATAAGCATGTATTAATACATTTAATAAAGGAGTCTAGAAACTTTATGTAGTAATTCTTCAAATTCTTCATAGTAATTTTTTTTTTTTTTTTTTTTTTTTTTTTGAGACAGAGTCTTTTTTTTTGAGACAGAGTCACCCAGGCTGGAGTACTGTAGCACGATCTTGGCTTACTGCAACCTCCGCCTCCCAGGTTCAAGTAATTCTCCTGCCTTAGCCTCCCAAGTAGCTGGGATCACAAGTGCATGCCACCATGTCTGGCTAATTTTTGTATTTTTAGTAGAGACAGGGTTTCATCATGTTGGCCAGGCTAGTCTCGAACTCCTGACCTCAAGTGATCCACCCACCTCGGCCTCCCAAAGTGCTGGGATTACAGGTGTGAGGCACTGCACCCAGCCTTCATAGTAATTTTGAAGAGGTTGGTGACCAGTTATTTAGAGTCAGAAGGGAATGCAGTGTTGAGACGACCTAATCGCTCCCTTTACTTTATTTCAGTCCTTCCTTCCTTCCTTCCTTCCTTCCTTCCTTCCTTCCTTCCTTCCTTCCTTCCTTCCTTCCTTCCTTCCTTCTTTCTCTTTCTCTTTCTCTTTCTTTCGAGATGGAGTCTCTCTCTGTTGCCCATGCTGGAGTGCAATCGTGCGATTTCAGCTCACTGCAAGCTCTGCCTCCTGGGTTCAAGCGATTCTCCTGCCTCAGCCTCCTGAGTAGCTGGGATTACAGGTGCCCGCCACCACACCAAACTAATTTTTTTTTTTGAGATGGAGTATTCACTCTTGTTGCCCAGGCTGGTGTGCCATGGTGCGATCTTGGCTCACTGCAACCTCTGCCTCCTGGGTTCAAGCAATTCTCCTGCCTCAGCCTCCTGAGTAGCTGGGATTACAGGCATGCACCACCGCGCCTGGCTACTTTTTTGTACTTTCTGTAGAGACGGGGTTTCACCATGTTGCCCAGGCTGGTCTCAAACTCCTGACCTCAGGCAATCTGCCTGCCTCAGCCTCCCAAAGTGCTGGGATTACCAGCATGAGCCACCGTGCCCAATCTACTTCAGCACTGTAAAGATGTCATTTCTGCAGCCAAGAGCCAGATGCATAAAATAAAATAAAGATGTCATTTCATTGTCTATGAGTACTCATTGTTTCAGGTAAAAAGTCAGCCGTTGGCTTTGTGGTTGCTTCTTCGATTTAAGATAATGTCCTTTTTCTCTAGTTGATTTTAAGATTTTTAAATTTATTGTTGATTTTCAAAGAAAAATTTGAGAGTTTGAGTAGGATATACTGAAGTTTTTTTTTTTTTTGTATTTTATGTGTGGGGTTTGGTAAGCTTCTTGAATCCATGGGTTGATGGCAGTCAATAGATTTGGAAAATTCTCAGCCAGCATCTCTTCAAATATTGCTTCTGCCCAATCTCTCTCTCTTGTTCTCCTAGAACTACAATTCTACAAATATTAGATCTTACGAACATTTCCCTCGTGTCTCTTATGCTCTGTTCTGCTCTTTCCATCCTTTTTTCTTCTTTGTGTTTCACTTTGAGTATTTTCTACTGACCTTGAGTTCACCAATCTTGCTACATTGTGACCAGTGGGCTCTTAGACCCATCAGATAAATTATTGATTTCAGATGTATTTTTCAGTTCTATAATAACTATCTGATTTAAAAAAAAAAATTCTAATCTTGCACTGAATTGTCTCATTATTTTATCCATCTTTTCCTCTATTTTCTTTAACATATTATCCAGTCATTTTTAAGTTATTGCTAACATCACCTGTAGTTCTGTTCCTATTATTTTTCCCCACTTGATTATCAGTTATGCCTTCCTGCCTATTTACATGCCTATGTCTTTGATTACATGCTGGACACTGTGTATAAAAGAACTGCAGAAGCTCCAGAAGATAGCTTCTACCAGGAAGCATTTCCCTCTCCCTCTAATAGGGTGATGAGGTCAATCCAACCAGGGATTTAGTGACTCAGGAACAGGCTGCAGCTCTAGTAACTTAGTCCACCTTTATTTTATCTAGTCCCTTAGTTGTAAGCCTGCCCAGACTTGTGTTTAAGAGCTTGGTGGATCTCTGTCTCTTCATCCATAAAAGGTCTGCCTTTCAGAGGTTTTTACCTTAGCTTTTTAGCCTCTCATCCATGCAGGTTCAACACGTGGCAACTGTCTTTAGGGGAAGAGTTGTGTTCTTGCTGCAGTCTCCTCCTTCTAGCAGGACTTTGTCTCCTAAATACCCCTAGGCTATGAGAGTTTTCACACCCGCAGCCTCCTGTACCACCCAGAACTCAGCAAATGCCTCATGGGAAAAACTAGACTTCCTTTGGGGCTATTCTAGTTTCCAGTCCATCAAACCAGTTCAATATGACTGCCTAAACTCTGCTAGTTTCTCTTTCCCTAATATTTCCTCTTTTTGGACCAAGCCAGATCCTTAGCCCACACCCAGAATCAACGACTATCCTCCTTCCCTGCCCTTACCATGAGGAAAACAGCTTGGTTACTCAGCATACCTAGGAAGGGTTCTTCCCTCTCTGGAAATTTGCTTAACAGCTCTCCAGTTTTCGTAAAAATATGATTTTTGCGATTTATTTATGTTTCCCCTAGTTGTTTTGGTTGAGATACTGGCCTGTCACAAGGTACAACAGTCTACTCTAAAGTAGGTTTCCCTTTTTTATATATTTGCAAAAACAGACCCAGAGAGATGGACTAAGCTACTGGATTTCAAACCAGGCTCAGCCAACCACTATTTCCTGAGAGCCACTGGATACCATCATGACACAAAGTGGGGAGTCTTTTTTTTTTTTTTTTTTTGAGACAAGGTCTTGCTCTGTCGCCCAGGCTGGAGTACAGTGGTGCAATCATGGCTCACTGCAGCCTCAGCCTCCCAGGTTCAACTGATTCTCCATCTCAGCCTCCTGAGTAGCTGGGACTACTGGCATGCACCACCACACCCGGCTAAATTTTGTATATTTTGTAGAGATGGGGTTTCACTATGTTGGCCAGGCTGGCCTCGAACTCCTGGGCTCAAACAATCCATCCACCATGGCCTCCCAAAGTGCTGGGATTACAGGTGTGAGCCACCACATCTGGCTGGCCTTTTCATTTGTCCTGAACAGCTTCCCATTTGGCAACAATTTTATTAACATGACAATTTTAATTAGCTTAAAAAAATCATAGTCTAGGTTTTTGTATACCCCAGCCCGGGGCAACAGAACTTTATCAAGGGCACAGTCTTTCCCTTCGGATACAGGGTTTCAGATAAAGTGTAATTGATGGTAACGACTATGGCAGGCTGGAGGCGAGAGGAATAGTCAGCTCCCTCTCCTCATGATTCCTTCTCTGCCCACGGAGGAGGGAACTCTTCTGCCTTCACTTGTATCATTTCATTATCTTCCAAGTTCATTCTAAGGGGAATAATCGTTTATCTGATTGTACAGTTTACACTACTCAGAGAGACTCTAATGCTTTAAAGGCAGGAACCCAGACTCCACATAGTCTCTTCTCTTGAATCTATGCAATAACATTCTCTTGACTCTCCATCTCCACGTGTTGTGGTTTAGGGAGGAGGATGGAAAGGAAGCCGTGCCTTGCATGGGGAGCAGAAAGTCTCTGCTTCCCAGCCAGGGTTGAGTGTTTTTGGTTTAACTCAACGTTTTTCCCACTTACTATTCCTTGTCCATATGTTCTCTTGGTTTTTATCCCGAGAAGGGAGGTGGAGTGGGTAGTAGAATTCAAGTACCAAAACCCTGAACTCTTTAACAAAGGCATAACTTCAGAAACATGTGGGCCTTCTGGACTTGCAATCTTCCTGGCACAGTTATGCTAAAGGTGCTATCTCTTGCCTGGGTTGGATGTCCGACTTTTCTCTGGTGCTTACATTTCTCAGAAGGCCATATTCATAGCATGTCTACTGAAGTGGTGTTTCACAGAACCTTTGGAGGACTTCTTCCTCTATCTTTCTCTTTGGGCATTCCACTTCAGCTTGTCCTAAAATACTTGATTGTGCTGTTTCTTTATTTGCTATTATAATTTTCTTTAAATAGATGGGCTATAAATTTGCCAAGTATTTCTTCTTTTCCAAGTAGTAATAAAAAGCAAAGTAATGTCAACATACTTAGAACACCCAATTGTAGAAGACAAATGGAGAGTTTGAGACTTCCCTAATTTTCCTCCAAACTCAAATCAGTGACAACCTGGTATGGAGTCTCTTAATTTCCCATTCTAGTACTTTTCACTTCTTGGTTTCATGTAACTTAGTAAACGTACTCTTCTACTGTCAGACATACTTTTAGAATGATGGATTTGTGCCAGTTATTTTTTAAACTTTTGTCCTGCTAGCTGGAAAGTTCTATTAGTCTACCAAGTGAAGCAGAACTCTGTGCTTGTGGAAAGGAAGGACATGTGGGTAAGATGTTTTTATTTTCTAAGTTGTTTTGATTTACTCAAAGCACAGATCTAATCTCTGAAGACTATTTTTAGAAATGACATGAATTGAAGCTCAAAGGAGCATTCAATAAAAGCACCATAATTATGCTTGCTCCAAGGCTAGTGAGGATTTGTTCATCTCCTTTTGGTATAACAATAACTTCAATTCACACTACTGTTATATTTAGCAATAATGGAGGTGAAAGAATAGGTCTGCCAAAAGAGAAATATGCAGACCCCAGTCCCCAACACTTCCTTGCAACATTCAAAGGTAGGAGATGTGGTGCCCATTAGGTCAAACCCTGTTGCCTGCTTTTCACCTGCCTCCTTCCTGTATTGAGCCCAACACTTCCTGAAGAGCATTGGCTGGAAGAAGTGAACCCTCTATGTGACATCAAAGACTGGACCCTGGCTCCAGGTCTGGTCACACTCAGTTTTACAAGACCAGAGAGTGAGAACTTATTAGGAACATACAAAACTTGCACAATACGTTTACACAAACCATGAAAACCTTCCAGCTCTTGCCACACAACCTATTTGCCATGGACTGAATTGTCCATAATTCATATGTTGAAGTCCAACCCCCAATGTAACAGTACTTGGAGACAGTGCCTTTGGGAGATGATTTAGTTTAGATGAGGTCATGAATGTAAAGCCCCACCATGAGATGCATGCCCTTATTAAAAGAGACCAGAGGCCGGGCGTGGTGGCTCACGACCGTAATCCCAGCACTCTGGGAGGCCGAAGCGGGTGAGGTCAGGAGTTCGAGATCAGCCTGGTCAACATGGTGAATCACCGTCTTTATTAAACTACAAAAATTAGCCAGGCATGGTTGCGCAGCCTGTAGTTGTAGTCCCAGCTACTCAGGAGGCTGAGGCAGGAGAATCACTTGAACCCAGGAGGCGGAGGTTACAGTGAGCCAAGATCGCGCCATAGCACTCCAGCCTGGGTGAGGGAGTGAGACTCTGTCTCAAAAAAAAAAAAAAAAAGAAGAAACCAGAAAAAATATAAATAAAAAGAGACCAGAGCTTGCTGTCCTCCCAGCTCCCCCAGGTGTACACAGAAGAGTTCATGTGCACAGGGAGAAGGCAGTCATCTGAAACCCCAGGAGGGAGCTCTCGCACGACACCCACCCTGCCGGCACCTTGCTCCTGGCTTACTCTTGGACATCGCAGCCTCCAGAACTGTGAGAAGGTAAATTTCTACTGTGTAAGCCACCCAGTCTGTGATATTTTGTCATGGCAGTCGAGCTAAGACACCTTCCCTTGCTCTTTTGGAGAGTTTAAAAAGTGAAAGTTTGTTTAAAAAGGCTGAATGCTTCAGAAGATGCTTTCATTGAATTAGAAGTGAAAAAGGAAAAGGGCTTTGGGCTTTTGCTGGGATGAAGTTGAGGCAAAATTACGTTCACTGAGCACCACACAGGACACTAGAGAAGGAACACGAAAGGTGAGATCTGCCCTCGCAACACCCCATGCTGGGTTAGCTAAAGCAAAGAATGTCAGTGTTATCATAGGGTAAGTGCTAAGACATGGGCAGACTCTGAATGTTATGGGAACCCCACTTAGGGCTGAGTCCTGTGCTAAGCCTGAAGGGCATTCAGGAATTACCCGGGGAGGAGGGGAAGAGCGGGAAGGGCACTCTACGAAAGGGGAACAGCACGAACGAGCCCAGCACACTCTACGCCACTGAGTATGAACTGGAATGCCAAGTGTGTGGTAGGTTAAAGGCCACTGCTAAAGCCAAAGGAAAACTGAAGAGAGTAAAAAAAACAATAGTTTAAAACCCCTTTTTCCTAGCAACGTATCCTAAAAGTCCTATGGAGAATCCTATTCATTTAAAGAAGAGGGGCAGCTTGTCCCAGGAAGATTAAGCATGTAGTTTTATCAGCAGACCAGGGGCAGTCCTCCGTATGGATGACAAGAGAGCCTCTCCCAGCCCTTTGTGTGTGTCTGAGAGAGCAGCAAGCCAGCAGGGAGAGTCCTGGGTGCTCCCTGGCTGGGTCACAAACTCGCTGAATAACCTCAGGCAGACCCATTCCCCTCTCTGGATTTCAGGTTCCTCTCTAAAATAAAGGAATCATCTAGAAAGTATTTATCAGGGATTGAATTTTGTTCTTTCCCTTATTATCTTTTTTTGAAGGGGTAGGGGATTTTATTCATTTCCTGACTTGTTCCACTGAGAATTTTCAAGAAGCTTAAAAAGATAGATCAATTCAGACACAAAATATCAATCAGAAGTAGATAAGAAACATGAAGGAAAGGGAAACCAAGGAGAGGAAGGCAGAGGGAGGCCAGGACAAAATCCACGCCAGGGTGGCCGCTGCACACGGGAGGGGCTCAGAGTGTGGCCACATGATTCCTGGCAGCCAAAGCGAAGAAGGTGCGTGATCAGTCGCACACTGAGTGTCCCTAAGATTCTGGCAAACCAATGCTTGGGAGAAGCCATTCAATGTTAATCTATCTCCTAAGTTTAAAATGAGAATGTTGTTATAGACATTCAAGCTTATGTTCCAAAGAAAGCAGAGAGCCTTTAACTTAATAAATCTGTCAGCTGCCACATCAAGGCCCAATGTAAAGACCCAGAGTAAAGAAATGTGTTATCTTGTCCCCTCCAATGTATAAAGTACCCCTCTTCATGAAAGCTAAATATAAGAAATCTGAATTGTGGCCTTTCCCTGGTCCCACAAAAGGAACGTCGGCTGCTGGCATGGGCCCCCCCACCCAGTCTGGGTACAGCCAGGAGCCCATCAAGTGTCCTTCTCTAGCAAAAAGAAAACAATGCTCATCAGTGGCTACTTTTCATAAAGATCTCTTAAAGCCTGTGGACAAGGCACATGCACATTTTCTGAAGGCAAGGAGTATGCATTTCAGAATCCCCTTGCAGCACCCCTTAGTAACTCGGTTTATTCATCTCTACAGCAAAATGTGATTTGCTGATTGTGTGGCCATCTCCAAAATGTTGGGGGACCAGCAATATGCCTGGTGGCCCTGCCATGTTTCCAATGGTCACTGACTGAGCAAGTGCTCAGGACAAAGGATCTATCCCTGCTCTGTGTGATAGCAGGAACAAATTCACACATAACAATATTAACCTTAAATGTAAATGGGCTAAATGCCCCAATTAAAAGACACAGACTGGCAAATTGGATAAAGAGTCAAGATCCATCAGTGTGCTATATTCAGGAGACCCATCTCACGTGCAAAGACGCACACAGGCTCAAGATAAAGGGATGGAGGAGACCTACCAAGCAAATGGAAACCAAAAAAAAAAGCAAGGGTTGCAATCCTAGTCTCTGATAAAACAGACTTTAAACCAACAAAATTCGAAAGAGACAAAGAAGGCCATTACATAATGGTAAAGGGATCAATTCAACAAGAAGAGCTATCTATCCTAAATATACATGCACCCAATACAGGAGCACCCAGATTCATAAAGCAAGTCCTTAGAGACCTACAAAGAGACTTAGACTCCCACACAATAATAATGGGAGACTTTAACACCCCACTGTCAATATTAGACAGATCAATGAGACAGAAGGTTAACAAGGATATCCAGGACTTGAACTCAGCTCTGAAACAAGCAGACCTAATAGACATCTACAGAACTTTCCACTCCAACAGAATATACATTCTTCTCAGCACCACATCACACTTATTCTAAAATTGACCACATAATTGGAAATAAAGCACTCCTCAGCAAACGTAAAAAAACAGAAATCACAACAAACTGTCTCTCAGACCACAGTGCAATCAAAGTAGAACTCAGGATTAAGAAACGCACTCAAAACCACACAACTACATGGAAACTGAACAACCTGCTCTGAATGACTACTGGGTAAATAACAAAATGAAGGCAGAAATAAAGATGTTCTTTGAAACCAATGAGAACAAAGATACAACATACCAGAATCTCTAGGACACATTTAAAGCAGCGTATAGAGGGAAATTTATAGCACTAAATGCCCACAGGAGAAAGCAGGAAAGATCTAAAATCAACACCCTAACATCACAATTAAAAGAACTAGAGAAGCAAGAGCAAACACATTCAAAAACTAGCAGAAAACAAGAAATAACTAAGATCAGAGCAGAACTGAAAGAGATAGAGACACAAAAAAACCCTTCAAAAAAAATCAATGAATCCAGGAGCTGGTTTTTTGAAAAGATCAACAAAATTGATAGGCCACTAGCAAGATTAATAAAGAAGAAAAGAGAGAAGAATGAAATAGATGCAATAAAAAATGATAAAGGGGATATCACCACCAACCCCACAGAAATACAAACTACCATCAGAGAATACTATAAACACCTCCACACAAATAAACTAGAAAATCTAGAAGAAATGGATAAATTCCTGGACACATAACCCTCCCAACACTAAACCATGAAGAAGTTGAATCTCTGAGTAGACCAATAACAGGCTCTGAAATTGAGGCAATAATTAATAGCCTACCAACCAAAAAAAGTCCAGGAACAGACGGATTCACAGCCAAATTCTAGCAGAGGTACAAGGAGGAGCTGGTACCATTCCTTCTTAAACTATTCCAATCAATAGAAAAAGAGAGAATCCTCTCTAACTCATTTTATGAGATCAACATCATCCTGATACCAAAGCCTGGCAGAGACACAACAAAAAAAGAGAATTTTAGATCAATATCCCTGATGAACATCGATGCGAAAATCCTCAATAAAATACTGGCAAACCGAATCCAGCAGCACATCAAAAAGCTTATCCACCACGATCAAGTCGGCTTCATCCCTGGGATGCAAGACTGGTTCAACATATGCAAATCAGTAAACGTAATCCAGCATATAAACAGAACCAAAGACAAAAACCACATTATTATCTCAATAGATGCAAAAAAGGCCTTTGACAAAATTCAGCAGCCCTTCATGCTAAAAACTCTCAATAAACTAGGTATTGATGGAACGTATCTCAAAATAATAAGATTTATTTATGACAAACCCACAGCCAATATCATACTGAATGGCCAAAACTGGAAGCATTCCCTTTGAAAACTGGCACAAGAGAAGGATGCCCTCTCTCATCACTCCTATTTAACATAGTTTTGGAAGTTTTTGGCCAGGGCAATCAGGCAAGAGAAAGAAATAAAGGGTATTCAATTAGGAAATGTGGAAGTCAAATTGTCCCTGTTTGCAGATGACATGATTGTAAATTTAGAAAACCCCATCATCTCAGCCCAAAATCTCATTAAGCTGATAAGCAACTTCAGGAAAGTCTCAGGATACAAAATCAATGTGCAAAAATCATAAGCATTCCTATATACCAGTAACAGACAAACAGAAGACAAATCATGAGTGAACTCCCATTCACAATTGCTACAAAGAGAATAAAATACCTAGGAATCCAACTTACAAGGGACGTAAAGGACCTCCTCAAGGAGAACTATACATCACTGCTCAACGAAATAAAAGAGGATGCAAACAAATTGAAGAATATTCCATGCTCATGGATAGGAAGAATCAATATCGTGAAAATGGCCATACTGCCCAAAGTAATTTATAGATTCAATGCCATCCCCATAAAGCTATCAATGACTTTCTTCACAGAACTGGAAAAAAGCTACTTTAAAGTTCATATGGAACCAAAAAAGAGCCTGCATTGCCAAGACAATCCTAAACAAAAAGAACAAAGCTGCAGGCATCATGCTACCTCACTTCAAACTATACTACAAGGCTACAGTAACCAAAACAGCATGGTACTGGTACCAAAACAGAGATACAGACCAATGGAACAGAACAGGGGCCTCAGAAATAACACCACACATCTACAACTATCTGATCTTTGACAAACCTGACAAAAACAAGAAATGGGGAAAGGATTCCCTATTTAACAAATGGTGCTGGGAAAACTGGCTAGCCATATGTAGAAAGCTGAAACTGGATCCCTTCCTTACAACTTATACAAAAATTAATTCAAGATGGATTAAAGACTTAAATGTTAGACCTAAAACCATAAATACCCTAGAAGAAAACCTAGGCAATACCATTCAGCACACAGACACGGGCAAGGACTTCATGACCAAAACACCAAAAGCAATGGCAACAAAAGCCAAAATTGACAAATGAGATCTAATTAAACTAAAGAGCTCTGCACAGCAAAAGAAACTACCATTAGAGTGAACAGGCAATATATAGAATGGGAGAAAATTTTTGCAATCTCCCCTTCTGACAAAGGGCTAATATCCAGAGTCTACAAAGAACTCAAACAAATTTATAAGAAAAAACAACCCCATCAAAAAGTGGGCAAAGGATATGAACAGACACTTCTCAAAAGAAGACATCTATGCAGCCAACAGACACATGAAAAAATGCTCATCATCACTGGTCACCACAGAAATGCAAATCAAAACCACAAAGAGATACCACCATCTTACGCCAGTTAGAATGGCAATCATTAAAAAGTCAGGAAACAACAGATGCTGGAGAAGATGTGGAGAAATAGGAACGCTTTTACACTGTTGGTGGGAATGTAAATTAGTTCAACCATTGTGGAAGACATTGTGGCGATTCCTTAAGGATCTAGAATTAGAATTACCATTTGACCCAGCAATCCCATTACTAGGTATATATCCAAAGGATTCTAAATCATGCTACTATAAAGACACATGCACATGTATGTTTATTGCAGCACTATTCACAATAGCAAAGACTTGGAACCAATCCAAATGTCCCTCAGTGATAGACTAGATTAAGAAACTGTGGCACATATACACCATGGAATACTATGCAGTCATAAAAAAGGATGAGTTCATGTCCTTTGCAGGGACATGGATGAAACTAGAAACCATCATTCTGAGCAAACTATCACAAG
This sequence comes from Chlorocebus sabaeus, assembly GCF_047675955.1. Taxonomy (NCBI): domain Eukaryota; kingdom Metazoa; phylum Chordata; class Mammalia; order Primates; family Cercopithecidae; genus Chlorocebus; species Chlorocebus sabaeus. The sequence goes on along the minus strand of NC_132921.1, from coordinate 59,555,874 downwards.
GACAGAAAACCAAACACCTCATGTTCTCACTCATAGGTGGGAACTGAACAATGAGATCACTTGGACACAGGGCGGGGAATACCACACACTGGGGCCTGTCCGGGGTGGGAGGCTGGGGGAGAGATAGCATTAGGAGAAATACCTAAAGTACATGATGAGTTGATGGGTGCAGCAAACCAACATGGCACGTGTATACCTATGTATCAAACCTGCACGTTGTGCACATGTACCCTAGAACTAAAGATTTAAAAAGAAAGAAAGAAAGAAAGAAAGAAAGAAAGAAAGAAAGAAAGAAAGAAAGAAAGAAAGAAAGAAACCCAACAGGTGAAGAACAATCCCATTTCTGTAAAAACAGAAAACCTCAGGAATGTGTGTATAAAAAAAAATTTCCAAAGAATATACTCTAAAATGTCTAATATGGTAGAGTCCCATAAGCTTTTTTTTTTCATTTACTTTCTACATTTTCTATAATTGGCTTTTTGAACTTTTTAAATGAAGATAGTGGACTAAATGGTTTCTAAGATTTTTTTTCTAGAGATGCCATGGGTCAAAATTAAAGTCACAAGTTAAGGGGATAGTTATTTGCTTCAATAATGGTGAATACTCACTACAGGTAAATACCTATAGGAAAATTCAAACCCTGACCAGGAAACCACGCCATTTGCATTTCCACACCCCGGCCCACGCCGGCTCATGTCTGGGGAAGGCTGGCATTCAGCTCTCCGGATGGCTGGGCTGCAGGTGTCCCTAAGGTGCACCCTGACAGCCTGGCTCTGCTCTGCCGAGCTGCAGAGTGAGTTCCTGGCTCCCGTGACAACCTACTTCCCTTACATTCATCTGTTCTCCATTAGTCTTCGGCAGCCTCTCAGTTTCCTGGAGGTGTTTTCTATGTTGTACAGTTGCCTGTAAAGATAAAAGCGACAGCAGCAAAGCACGGGGGTCCACACGCAAGCACCTCTTCCCTAGGGGACTGCTCACCACCATCACAGTCAGATGCTCAAGCAGCACCCACACGAGAGGAGAGCCACCAACGTGGAGCCTTTCAGAAAAGGCCTACGGGCAGCCTGGGCAACTACCGAGACCTCATCTCTACAAAAAATTGAAAAATTGGCCAGGTGTGGTGGCTCACACCTGTACTTCCAGCTACTCGGAAGGCCCCAGCCCAGCCGGAGCGTTCAGCGAGAGGCAGAGCCCCGGAACAGTGGTGTTCACTCAATTAAACCTCACGGTCTGAGAGAATGACAGGTGTGCCGTTTTCCATAATTAGTCACAGCCCCTGAAGGCGCCGGTGGGTGTGGGGCACGACCAGAGCAAGAAACGCTTCTGCAGTGCTACCGGGAAGACCGAGCTCACCTTCTTTACCTTGGCACTGAGCTGAAGATCTGTTAGAAACCCTCTCCAACCGCAACGTTCAGGAGAAATGGTGGCCACCGCCCAGAATAACAAGGTCCCAGCCACAAGGTGTCCTTTTCCCAGCAAGTGAAACCCGCCCCCTCCCGTCACCACCTGTAGTACAGGAGACGCCACAAAGCAAGAGGCCCCAGGGCTCTGCTCGGGAAGCTGCCGGGGCCTGTTTTTCCTCCCAGTGACCAACAAACAGGAGGGCAGGTTCAGCATGTGGGGCTCTGCTTTCTGAGCACGGCACCATTACAGCATCCACATCCGATTTTTAAAACTGAAGTATAACATAAATACCATGTAGTGTGTGAAGCACAGGAATCTCAAGTACACAGCTTGCTGAGCGTTTATACCCATTAACACCCACACAGCTGCCACTTGGACAGAGACACCGGCCCTTCCCAGCATCGCACCAGGCTCCACAGACTCCTCCCAATTCATTCACCCATCCTGAATCCCCTCTGTGGCCACATGCCCTTTCCTACTGCAGTGAGGATTCTATTGTGTGGACAGACGAAATTTGTGGACTATTTCATCTAGTTAGGTGCTATTATGAATAAAGCTGCCACAGATTTTCTTTTTTCTTTTCTTTCCTTTTTTGTTTTTTTGAGATAGAGTCTTGCTCTGTTGCCTAGCGTAGAGTATGGTGGAGTGATCATAACTTACTGCAGTCTTGAACTCCTGGGCTCAAAAAATTCTCCCACCTCAGCCTCTCAGAGAGCTGGGAGCACAGGCACACACCACTACCCTTGGCTAATTTTAAAAGAACTTTTGTTGTAGAAATGAGGTCTCACTATGTTGCCTAGGCTGGTCTCAAACTCCTGACCTCAAGCCATCCTCTTACCCTGGTCTTCCAAAGCCCTGGGATTACAGGCATGAGCCACCACACTTGGCCTTGAACATGTATTATTATTATTATTTTTTAAATAACAGCCTTACTGAGATAAAATGCACATACCATAAAATTCACCCCATGAAAGAGTACAGTTCAATAGCTTTTAGTATACTCACAGTTATGCAACTACCACCACCATCTAATTCCACAACATTGAACATATCTTGTTGTGAACACATGTCTTCATTTCTCTTGGGTAAAGACTGAGGAGGGGGATTACTGAGTTATTATGTAGATGTTGCTTAGCTTTGGTGTCTTCTAAAGCATAAATGTCATTCTACAATCCTTACCAACATTTGGTATGGCCAATGTTTTCAGTGTAACCATTCTTTTGGGTGTGTGATTCCACATCAGAGTTAATACCACTTTGTATCAATTCCCCCTTCTCTTACTACCAACCAAATACAAAATGAAAGCTGAAATTTCACCTAACAACAGAGGACTCATCTAACAATCTTTAGGACTGACTTTTTTTTCCTTTTCTTTAAACACCAGTGTAGCACTTCCAAAATGTTAGATAAAATGATGTATCAGGTCCGCTGAGATATTACAAAAATTGAAAAAAAAAAAAAACACCAGCTAACAGTAACTGCTTAACATACATTATTTAAAATAATTCTTGTAACATTTCCGTGAAGTGTATACAATTATTCCTATTTTACATACAAGCAAACTGACATATAAATAAGTTATTTGATTTTTGCAAGGTCGTATTGCCAGAGAATGAGATTCTTACCCAGGTCTTTCTGTCTCCAAAATGCTGGGTTGCTTGTCACTACTCTCTACAGTCTCATCTCCATAGCTGGTTATAAGACAGGCCACCCTATACACCTGCTGAATGCATTTGCTGACATAACATCTTTGCACAAAGCAACATGAAAAAAAAATTTCAGGGAAAAGAAAACCTTCATAAAAAGCATGAGTATTGAAACCAGGTTATATATTACCTAATTCTTAGAGTAAACATTCTTTAAAAAGCCCAACTATAACCTAAGGAAAACAATAATCAGCATGGCTGACTTCATAGAAGATACAGGCTTCAAATAATTAGGACTGATCAGATCTGGGTGCTTCACACAGCAATAGCTCAATAACCCAATCAAAGATGCATCTACTGTCTGCCTATGGGCTCAAAACTGGGCCGGTTAGCTCTCGGGGATAAAATAAGGCACTCTGTCAGTGCTTTAAAGTGAACTCTTATTCTGATTTATGGAGTGTTCTAGCTATCTGTGAAGGACAGAACGTATATAGCATACTCCAAAGAAAGATGAAATTTAATAACTGCCAAAGTGTTGTATTCCCTTATCCTAACATTTTAAGGGTGCACGAAGGAATAAAGTGCTCTGAATGGCACAGCCAAATGGCAGCAAATGTTTGGTAATTTGAAATAATAGGATCAACACTGCTCCCAGTGAAATTTCCAAGGCGGGAATGCAACGCTTGAAGTTACGAGAACACCCCTACTCCCGCCTGAAGGAAAAAATATGTTTTCACAGATAACAAACCCTCCCTTTTTGGGCAGAGGGCAAGGCACAGGTAGCAACTGGTGACTGCATCACTGAAGCCGAAGACTTCAAATTTCAAGAAGATAAATCTAACATTGGGTGAAAAAGTAAACTCTTTTGTTCTTTTCTAGAGGGGGAGGGGTAGTCATTGTACAAAGGACTAACCCGAGACTCGAAAATAATGACTCCTAATTCCATGTGGACTACAAATTTTGGAAGTACTGTAAAAGTCACCAACTCTTTTGCAATTCAAATTATGCCTCTGGGTGCTCTGCTAGGTGCTGGGGATGTAACCTCGAGTAAGATGTGCCCTGCCTTCCTTGGGCTCACAGGCTGATACAGCAGGTGGATCGCTGGGAAGTACAGTTACCTGATTATTATTTTTTTTCTGTTTTCCTTTACTTTTCTTCTCCTGAAGGGGAGAAAAGGGAAAGTGGTGGGCATTTGATATATCAAATCTTGACTAATCACCTACTATATTCAAGGCCAACCGTAACCACACTGGAAAATTGTGCAGAAAACATATAAAGCCTCAAGTAGGGAATAATGGCCTAAGGGTGAGGCAGGAAAGAAACAAGACAGAATTCTTCTTGGACACAGATGCAACCCTGGGCCTGCTCCTTGTGCACCATGCCCTACCCCTCCCCACCCCAGAGCTCACACAAGAAGACTGACATGGAAATGTGGCCAGGGAGACCCTGTTCCCCACACAATCCTCCCCCTCAACCCTTCTCCTGTCAAACGGCACAGAAACAACCAAAATTACAAATTCAGTCTCAAGGCTAGTTGTATTTAAATGATACAAAGCAATTAGTTGTTGACTTAAAAACTTTTCTTGTTACACACTTGACTAACTGGCTATTTTGGAGTCCTATAAAAAAGCATAATTTGCTTGTACTTCACTGTCTGGCCTTAAAATCAGACACAGTCTACTTATACATAAACAACACCAAAAATCTTTATCTAAAGAACGACCAGGTAAGCTCAAAGTGTCAACGCAGAGTGAAGAAGGGGAAAGGGGGCCGGCTGGGCACGGTGGCTCATGACTGTAATTCCAGCATTTTGGGAGGCCCAGGCAGGTGGATCACTTGAGGTCAGGGGTTCGAGACCAGCCTGGCCAACATGGTAAAATCCTGTCTCTACTTAAAAAAAATACAAAAATTAACTGGGCATGGTGGTGCAGGCCTGTATTCCAGCTACTCAGGAGGCTGAGGCAGGAGAATTGCTTCAAATTGGAGGCAGAGATTGCAGTGAGCTGAGATCACACCACTGCACTCCAGCCTGGGTGACAGAGGGAGACCCTGTCTCAAAAAAAAAAAAAAAAAGCAAGCAAGCAAGAAGGAAAAAAAAAGCAAGTTTGGACCACTTTTTGTAAGAGAGGAGAGCAATTTTAAGAGAGGAGAGCAATTTTAAGCACGAAAAAAATGGGCGAATAACTACACTTTACACAAATTCCACTTTTGGGGATGGGACAGGAAAACAAGTGTGAGGAGGCATCCGGGTACTGGGACACCAAGACGTCTCTAAGGCACAATGTAACAGAACAGTTATTTTCACAAAATTGCACCAAGTAAATATCTGCTAAAATTCTTTCAAATTTACATGTCACGCCTATCTATCATTGATGCATCCAAACTTAGCTTTCCCATAAAAAAGTCTACTCCTTCAAATTTCCCAAGAGCTGCTTCATCTGGGTCTGCTTTGACTACGGCAGTCACTCTGCTGACACAGGCCATCGGTCCTGGCCATGGTCTGCCCTCTGGTTTGGGCACCAGCAGAACTTGATGTGTTCTTTGCTAATTACCCGATGTTCAGCCACACCCTAGGGAACTTAGTTTAAAGGATACACACAGAGGGTCTTTACAAAGAAAGCCAAACCCCTATAGAATAAATGGCACAAAGAAAGGAAGGAATGGGTATATCACAAGAACATGGAACATGGGGCAATGCAGTTACTTTACAAGATATATGCAGAATTCCATCTTTCTCTGTTTCTGATGGGAGTGCAAAGGTGTGCAGAATAAAATCAGTTTTTGAGTGAGCACTCACCCCACACTTGTTTATTGGATACCATCCTACAATAAATCAAGCACACATCAATTCATCCCCTAGAGGAGGCCTTGCAAATGTTCCCATTAACTGGCTTTTTATGTTGCAAAAATGACTTTCATTTTTAAAAAAATTATCTGGGCTACTAATGGCAACCATAAAAACCTTAGAGTCAGGAAATTTACAGAAAGTAAGGACATCTCCCAGTAAATGAACAAACGATAAATGAGCGAATTCATTCAAGTCAGAAGCTGTGAAACAGAATTGTTACCCTATTTTTGCAACACAGAAAATTGTGATGATCAAAGGCACTAAAATTAGCTCGGAAAAAATGAAGACGACATAACTGGAAATAAAAAAAAAAACAAAACAAAAACAAGAACCTTATTCAAAACAGCAAAATGTCCACTCATAGCACTCATTTCTCCATGAATTATTTTGACAATAGGAAATGGAATTTAAAAATTTTTCCTGAATCCAAAACTGTATTTCCCCTCCCACATTCCCTCCAGGAAAACCTTGTTCATAAACAAACAACTCCCAGATAACTAACTTCCTGGCTGGCTGTTTCCATGCGAATGGCAGCTCCCAAACTTGCCACTTCATGTTCCTGTCGCCTCATCGGTGATGTCATGGAAAGACATCAGACATGCTGTTATTATTGCCGAGCAAGAGTCTGCAAAGGAAATTATGCTGCTGCCTCTAGGTTTTAATTTTCCATGAAAAATTATTCTCATTGCCATAGCCGCTGAGACAGTGAAAAAGAAAAATGATTTAATTAGGGAACAGCCATAATTAGATTTTTTAAGCATGGTCTTTCAACATAAAAGTTACATTACAGTACAGCTTCATGTGGTTTAACATTGTATCTTCATCACCTTCCAGAACATATGAAGGTGTTGAATAACAACTGAAGGGAGAAAAGGAATGCTAAACTGCTATCAGAAAGTTATATCTGAAACAAGCTTTGAAATGTGATGGGAAGGAGGAGTGAGGTGTCTTTAGCAGCTAAGATGGGAAGAACCTCAAATAGTGAACTGGGGAGAGGAGCCCCCTCTTTTGGGATTACCGTTCACCATCCAGGAGGTGGAGAAAGACAGTAACAAGCTCCCCACTCAAGAGATAGCGGCAATCAGGATGAGAATGCAAGGATGACTAGAAAGAAAAAATAACAGTAGCAATAGAATACAAAGTAGAAAAATGAAGAGAACCAACTCTGTTCAGCATAGACTTGACCTAGTGAGAGCAAAGTGTGATGGGCTTTGTAAACATACTTCTAGGATTTCCCCTGTAGTGTGTGTGTGTGTGTGTGTGTGTATGTGTGTGTGTGTGTGTGTACCAGAAATTGAACCTATAAGAACTATGATTACAGACTATGAGAGATTTGTTTACTTGTCACTTCCTCAGAAGTTCAAGGTATGAGTCAATGTTAAGCCTTGAAACTTCCCTACAAATGTATCTCAAAAAATTAGTGAAGGGTAAAAAATTACATTATTTAGAAGTCATGAAATCTGTGTGATTCCACATTTTGAAAAATTCATCTTTTTCTCATAATTCCACCAGGAACATCGAGAGTTTTACCAATGGTCTTTGAGACATTCTAAAATTCTGAACATGGAATCTTAATAACACCTGTTGACAACACTTTCATGAGTTCATCGTATATTTCAAACAGGTTTAATTTTATCCAGTAAAGTGACATAACCAAGACTCCTTCTTAGCTCGATATCGTGGCAATAGATCAAGACACATGTTAACATGTCACTGAAGAAAGAAAGACATTAGGCCTTGCTATTACCTTCACCCAAGCTCCTGAAACCTGGAAAAATAGCAGGAGAGATAGGCAGTTGAAACTCAGAAAAATTCCTAGGCAGCTAAGAGATCTTCATAAGGGTACATCAAACAGAGGCTGAAATTTACCAGCTGACTCTTTTTGACTTTTACAGGAAACTCCTATATGGGAAACATGGTCAGGGATGGCGGTCATGTTACCCACAAGGAGGCGTTGTTATGGAGACAGTTTTGAAGGATCCCTGGCAATTCCAGTGTATAATTAAGGCTGGTGAGTGATCACAGAACAGCCAGCAGGGTGGTCTCCATGGAAACCACCAAACATACATTTTCACATGCAGAGCAAATGTTCTGAATCAATGACTCTTTATATAGGTTTAAAAACATTGTGAATGATGCATCAATTGCTTCTTTTGTGAGACAATAACTGATTAAATATGCTGTGAGAGACCTTGTCCTCATGCACGCTGAATTCTGAGCAGTGTCTAGAATAGACAGTCCACAACTAAATTCACTACCTAGAACTAGTGAATACAAACAGTAAATTCAAACCCAGGAAATCACTGGTTAAGTTCATGAGAGAATTAAAACAGCAGATTGATGGAGTCAAGGGAGACCTGCCAACTGCAGGCTCTCATTAATCTAGGGCTGTCTACATATTATTTAATCCTCTCAATAACACAGACATTATTATTGCATTGTTTACAGATGAGAAAAAATGATTCATACACCTAGAAAGTGGCAGACAAGACTCAAAAGCTGGGTCAAAATTAAGTCTTGGTCTAGGTCCGTGTGACTCTACATAATGCTCTGTGTCTGCAGAGCACTTTTGCACCCCCCAGACATTTTCACATACATTATCTCATATATTCTGCTTTGAAGCACTTAGGATCGCAGGTTCTAGCATTTTCTAATTTTGCAATATGTCCCCCCGGATCCTTGATTCTGTGCCCAACTTCCGCACCCACAATGCACTCCAGGTGCTAGGACTTACATGGGACCACATCTAAGAAGGCTTTGCCCATCTTTCACTTTGACAGTATGAACAGCATTCCATCCTAAGGAGCAATGGGAAGGAAAATCCCATGTCGTAAGTGTAACAAGGTCTCACTCTGTGGCTTAGGCTAGAGTACAGTAGTGTAATCATAGCTCATTGTAGCCTCAAACTCCTGGCTCAAGCAATCCTCCTGCCTCAGCCTCCCAAGTAGCTGGGACCACAGGTATAAGACACCATACCTGGTTAATTTTTTAAAACTTTTTGTAGAAATAGGGTCTTGCTATGTTGCCCAGGCTAGTCTTGAACTCCTGGCCTTAAGCAATCCTCCTGCCTTGGCCTCCCAAAGTGCTGGGATTACAGGCATGAGCCACCACACCCAGCCTATACGTAAAAATTCTGACTGTCCAAACAAAGCAAAAAGAGGGATAAACAATCCAGTTAACTGCTTGTAGCATTTACAACACAATCATCCATAAGAGAAGGCAGAATTTGGAGACAGGGGTGAAAGAAGGTCAGATTGCTGTATATTTTCTATTTTAATCAGTCTATTACGTGATTTTTAAATCTGGCAAATGCTTTATTAAGTAGGCACTGATAATTAATAATATAGTTCCTAGCAGATCATTATATAATGCTACAATTGAATGTAAATGTGATTAGCATTTAGTCTTGAATACCAGATACAATAGTCAACACTGTCAGAGCTTGTTATCATTGTAATGTTTTTGCGCTATCTTTGGATATCTTTCTAGTTTAGACTCCTTGCTTTACGGATGAAACAACGGAGGATTACAGGGTGTCTTAGTCCATCTGGGCTGCTATAACAAAATACTATAGGCTGGGTAGCTTACAAACAATAAAGATTTGTCTCTCACAGTTCTGGAGGCTGGTAAGATCACAGCCCCTGCAGATTCCGCGTCTGGTGAGGGCTGCTGTCTCAGAGATAGCACTTTTTCACCGTGTCCTTAGGGTGGAAGAAGCAAGGCAGTTCTCCGGGACCTCTTTTACAAGGACACTAATGCCCTTCATGAGGGCTCTGCCTTCATGAGCTACTCATCTCCCAAAGTCCCCACCTCTTACTACCATCACCATAGGGCTTAGGATTTCAGCGTATTAATGGGGAACATAAACACTCAGACCAGAGCAAAGGGGTTCAGCGAATAGCGACCAAAGTCAAACAGTGAGTACTTCTTCCTTTCCTTTTCCCCCCTGAAATCCCAGTCTCTCTACCACACACCTCATGGAAAAGACTAGAGCCTCTGTGTATGCCTCTCTCCTATCACTGCCCAGGACATTTCTAGTACCACCTAAACTGTAAGACTCTAGTGCCTGGGCAACATAACAAGATCTCATCTCTACAAAAAAATAAAATTAGCCTGGCATGGTAGTGTATGCCTATAGTCTCAGCCACTGGGGAGGCCGAGGCAGGAAGATTGCTTGAGGCCAGGAGTTTGAGGATACAGTTGCATGATCGCATCACAGCACCCTGGTCTGGGAGATACAGAGATCCTGGTCTCTAAAAAAAAAAAAAAAAAAAAAAGAGAGAGAATCGAGTATATCTTAAATCCCATGGAGTTGCCGGCTGTTTCAGGCCAGCAGTACATTCTGACATAGTTTTAGGGAAGGGATAGGAGAGGCAAGTGAGGTGTCTAGGCTGCAGCATTTGAGGAGGTACTTGTTCACACTCAGGCACCGAACTAGCACTGCACGGCCCAAGAGTGAGGGCCACCTTCATCTTGGTCCTGTGTATATGAAAGATGAAATTCTAACAATGGAAAATACAAATGAAACCAAATCAAGAGACTTATTCTGAGCAAGCTACGAGCAATTATTTTTGCAGGGCCATAGAAAAAACAGACGAAGGCTGGGTTTTCTGCCTGTCATTGCCTTCGGGACATGAGATGGTGGCAGCAATTATGGCATCAGCTTTAAAGGAAGAAAGTGATCTTACAGGCTGGGTGCGGTGGCTCACGCCTGTAATCTCAGCACTTTGGGAGGCCAAGGCGTGTGGATCACGAAGTCAGGAGATCAAGACTATCCTGGTTAACACAGTGAAATCCCGTCTCTACTACAAATACAAAAAAATTAGCAGGGCATGGTGGCGGGCGCCTGTAGTCCCAGCTACTCGGGAGGCTGAGGCAGGAGAATGGCATGAACCCGGGAGGCGGAGCTTGCAGGGAGCCGAGATTGCGCAACTGCACTGCAGCCTGGGTGACAGAGAGAGACTCCGTCTCAAAAAAAAAAAAGAAAAGAAAAAAGAAAGTGATCTTACAGAGGCAGCTTTGAAAGGAGGAGCACAGGCTGGCTCCTCAGGCCCCATGAACATTGCCGCTGATGTCCAGGGAAGCTTCTCCCCTGCTAGCTCTTGCGCCACATAAACTTACTCTGATTTCCGCTGCTTCTTCCCAGTGATGCTGAGAACTCAAGTTGGTTTGAAGTTAACAAGAGTAAGACAAGACACTATCCAATCCAGGCAGAATTCTCATGTGAGGATTGAAATCTGCTGGAGAAACGGACTAGAAGAAAACTATAAACTCACACACACCACATCTTCCTTACACGTCTACACACGTCCCTGCACTTCTCTTCAATCTGTTGGCTTTGTTCTGCCTGAGTGCTTTACATCATATGTGAGAAGGTATCCCGAGATTTTATGAAGATGCCGTTAGATTTCACATGCCCAAATTTACCAAAATGAGAGATTAGTTTTTAAAGAGATTAGTTTTTAAATATTTGCTAAATATTCCAATACTTTTGGCTTCTTAAATTTTTTCTCAAATTCCCAGAGAGAAAAAAATAATAGTAGTGATAACAACATAAAGTGACCTCGAAGGCACTTTTCTCCCATGCTAAGTATTCTCAGATCTAAGGAAGATACTGAAAACAGGTGAGGACCAGAGAGAGACATGGATGCCTTCTCTCAGAACTTGGAACTGATGAAGCTGATGTAATATCTTCAAAAACAGCCCAAAGTGGGTCCTTTTGGAGCAGTGAAGAAAGCCCCTCGGCCCCCTGAATGACCTCCCTCCCTGTGTATTTTTGAATCTTCATATAATTGCGATTCTCCTCTGGCACCACTGAAACATCCTTCTGAGTCACTTTCTGAACATGCTGGCACCCAGTGTAGGCACAATGACATCATGGGAATGCTGTATTGCTAAGAACAATTTTGTTGTATTTCAAATGTCAGCACGTTTTGATGTGTAGGTGGTCCAAAGAATGGATATATATTCTACCACAGAGGATCACGAGCTTATTTTCAAATAGGAAAAAGAGAGAGAGAGAGGGGAGATTGCTTGATGTACCCGAGGCTGGAAGAGATAGATCTTAATGGCTCATTGAATCCAATTTTTATTTAAGAAGAATTTGCATTAAACCACAGCAGCCAATTAAAAATCCTCCCTCTTCTGAATTAAGTATTGAGGAGGAAATTATAAACCTCCCTCAGAATTTAAGAAAAGAAAAATACAATAAATAAAAAAGAGACTTGAAACTAGTGGTCAAATAGGTAAAGTCATATACACAGGAAAAAAAAAAATGTCCTAAATCCTAAAAAACAGGATTTAAGCATTATGCTTTGAGCACTATTACTTTACAGCTTTCAGGGATGATTTCCATGCCATAAAATTCACTTATTATAAAGTGTAATGATTGTTAATGAACAAATTTAATAAATTAACTTAAAAGATGATGCAACCTTCACCACAATTCAGTTTGAAAGTTTCCATTAGCCAAAACACTTCCTTCCAGTCTATTTGCAGTCGATTTCTTTCTCTAAGAAACCACTGGTCCTACTTTCTGACTATAAATTTACTTTTTTTTTTTTTTTTGAGACGGAGTCTCGCTTTATCGCCCAGGCTGGAGTGCAGTGGCCTGATCTCAGCTCACTGCAAGCTCCACCTCCCGGGTTCACGTCATTCTCCTGCCTCAGCCTCCCGAGTAGCTGGGACTACAGCTGCCCACCACCATGCCCGGCTAATTTTTTGTATTTTTAGTAGAGATGGGGTTTCACCATGTTAGCCAAGATGGTCTCGATTTCCTGACCTCGTGATCCACCCACCTCGGCCTCCCAAAGTGCTGGGATTACAGGAGTGAGCCACCGTGCCCGGCCTAAATTTACTTTTTTATGGACATTTCACACAAACAGAATACTACTATATGTATTCTTTTGTGACTGGATTCTTTAGCTCAGCATCTTTTTGAGGTTCATCCATGCTGTAGCAATGTATTAATAGCCCATTCCTTCTGATTAGTGAATAGTATTCCAAATTGTGTATGTGTGTGTGTATCTTGTTTATATATTCACTAGTTGATGGACATTTAGAATTATTTCCAGTTTGGGTTTCTTATGAATAATGCTAATAAGAACACTCATGTATGAGTTTTTTGTAGCCATATATTTTCATTTCTCTTGGGTAGATTCTTAAGAATAGAATTGCTAAGTTGTAGTCACTTTATGTTTAATCTTCTAAGAAACTACCAAACTGTTTTCGAAAGTGGCTGTATATATGCCTACAGCAATTTATGAATGTTCTGGTTTCTCCACATCCTTGCCAACATTTGGTACTGTCTGTATCTTTTTAAAAAATTACAGTAGTGAGTATGTGTGATATCTCATCCTGGTTTCAATTTGCATTTCTCTAATGACTAGTGATGCCAAACACCTTCCTATGTACTTATTACCCATTTAGATATCTTCTTTTATGAAATATCTGTTCATGTGTTTAGATCAGTTTTATTTTTTGTAAGTATCATCATTATCCTTTTTTTTTTTTTTTTTTTTTTTTTTTAGACAGAGTCTTGCTCTGTCACCCAGGCTGGAGCGCAGCGGCACCATCTCGGCTCAATGCAACCTCTGCATCCTGGGTTCAAGCGATTCTCCTACCTTGGCTTCCCAAGTAGCTGGAACTACAGGCGTGCGCCACCATGCCCAGATAGTTTTCGTATGTTTACTATAGACAGGGTTTCACTATGTTGACCAATCTGGTCTTGAACTCCTGATCTCAGGTGATCCACCTGCCTTGGCCTCCCAGAGTGCTGGGATTACAGGCATGAGCCACTATGTCTGGCTTCAACGTTATCATTTTAATTATTTTTATTTATTTATTTATTATTAGTAGTAGTATTTTCAGACAGAGTTTCGCTCTTGTTGCCCAGGCTAGAGTGCAATGGCGCAATCTCGGCTCACTGCAACCTCCACCTCCCGGGTTCAAGTGATTCTCCTGCCTCATCCTCCCGAGTAGCTGGGATTACAGGCATGCACCACCACACCCAGTTAATTTTGTATTTTTAGTAGAGACGGGGTTTCTCCATGTTCATCAGGCTGGTCTCAAACTCCCGACCTCAGGTGATCTGCCCGCCTCTGACTCCCAAACTGCTAGGATCACAGGTCTGAGCTACCGTGCCCGGCCTATTTATTTATTTTTAACTTGTATTTTTTTTTTTAACTTTTATTTTAGGTTCAGGGGTACATGCCCAGGTTTGTTATATAGGTAAACTGCATGTCACAGGGGTTTGATATACAGATTATTTCATCACCCAGGTAATAAGCATAGTACCCAATGGGTAGTTTTTCAGTCCTCTCTGTCCTCCCATCCCTTACCCTCAAGTAGGCTCTGGTGTCAGTTGTTACTTCTTTGTGTCTATGTGTTCTCAATGTTTAATTCCCCCTTATAAGTTTAATTCCCCCTTCTTTGGTATTCTGTTCCTACGTGGATTCACTTGGGATAATGGCCTCCAGCTCCATCCATGCTGCTACAGAGGACATGATCTCATTCTTTTTTTTTTTTTTTGAGATGCAGTTTTGCTCTTGTTGCCCAGACTGGAGTGCAGTGGCGCTATCTCGGCTCACTGCAACCTCCACCTCCCAGGTTCAAGCAATTCTCCTGTCTCAGCCTCCTGAGTAGCTGGGATTACAGGTGTGCACCACAATGCCCGGCTAATTTTTGTATTTTTAGTAGAGACAGGGTTTCACCATGTTGGTCAGGCTGGTCTCAGACTCCTGACCTCAGGTGATCCACCTGCCTCGGCCTCCCAAGGTGTTGGGATTACAGGTGTGAGCCACCACGCTCGGCCAATCTCTTTCTTTTTTATGGCTGCATAGTATCCCACCGTGTATATGTGCCACATTTTCCTTATCCAGTCTACCATTGATGGGCGTTTAGACTGATTCCATGTCTCTGCTATTGTGACTAGCATTGTGATGAACATACAGGTGCATGTGTCTTTATGGTAGAACAATTTACATTCCTTTGGGTATATACCCAGTAATAGGATTGCTGGTTTGAATGGTAATTCTGTTTAAAGTTTTTTGAGAAATCACCAAACTGCTTCCCTTTAGACCAGTTTTAAATTGGGTTGTAGGTCATCTCATTGAGGTATAAGAAATCTTCATATATTCTGGATACAGTTCCTTTATCAGACATTATGATTTGCAGATATTTTCTCCTAGGCTGTGGCTTACCTTTTTCTTTTCTTTTCTTTTCTTTTTTGAGACGGAGTCTCACTCTGTTGCCCAGGCTGGAGTTCAGTGCCATGATCTTGGCTCACTGCAAGCTCCACCTCCCAGGTTCACACCATTCTCCTGCCTCAGCCTCCCGAGTAGCTGGGACTACGGGCGCCCACCACCATGCCCAGCTAATTTTTTTGTATTTTTAGTAGAGACGGGGTTTCACTGTGTTAGCCTGGATGGTCTCAATCTCCTGACCTCGTGATCTGCCTGCCTTGGCCTCCCAAAGTGCTGAGATTACAGGCATGAGCCACTGCACCCAGCCTACCTTTTCATTTTCTTAATAGTGTTTTTGAATTGTAAAAGGTTTTAATTTAAATAAACTAAACTACAATTTATCAATTATTTTATGATTTATGCTTTTGGTGTCATATCTAAGAATCTGCCAAACCCAAGGCCATTAAGGCTTTTTGTTGTGCTTTCTTCTAATAGTTTTCCAGCTTTGGTATTACATTTATGTCTGTGATTCATTCTGAGTTAATGATGTCAAGCAAGGATCTAAGATTGTTTATTTGTGGGTTGGTTTGTATGTGGATATCTGATTGCTCCAACACCGTTTGTTGAAAAAACAATCCTGGCCAGGTGCGGTGGCTCACGCCTGTAATCCCAGCACTTTGGGAGGCTGAGGCGGGCGGATCACCAGGTCAGGAGTTCAAGACCAGCCTGACCAACATGGTGAAACCCCATCTCTACTAAAAATACAAAAATTAGCTGGGCATGGTGGTGTGCGCCTGTAATCCCAGCTACTCAGGAGGCTGAGGCAGGAGCATCGCTTGAACTCGGGAGGTGGAAGTTACAGTGAGCCAAGATCACGCCACTGTACTCCAGCCTGGGCGACAGAGTGAGACTCCAGCTCAAAAAACAAAAAAAAAAAAAGAAAAAGAAAAAACAATCCTTTTCTCATTGTGATTGGCACTTTTGTTGAAAATCAATTGACCATAAATGCCTATCCCTACACCAATACCATAATGCCTTGATTATTCTAGCTTAGTACTGAATTTTCAAATCATACAATTTAAGTCCCCCAACTTTATCTTTGTCAACATTGTTTTGGCTATTGCATTTCCAAATAAATTTTAGATAAATTTGTGAATTTCTACCAAAAAAAAAAAAAAAGCCTGCTGGGATTTTGATAGGGATTACATTAAATCAATTTAGGAAAAATTTCCATCTTAACAATATTGTATCTCTTGATTTTTTGATTTTTTTTTTTTTTTTTTTGAGACGGAGTCTCGCTCTGTCACCCAGGCTGAACTGCAGTGGCCGGATCTCAGCTCACTGCAAGCTCCACCTCCCGGGTTTACTCCATTCTCCTGCCTCAGCCTCCCGAGTAGCTGGGACTACAGACACCCACCACCTCGCCTGGCTAGTTTTTTGTAATTTTTTAGTAGAGATGGGGTTTCATCGTGTTAGCCAGGATGGTCTCGATCTCCTGAACTCGTGATCCATCCGTCTCGGCCTCCCAAAGTGCTGGGATTACAGGCTTGAGCCATCATGCCCAGCCTGAGATTTTCTTTAATTCCTCTCAAAAAGGTTTTATAGTTTTCAGTGTATAAATCTGATACTTCTTTGTTGTTAAGTTCCTATTTTTTCCTTTTTGATGCTATTGTGAATGTAATTGTTTTCTTAATTTTATTTTTATAAACATGACTTTTCATTACTAATATATGAAACTTTGAGCTGGGTGCACTGGCTCATACCTGTAATCCCAGCACTTTGGGAGGCTGAGATGGGAGGATTGTTTGAGGCCAGGGGTTTGAAACTAGCTTGGGCAACATAAGATCCTGTCTCTACAAAAAAATATTTTTTAAGTAAAACTATAGTTTATTTATTTATTTAAGAGATAAGGTCTTGCTCTGTCACTCGGGCTGCAGTGCAGTAGTGACAATAGCTCACTGCATCCTCAAACTCCCGAGCTCTAGTGATCCTCCTGCCTCAGCCTCTTGAGTAGCTGGGACTATAGGCACATGCCCCCATGGCAGGCTACTTTTCTTATTTTTGTAAAGACAGGATCTCACTATGTTGCCCAGGCTGGTCTCAAGTGATCTTCCCACTTCAGTCTCTGAAAGTGTGAGGGTTACAGGCATGAGCTACCACACCCTGCCTTCAACTATTTTTATAGTTTCCTTGGGATTTTCTATATATATATGATGGTCTCATTTGTGAATAAAGACAGTTTTATTTCTTCCTTTCCAATCTGGATGCCTTTTTTTTTTCCCTACTACATTGCCTATTGCATTCCTAAAAACTCCATTACAGTTTTCTTTTTGAGATGGAGTCTCGCTCTGTTGCCCAGGCTGGAGTGCAGTGGCCGGATCTTAGCTCACTACAAGTTCCGCCTCCCACGTTTAAGCCATTCTCCTGCCTCAGCCTCCCAAGTAGCTGGGACTACAGGTGCCCACCACCTCACCCGGCTAGTTTTTTGCATTTTTTTAGTAGAGACAGGGTTTCACCGTGTTAGCCAGGATGGTCTCAATCTCCTGACTTCATGATCCACCTGTCTTGGCCTCCCAAAGTGCTGGGATTACAGGCTTGAGCCACTGCGCCTGGCCTACAATTTTTAATAGAAATGGTGAAAGTGAACATTCTTATGTTGCTCCCAATCTTAGGGGGAAAGTATTCAGTCTTCCCCTGTTAAAGATAACGTTAGTTATAGGATTTTCACGGATTTTATCAGGTTCTCTTATATTACCAGTTTTTTGAGAGTTTTTATAATGAATAGATGCTAGATTTTGTCACGATTTTTCTGAACCTATTGAAATGATAATGTATTTTTGTTCTTTATTCTGTGAAAATAATTGGCCCCACCATATTTCAGTTAAGACTGGGCATCCCACAGCCACTTCCCTGCCCCTTCTGGTTCTTTGTGGTTTCCCCACCACTGTATCTTATGCTTCGCCCATAGTTATTCAATACACAGAGGTTGTTCTTAGAATAGTTCCTTTTCTAAGGTTTCATAGAAATGCCCCAACCTGGCCATTCGTCTATCTTCCTTTATCTATCACCTTGGATCAACTGAGTCCCCTTGTGTAAGTCACTTGAGCTCCGGACACCTGCACAGCCTCCAGGAAGGGAACAAGGTGCCTATCCATGATTGCCTTCCAGGACTATGAGAAAGATGAAATATGCCACGTTGATAAAATGAGTAGGCCTCAGAAATCATTATCTGAATGAAGGAAGGATCAGGCTCAGGGACAGTGCCTAGAAGTGGTCTCATGAAGCTCAAACAACTTCACATTACCCAGGCGCTGAGATCTCTGGATACAAAGGCACTTGAGAATTTCCCACCCCTCTCGTCTCTTACCTTAGCAAAGAAAATCCAGGCTGCACACTGCACTGGGGCCAGATGGCTTTTTAGCTTCACTGTACTGAACACGAGAAAGAATCCCAAAAATCCACTGGAAGGAGAAAAGATTCTTTTGTTAGTGAGGCTTGTCTTCCCTTAGCCAATGGCTGACTAGTTTCTGCTACATTTTACCAGTCAATTTCAAATGATTATGCAACCTCTACCTCATGTGTGTTTTCTAGATCTGTGACCTCTGGATGAAAATAAAAATTTTTTAAAAGTCATTAAGCTCTGTTTTTCTAAGGAGGGAGGATTTTGTTCGTGAGAGGAATGGTGCAAAGAAATTTCGGAGGTCTCTGGCTAAATCATGAAAGAAAAATAAAGGTGGAGGACGACAACTCCTGTTCCTTCCCATAGAACTTCTGGAGTTTTGGTGCTTGGCAAGGTGCTTAACTTTTTTTCAAGCAAGACAAACTGGCCCGAAAAGACTTCCAAAGGGAAACTCAGCATATGAGAAGAGAGAGTCTGAACTGGCCTCCAGGCTCATCAGAATCTGAAGGGGAAGCCTGGCTTCAGTGACACATATGGACGAGGCCAGAAGCCCCCCAAATCAGGTTGTCCTGCCATAGGAAGTATGCTTTGGAAATGATGCCTACACATGCGTGTGAATGGAAAGATCCCCACTCATGGGAACCTGAGGAAGGGGCAGTATCTTGGGGCTATTCAGAAGTCTGGACCAACAAGGGCAAGGGCACAGCAGTGGACAGAGACATAGTTGCCTGTGCT